>NC_069501.1:1132101708-1132416708 GCF_027579735.1 Bombina bombina
AAAGTTTTGTTTTTATTAGCTATTTCTTTGGCTCAAAGAGTTTCTGAGCTTTCTGCGTTGCAATGTGATTCCCCTTATCTTATATTCCATTCTGATAAGGTGGTTTTGCAGACTAAACCTCGATTCCTTCCTAAGGTTGTTTCAGATAAGAATATTAATCAGGAAATTTGTGGTTCCTTCCTTGTGTCCTAATCCTTCCTCTAAGAATGAACGTTTGTTACATAATTTGGATGTGGTTCGCTCTTTAAAATTTTATTTACAAGCGACCAAGGATTTCCGTCAAACATCTTCCCTGTTTGTTGTTTATTCTGGGAAGTGTAGGGGTCAAAAAGCTATGGCTACCTCTCTCTCTTTTTGGCTGAGAAGGATCATCCGCTTGGCATATGAGACTGCTGGACAGCAGCCCCCTGAAAGGATTACGGCTCATTCCACTAGAGCTGTGGCTTCCACTTGGGCTTTTAAAAACGATGCTTCTGTTGAACAGATTTGTAAGGCTGCGACTTGGTCCTCCCTTCATACTTTTTCCAAATTTTCCAAATTTGATACTTTTGCTTCTTCTGAGGCTATCTTTGGGAGAAAGGTGCTTCAAGCAGTGGTGCCTTTTTTGTTTAGGTTCCTGTCTTGTCCCTCCCTTTCATCCGTGTCCTAAAGCTTTGGTATTGGTATCCCACAAGTAAAGGATGAAACCCGTGGACTCGGTATATCTTGTAAAAGAAAAGGAAATTTATGCTTACTTGATAAAATTAATTTCTTTTATGATACACCGAGTCCACGGCCCGCCCTGTCATTTTGGGACAGGATTTATTTTTTTATAAACTTCAGTCACCTCTGCACCTTGTTAGTTCTTTCCCTTTCTCTTCCTATACCTTCGGTCGAATGACTGGGGGGGAGGAGTTAGGGGAGGAGCTATATAGCAGCTCTGCTGTGGTGCTCTTTGCCACTTCCTGTTAGCAGGAGGAATATATCCCACAAGTAAAGGATGAAACCCGTGGACTCGGTATATCGTAAAAGAAATTAATTTATCAGGTAAGCATAAATTTCCTTTTTTTAAGTCATTGGATTGTATTCTCTCTAAGTGGTTTAATATACCATCTGCATTATAAATTTTTATATTTTTAAGTAATTGGTTACTTTAGCGATATTCCCCACTCCCACTCTAGGTAGTTTGACTGTCATACTATCTGTATTCTATCTCATTTGTCTAGCACTTTATACTTAATCTGCTACGTATACTTAAGCCATTTGGCGCTCCTATACCGTATCTTGCTGCATTTCTTCTTAAGACCCAGTAAGGGGGCCTTTTATAGAGCAGCTTGTATACCTATCTAGGCTCTGGTTACTATAAATCTTTGATTGTTATACTAAACCTAGGTAGGCTCATATGCTAATTTCTAAGCCCTTGAAGGCCGCCTCTTATCTAAATGCATTTGACAGTTTTTCACAGCTAGAGGGTGTTAGTTCATGTGTGCCATATAGATAACATTGAGAGGGCACCGGTTGGCTAAAATGCAAGTCTGTAAAAAGAACTGAAATAAGGGCAGTCTGCAGAGGCTTAGATACAATTTAATCACAGAGGTAAAAAGTATATTAATATAACCATGTTGGTTATGCAAAACTGGGGAATGGGCAATAAAGGGGTTATCTATCTTTGTAAACAATAGCAAATCTGGAGAAGACTGTACCTTTTAAATAAGGTTTGTGGTGTTTGACCTTTGTAATGGTGATTTTGAGTTAGCAAGAGAAAATCATTTTGCGCTCTTAGTAATTTTTGTGTCACTACAACCATCTCTACAATTTATGAATATGTATATAATTGAGGCTCAAATATTCTGAATTTAGGCTTCTATAAAAGTATTTACTTTCAGGGAGAGGATTGATTTCGCTGAAGATATTCTCTATAATATGGAAAACACTGTAGTCTAATTTATTTGCTTTTACAGTTTTACACCACTTGATGGCAGTATATACACTGTCGTTTAGATAAACATTTAGCAATGCCGCCTCCGCTAAATGTATAGTTCAGTGGCACAGATTTTACTAAATGTATGAATAATAATGATCACATTACAGGGAATGTGGAACATAAAATATAGTGCTTGATAAACTCAGGTATGAAGAACTATAGGAGGAGGAGACAAGATACTCAATGCTTTTAAACATATGCACCCTAGAGTGCTCTATAATAACAAAACCCTGCAAATGTTGTTAGGAAATAGTTTTAAATGTTAATAGAATATCAAACATGGCTTACCCTATTAGCATCACCAACAAACTGTTCCTTTTTAGAGGAGCCCATACTGAAAGAGACAAAAACCACACTCAAGTGAGTTTAAGGCGACTCTTTACCTTCAATATTCTTTATTCTGTCCTCTGTCTCGCTTTGTCAGGGCATTTTTAGATTGGCCATCATTTTTTTTCTCTGTAAGAGCTATACACCTCCACATGGTGTCTTTGGAAACCTCATTACCTGTTCTTTTTAGTGTTATAATTAAGTTCTGTGAATATGAAATCTCAGAAGTAAAATATGGTTTAATTTAGAGCCTATCATTTCACTTGAAGGGTGAACTGTTGTAAAAACTTGAGGACTTAAAATGTAATTGTTACATCTCAAAAACAAACCAACAAACAATCCGAATATTTAAATGCACAAAAATTAAACTTAAAAGATGAATGCATTGTCCTGGGCAATTTCTTGGAAAACGGTATGTCACGCAAGATGAGATTACCACTGGGTCAACTCTCGGGCTACTCGCCACCCCTTTGTCATATACTTTAAATCTGAAGTCAAATTAGAAAGTGAAAGCTATTGCGTCATTATTGATTCATTAGAGCATACAAGTACCCTTGTATTCTTCTCAGAAATAGATTCTCCAGCATATCAAGTCATCGCACTCTTGCATAGTTAAACTCGTTTTCTTTTCCAATGGCTTTGCACCACAAAATGAGAATAGGAATAACTTTATAAACCTTTGCCACTATGAAAACGACTTTTGTTTAAAAGCGAGGTTGCAATTCTGTGCCACTTCCATGTAATGGTGTAGGGGTTAAGGCAAAAGCAAGTCTTGAGTGTACAGTAACCAATCACATTGTAACCCCTTTAGAAATGTTTGATTACTGTAGATCATATAGCAATGGAATTACCTTTTGGTTCTGTTCTATAGAAACCATAGAGGAAGCTGAGAAATTCCTTCAGCCTTGATTTGTCAAATCCATTGCAGTTAAGCAGTTATGTTATCCAAGGCAGAGTGTTGGTCACGCAACATAAAGATTTCATGGCCAGCATAGGTAACAGGCCATGTTGGATGCAGCTACTAATAAATATCTTGCATTTTATTTTTTACTTGTTATTGCAGACTTGAGGAAATGTAATGCTAGAGGTATTTTGACAGATAATACAGAATTTTGCAGTGCTGTACAAATAAATGATTATTTTAATATTAATATTGACATGAGGTCTTTGGTTGACGCACTCGTTAGAGGATTCTGGCTCCAAAGCAGTCGTTTCAAGAATGTCTTTCAAGACTTGAAAGCTGTTAAGGCATCCCATATTCCCAATACTTCATAACAGTTAGGAAGCAAAATGATTCTTTCTTAGCATTTTGAAAAAAGAAAATTCATTGTTATTCTCACAACTTCACCACAACAAATTTCTTTCATAAGGTGGTGAGAGTCTACAATCAGTTGTGCATGGCATTCAACTCCTGGCCTTAAGGAGGATCAAAGATTCCCAAAACCTTCATGAACACTTCATCCCTCCCACTTCACTGGTATGCCAGTCTGATCTTTGGCCCCCAGGAGGAAGGTGAAGTATTAAGGTCCTCTAGATTCTTTGTTGAGAGGTGTCCACAGACTGATTTGAGGCCCATTTTCCCCTCAATTGGGCTGTTACTAAAAGACAGAAGGGGGATTGGAGTATGGGGCAGTGACACAATTACTCCTGTTAGTCACATGTGTTGCGGATACTGGTACCTTAGCCTCCTCCTGTTGGGTAGTCAAAATACTTCTCACTTATATCCTCTGCTGTAATGTGATCAGCACTCAATGGGCTATCTCTGCAGCTGATAAGCATAGTTAATTGTGTGCTTGGCAGGTAAGTATGATTATTTTGGCACTCACATAGCCCACAGGCTATTAGCAGGCACACTTCTAATGTTACATCGTAGCCAGAAACTTTACTATAGCAGACATTATCACACTAGACTATAGCAGACATTATCACACTAGACATTTATATGTTTTTATTGTCTATGTGGCATGCTTCTCTGTATAATGATTCTGAGTGTGTGTGTGTGTATGTATATATGTATGTATATATATATATTTATATATATATATATATATATATATATATATACACAACTTTAACAGGTAAGTCCAGCACCTTTCTTAATGCTATTTTTTCAGCATTTTTTTCAGCAACCTTTTTTCAGATTATAGCAGTGCACGACCACTGAGTGGGGTCTGCCAGCCCACATTTATGGATATGGTAAAGCAAGATAGCGTCAGCACTTCTTCATACAAATTTCCACTTTATTGAGGTTTCAGACAAAAGATAAAAATAGCGACGTTTCGAGTCAACACAGACCCTTAGTCATGCAATGGATTATGGGAAAAATCACCTTCTTTTATAACACCTGTGTATCAATTAACTTGATTTACCTGCATACATTCAAATTACCATTTTGGATTTTTGACCCCTAACAGGTCAGAATAGTCAGTAAATAATCTTTGTATCTAAATCACAGTTTTTCATATGATAGAGAGTTCCTATCTAGTGATTCTAGCCCAAGACTATGTTACAACACATATAATACAACACATATTATTAAAAACATATCATACAAAATTACAGGATTATTTTACACTAATACTTATAAAAACAAATGAAGATCATAGTCTTTGTTTGTTTAGATGCTGTATCCACCATACCTCTCTTTTCTTTAACAGTAACTCTCTGTTACCCCCTCTCCTTTGTTTTGGTATGTGGTCAATTACTTGGAATCGTAGCTGGCTAACTGTATGTCCAGCATTAATAAAATGGGATGACACAGGTAGTGTCATATCCTTACATCTAATGGAAGATTTATGGGCACTTATCCTATCTTTAATAGGGTTAATGGTCTCTCCCACATAGCGCCGCCCACATGGACATTTCAGAATATACACTACATGATCAGTATTGCATGTATATAAGCCTTTAATTTCACGTTTTTTATTATCATTTATCTGTGCTATGTATTTCCCCTTGATCATGGAATTACATTGAGCACAGTTGAGACAGGGGTATGATCCTCTATTAGCTGTTGTAAGGTAGTTTATAGTATCTTTCTTACTAGTACCCACATCTGATTTTACTACTAGGTCTCTAATGTTTTTGACCCTCTTAAAGGAATTAATTGGTGGTTTACTAAATTCCTCAATATGTGGATTCGTTTTATTCAGTATATACCAATGTTTTTTAACAATTTTTGTGATGTTATTACTAAATTGATTATATACTGAAGAAAAGATAAGTTGTTTTTTATCAATCTGATTTTTATTTTTACTCTTATTTGATATTAAATCATTGGGTTCTCTAGTTTTTAATTTAACTGTTCATTAGTGGTTATGACAGCTTGAGGGTAACCCCTATCAGTAAATTTTTTTCCCATTTGCTTTAATCTTACTTCTTGCAGATCTTTTTCTTTTACATTACGTATCGTTCTAAGGAACTGGCTCTTAGGGATAGCGTTAAATACCCTATCTGGATGGTAGCTGTCAAAATGAAGCAATGTATTGCGGTCTGTTGGTTTGCAGTATAGATCTGTTACTAAACAGTCATCTTTTTTATATACCAGAGTATCAAGGTAACTTATTTTAGATTGTGAGTGACTGATAGTGAATTGCAAACTTGTTGTACAATTGTTTAATTCCTCCACAAAATTCTCAAGGGTCTCCAATGTGTCCCCCCATACGCCAAATATATCATCTATATAACGTAGCCATATCTTACAGTGGCTTTGATATTCATTGTTTAGATAGACATATCTGTTTTCAAATTGACTTACGAATATGTTGGCGTATGAGGGGGCAACATTGGAGCCCATGGCGGTTCCCTTCCTCTGTATATAATATGTGTCTTGGAACAAGAAATAGTTAAGATGTAATATTATATTCAGCATATCTTCTATGAAGTCACATTGAGCATTAGTATATATCTGATCTTTTTTAATAAGATCCAATACAGATTGTACTCCTGATTCATGTGGGATTGAAGTGTATAGACTCACTATATCTAGCGTGAATAATATATCCTTTTCACTTACTCTTACTTCATCTATTCTAGTTAGGAAGTCCCCAGTGTCTTTTAAAAATGATTGCTGGCCTGCCGCTATTGGATTCAAAATTTTATCTAGAAAAATTGCTATATTTGCAAAGACTGATTCCGTACTTGCCACTATGGGTCTACCCGGTGGTTCCTTTAGATTTTTATGGATTTTCGGGGTTGTATAAAATACAGGCGTAATAGGGTCTATTTTTATGAGAAATGTGGCTAAATTCTTAGTAATAACTTTGTTTGCTAAAGCATTGTCAATTACTGCCGCTATTTCTTTTTTGATATCAGGTAAAGGATCATGGTCTAATATTAAATATATTCCACCATCTGATAGTTGGGACAAAATTTCCTGTATATAATATTCCTTATCAAGTACCACTACCGCACCACCCTTGTCTGCATTTTTAATCTCAATTAAATTATTGTTGGATAACTTTTTCAGAGCTTTACGTTCTGCTATAGTGACATTAGAACTCATTCCATATTTAGGTGTTGTGTACAATTTATGGATATCCTCTTGAACTAGCTTAATATATGTTTCTACTCCAGAATTGGAAGTACTGGGTACATACTTAGATTTATTTGTCAGTCCTAATGGTTTGGTGTCAAATGTCTCCCTCTCGTTTACTGTATTGCTAAATACTTTATCCTTATCAGTGTCTACAATATTACCAAAGTATGCTTTCAACCTTAAGTTTCTGAAAAAACAATATAAATCTTTCTCTATGGTAAATTGATTAGCATATACAGTTGGACAAAAGGATAGCCCTTTATTTAGGACACTTAGTTCATCTTTAGTGAGTTCATATTTGGAAATATTAATAACTAGTGTCTCTGCCGGGACTGGCGTCTCGCACTGGTTAGTGCCATTACATATCGTATCATTTGATGTTATACTATATACGTTACCACTCCCGGCAGTTTGTTGTAATACATCGAGAGTCCCATTTATTTCTTGCGGCCCTTCGGGAACCGTCTGTTCCTCAACCTGTTCGATTGCCGGTGGTCGGGGTTTCCAGCTCTTGTGTTTCCGTCCTCCCCTCCGGTATCGGTGTCTGTGCCCATATATAAAAAATCCTCCGATGAGGATGAATCTGTGGCTGTCGTTGTCTTTTCCATCGCGTGTCTCCTTCCTCGCCATGTTCCGCATCCTCTTCTTGGTCGCCTCCCTCTGACGTCATGAACCTCTTCCTCATTGGTCCAGCGGTACACGTGATTTGCTTTGTAATCCTCGTCGTCTCGATTGAACTTATTTCTCTTAATATCTTTTAACTCCTTCTGGTAGTCGTCAAGGATCCTGTCTATCTCTTTCTTTGTTTTTAGCAAATCATCAGCAGAAAAGTGAGTATTTACTTTGTTTTCACTTTCAGATACCACTCTTTTTTGTATCTCGATCTCCTCCTGCAGGCATTCCACTGTCCAAACAATGATATCGAATGAACACTTGTTCAGTATACATTCAAATCTTTTTTTATATTTATCATTATTGGTCATAATTGTCGGTCTCAGCTTTATTCTTAAGCCCCTTGGAATTCGTCTTACACGGAAATATTCCGCAAGGGTGACACTATGTAGTTCATATGACAAAAGCTTTTTCCTTGCCTTTTCCCACACTTTGACAATACTGGGATTCGATATTCCTTTCAAAAAGTCTCTTGGACCTCTGGCTAAAGCCGTAATTCGTGAAGCATCTAAGTCCGAATATGAAAAAACATCCGTGTCTTCATCTGTTACCTCCATTTTATTCTCAGGTGCACGTAACTTGTAGCAGGAACGTATAGACACAACTTTAACAGGTAAGTCCAGCACCTTTCTTAATGCTATTTTTTCAGCATTTTTTTCAGCAACCTTTTTTCAGATTATAGCAGTGCACGACCACTGAGTGGGGTCTGCCAGCCCACATTTATGGATATGGTAAAGCAAGATAGCGTCAGCACTTCTTCATACAAATTTCCACTTTATTGAGGTTTCAGACAAAAGATAAAAATAGCGACGTTTCGAGTCAACACAGACCCTTAGTCATGCAATGGATTATGGAAAAATCACCTTCTTTTATAACAGCACCAGGTAATTCACATAAATTGTTTGTTCACTTTTTGCTGTGTAAGGTCTGAGGACGGTGGCAACACCGAAAACGTTCACCTAAGTAAAAGTTTGGTGATTAATACGGAGAGTGCCTTTCTTTATTCATTTTCTATATTAAACATTTAAAGTGCACCCCGGAGGCTGCATGCTAATAGTGAGTGTGGGATCCCTTCTGAGTATTATATATATATATATATATATATATATATATATATATATATATATATATATATATATATATATATATATATATATATATATATATATATATATATATATATATATAATGTGAGTTTCTATACACTATACCCTCATGAGTACACTGCTCAGTATAAACATGAGTATGTATACTCTGATGAATATGCTGTGCTGTATGATGACAGAATATCTTTACAATAATAGTGAACATATTGCAATGTATGATGATTATCTATACACAGATAATGACCATATTGGCGCATGCCTTTGTATAGACACTGGCTGCTATGGCCCCCCCAAGTACTAGGTCCCTGGTGTGACTACACCTGCTGCACCAATGGTAGTTCTGCCCCTGGTTATTGGAGTCTATTAGAGGGCAGTAGGGACCTCTGATTTATGTGCACACTTTATTTGTACTTTTAAATGTATTATTTTTTACAGTTAGAGGCTGTTCTTCCTGGGTGTTCAAGATGTTTTTTCATGTAGTGCTGCAGGCATGTACACACTACATATCTAGATATCTCTTCAACAAAACCTAACAAGAGAACAAAATAAATTTGTTAATAGAACTAAATTGAAAACTTTTTTTTAAAATGATATTCTCTATCTGAATTATGAAAGAAACATTTTGGGTCTTAAGTCCCTTTAAAGGCAAGTCTGCAGCCTTCAGTCAAGCAATGTTGATTGATGTGAGATTACACCAGTAGGAGCACTTTTACCATTGTTGGATGCCTGGGCAACTTCAATTTAACAACATTTGTGTCCCAGCTGTAACCAGGACATGGTTACCTTATAGAATTTAACAATGCTGCGCCAACAAATCTTTTTATCATATTTAAAATTCTATTAGCCGTGCAACATGTGACAATATTTTTTTTTTTTCCATTTTCTTAAAGCAAGAATCATTCAGATGGTTCTGTATGAGCAACACAAAGATAGGTTAAAGGACCATTAAATACAGTAGAATGGCAAAACCAACAAATCCATAATAAAAATAGAATACACTAACACTTGGTCTTAATTCAAAATGAGCAGTAGATTTTTTTTTTCTTCTGGCAAATATCAGATACTTCTATTTTTCCTTCTCCCTGTATCACGTGACAACCATCAGCCAATCACAAAATGTGTTTGTTTATAATGTGAACATTCTCAGTTGGAACTGGTGCCTCAAAGTGTGCATGTAAAATGATTCTGAATATTTTAATAATGGAGATAAACTGTAAAGTTTTTTTAAATTGTTGTAATTCAGACATCATACCATTGTAATATAAAATCTTGTGTCCAGTTTTTAAGTACTGTCTTTTTTTGGTTTCCAAAAAAAAGGGGGTTCATAGCAACCTGTATATGGCTTTTGTGTATAGAATAAGCATGTGCACACTGTTGTCTTCCAGAACTACTGTTCCTTGAGCATTTAAAGTGATTGTATACGTCATAAGTTGGTATCTGCATATTCCAGTTTTTGACTATCGGGGCTTTCTCAATACGCACGAGGGGAAACAATCCTCTATAGTTTAATCTCCTGCCTTTAGGCCTTTACTCTGTGCCAAAAACATTTGCAAAGTTCCTAGTTATTGTAATTAAGGATCCCAGAAAAGAAGGCATGAAAATGATATGTGGATGATATTTTGATTGTGGCTTCTTTCAATGCCTGCAAGAAACAAGACTGTTTCATGTCTCTCCCTGACAAACTAAAATAGATTTTCAATCTGGAGAAAATGTATCTTATTCACAGTCAAACCTGTGGAAGCAGGTTAATAACCCTTTCACTGCTCCGCCAGAGCAATAGATCTGTGGCACAATACGCCATTGAATTTCGCACCTTGGCACTTGAGACCAGTTGGGATGGCAGTGCTTTTAAGGCTGCCTTTAGGAGAGGTTTGCATGAGCACATCAAGGTCGAGCTTATTTATCGTGATACACACAAGGTATACCACAGCGCAGCCCTAAAGATAATTAAAGCTATTCCAGTATACAGCTCTCCCTAATGACTGTTAAAAAGTATACAGAAAGGGTAAAAATATCTGGAACAGTGCTAATACAGCAGAAAAAAAGCAACCAGAGCGAGTCACTGTGTGTGAACGATAAATATAATCTGAAAAGTCACTATGATAGGATGTAAAGTCCTAATGCTATTGCTTAAACTTGTATGGTAGTGCGTTAAAAGTCAAGAAACCTCTCCTCTCCGCCGACCTGACAGCTCTGTTAGTTTGTTACCTGCTTATCAGGCCTCCCACCCACTCTTGGTGGATGAAGAGAAAAAGGGTGTTTGTAGAAAATTCTTTATACAGGTCCTCACCTCGATTCTCCGTGTAGAGTAGCTGTTTCTTGAGACGCTTCCGTGTCACGTGCTAATCTTAGGCCAATAGATGCTTCCGAAAACCGGCTCTGTGAGGTCTGTTGGTTATGGATACCTGTTCGGCTTCTTCCGCGTCACATGTGGCGATCCATCCAATAGCTGCTTTCCAAAGTCGGCTTGTCTAAGTGAGCACACTTAGGGTACTAAAGTTCTTTTTCTCTGCACAGAGATATGGCTCGAATTGCTCCTGAGCCACTTACTAGACAGACACAGTCCTTCAATCGACGCATTTCACCGTTTTACAAGATGAATGGCTGATGGATTCTTAAATACCCCTCCTCCTGGCTCCACTTGGTCCATTCCTTCTCTCTTCTCACTTTAAGGTGGATTTGTTCTTTAAGCTGGAATAGTTTCAAAGTGTATTATTCCTCCTTTTTGTGGGTATCCTTGTGAGATTTGGACAATAATCCCCACTCTCTATTGTTTCCACATATGGTGTTGACTGTATAGGAAGTTAAGTTTAGTGCCAATGGGGACACAGAAGTCACCAGGACACTAATAAGAGGCGCCTAGACTATAATAGCATAAAAGTAAAAAATAAGTTCAAATAGATAGTATTATTAACTTGGGATAAATAATCCCTTCAAGATAGTGGTGGAATATGTGATGAAACAGTGTGTACCACTGAGAAACGCGTTGCTGTTTTTATTGTTATTAAACCTTTTAATATATTTTTAAATTCTCCGGTTGCTGCCTATCATTTCTTTCCTCCTGGGCTGGGCCTGGTGAACTTCCTCTGGCCTCCATTACCAGGATTCCGCTGGAACTCTGGCCACTAGGATCTGGCTGGATATCTGCTGTATAGCTCAACTTGTACTCCCCTCTGGACATCCCTGGACTCTCCCTGGTGAGACGAGGATCTCCATCTGTGTGCTTCAGCTTCATCTTTTGTGGTCGACCGGACGACGTGTAGTTCCGGACTGCTATTTCTGCACTATATTGTGCGCTTCCAATTTTGAGTAGGATTCTTGTGACCATTCTGTGTCTGTCATTATCTTATTGATCTGCACCATGTGGCGCCCTCTATCCAATTCCTTCTGTATAGGAAGTTACTCACTGTTTTTGACATTTAAAAAATAAAAAAACAAATATATATGTATGTGTGTAAATAAATAAATGAAGTCACTACTCATTTTTTACATATCTGACACGGTGTTAACTGTATAAAAATACCATAGGCTATTTTTGAAACATACGAGTTGTATATCCTTAATATATAAAATTACTGTACAATTCTAGATAGAATCCTTCCATTTACATCAGTATTCATAAATTCTGTCAGATTAATCCAGAATAAAAGGGGTCAAGTCAAATTCTAAATTTAGATCTGCAGGGTATATAGTTCCTAACTCATGTATGAGTTCTGCTTCTTTTCTAAGAATGAATTTCTCATAGTTCCCACCTCTCCAATTTTTTTTTACTTTTTTCACAGCCCAGCAAATGTTTTTTGTGCTGTTTATATGTACTTTCTTAAAATGATCATACAGGCGGGTTTCTAACTTACCCTTCTCTATATTATACAGATGTTCTCTTATTATCTCTCTGTATGGTCTTGTTGTTTCACCTAGGAACTGTAATTGACACAGACACTGTAGAATATATAATAGTCCCTTACGTCTGCACTGGATAGTGTCCTTTGTCTCGTATTTTTTTACCTGTGCTCGTAGATGTGAATGTTTTTACTTTTATACTGTGTTCACAGACTTTACAGCTATAACATGGAAAAAAGCCACAGATCTTGTTCCCTTTGAGATCTACCTCTTTTGATGTTCCCTTTTTCCCTTTATATTCACTAGGGGCCAGAATATTTCTTTAATTTGCTGCTTTTCTATATATAAACATAGGCTTTCTGATATTTCCTTACCCAAAAATACGTCTGATTTAACAACATGCCAATGTTTGCGTATTATTTTTTTCATAATCTTATGTTGTTGGTTAAAGGTAGTTATAAAGAGTACTTTTAATGCCTATTTTTTCCACCATCGCTGATTTCTCTTTCTTTAGAATGGTCTTTCTATCTTCTCTACTCACTTCTAGTTTTGCTTTTTCCAGTACCTTCCAAAAAATACGGATCTGATTGTCATAGTCTACTACCCTAGTGCAGTTTCTCTTTGTTTGCAGGAACTGTACTTTTGGGGTGTTTTCTATTCACATTTTAAGGTAACAACTCTTTGAGTGGATAAAATTGTTGGTGTCTACCTTTTTTAAAGTGGTTTTTAGTAATTGTGTTCTCTTATGCCATTATTTCTGAATCTAGAAGCGTAATGCCTTCTTTGCTGTAGTTATTGGTAAAATGTAAACGTACTGTATTCTCATTCATTTCTGTAAAGAAATCTAATAAACTGCTTTCACTCCCTCTCATCAATATACCGTTTACTGAGTATGAGGTTTGCGCCCAGTTGATATGGTTATATTAATTCCTGTTCCCATTTGCCCATAAACAAGTTTGCGTAACTGGGCGCGAACCTCATACCCATAGCTGTTCCTCTCACTTATAGGAACATCTCATTGTTAAATGAGAACACATATGTCAAAATAAACTTAATGCTTCTTAATATAAATTGAGCTAGTTCACAAAGTTCTGTTTTACTCCCCTTCAAGAAGTGTTCTATAGCCTTAAGCCCCAATTTGTGATCTATGTTCGTGTAAAGCGATGTTACATCACAAGTTGCTATAATGAATTCACCATCCCAGGGAAAACATAGAAACATAGATATTGACGGCAGATAAGAGCCATAGGCCCATAAAGTCTGCCCGATATTACCTAACAGTATAAACTAGTTTGTAGGATAGCCTTATACTTGTCCCAGGCATTTTTAAGTCCCCCACAGTGTTTGTCATTACTACCTCTTGAGGAAGTTTATTCCATAAATCAATCACTCTTTCTGTAAAGAAGTGCTTCCTCAAATTACTCCTGAATCTACTACCCTTCAGCTTGAGATCATGACCCCTTGTCTAATACATTTATGATGTGGGTTGTATCTTTTATATATGATGGTAAAGCTTTTACATGTTCCTGTAGTTGTAAATCTATGAATTCTGAAAGGTTTGAAGTCAGGGAATCAATCCCAGAAATTATGGGCCTCCCTGGTGGATTTTCTTTATTTGTATGTACTTTCTGTAGAAAGTAAAAGAGGGCCATTGTTGGTGTATATACCCAAACTCTTTTTTTTGTAATTATTTATTTTCTTTCTGCCTCTACTATTTAAAGTTTTGGTGTTACTTTCTGTAGGGTTAAGTTTGATCTTTTTTATATGTAGTGGTGTCTCCCAATAAACGGTATGCTTCTTGCAGATAATAATCGTTGTCCATCACTACTATATGTCAACACCCCTCCTTTGTCTGCTAGTTAATGACTATTTCTATGTTTTTCTTTAAAGGGACACTCAGGTTAAATTACATTTTCATGATTGAGACACAGCATGTAATTTGAAACAACTTTCCAATTTACTTCCATTAAAAAAATGTGCACAGTCTTTTATATTTACAATTTTTGAGTCACCAGATCCTACTGAGCATGTGCAAGAATTCACAGACTATACGTATATGCATTTGTGATCGGCTGATTGCTATCACATGGTACAAGGGGAGTGGAAATATACATAACTTTGAAATTTGTTATAAAAAAAATCTACTACTCATTTGAAGTTCAGACTAAGTGCTATTGCATTGTCTTGTTATCTTGCATTTATTGATTATGCAAATCTAATGTGTTGACTGGTCCTTTAAATTGGTAAGGGTGTCTCTCACCTTTTTTCTTAGATTATATTTAACATTTTTATTAGTGTTTATTTTAGCCAAATCCGCTAAGACTAATTTTTCGAATACATTCAGTCTGTTATTTTTTTCATGGGTGGGATAGAATGTAGATTGTTTTAAGTGTGTTCCTTTTGTTATATTCTGTGTGGAGTTGGTGCATACTCTCTCTCTTTTGTTTTTTTTATTTAGAAAGTACCTTTTTAAGGTCAATTTCCATACAAATTGAGTGACGTGTATGTGTGTTTCAAATTTGTTTAATTTAACCGTTGGTGCAAATGATAGGCCTAAGTTCAAAACTCTTTTTTCTTCCTCAGATAGTGTAACTTTACTGATATTGAAGATCCCTTTGTTACTATCTGTTTTCACTTCCACTTTTTTTGAGTTTGTTCTATTTCCCCTTCTCTTTCCTCTAAGCTTCTTTTTCTTCCCATTTTGCTTAGTTGGTTGGGGTCTGTCTCTAAAAAATGACTGCTGTTAGAATTACTTGGGCCTGCAATTTCTTCTCTAGTATTGATGTTATCATCAATCTATTGGGTGGAACCTGTTCCTTAGAGGTATTCTCCACTCTTTCCATACTTTATTTTACCTTCTAGGAGTATTTAGTCTTTCCTCCCTCCTATTATCATATCTAAAGAGATATTGTTTCTCTTCTATTCCTCTATATCCCCCCTTTGAAAGGTATATCTTTCATCCCTAGGATAATATCTTGTTCTATTAAATCCATAATCTTCATTCTTAGAATATTGATGTTGTGTTCTATTTCTATAATTTTCATTCCCCCACACATTCTCTCTCTAAAATCTCTAGGTACATTATATCTATCCCTTCCTCTCCAGTTTTTATCTCTTGATTCGTGTTGAGGTCTCTCATACCATTCTTGTCTTTTCTCTCGGGGTGGTCTATGCATATTGTAAAATCTTCCTTTGTTATGGAGTGTATCTTCTCTTTTCCTGGCTTCCCGGGTATCTATTGTATCTGTGCTATTCAAAGTTTTTCCACATTTCTCTATACTTTTTTACTGGTTTCTTCTGTGCTTATAGCCATATCAACCTCTATTGTTGGGGTGCCATAGTTTCCCCGTCTCTGTTAAATTTTCTAATTTTTGTTTTTTGTAAGTTTGAATTTAAATCAGTGATGTGGGAAATAATAAGTTGTTTCTCTTTATACTGTTCATTTTCTTTCTGTGTATTTAGTTGTTCTTTAATTTCATTAATTCTTACACTAAAAGTTTCTAAAGTCAATTTCCTAGATTTTTTTTTATTATTTCAATTAATCCAAATAATGCTCTTTCTAAAACCTGGAACCATTCTTCCTGCAATGGCTTGTTAAGATCAAATGTACACTTTATATCCAACCTTAAACCTCTCGGAACCATCTTATATTCTATGTATTTTTCCAAGAAGGTAATTTCTGTTTGTTTTTTGTTTTTTTTAAATTCTTTAGTTAGAATACTCTCTAATTCCTCCATTCGTTCCTCTATGTCAAATTCTTCTATATGTTGTGTTTCCGTGTTGATATTGGCTAGTAAATTCTCTCTCATGTTGAATATATCCATATTTTGGTTAACTCTACCTTCTTACTGGGGGTGCTGCTATAGGTAAAAAAGGGAGAAAAGATATGCAATACACACACAAGGTATACCACAGCGCAACACTAAAGATAATTAAACTCAGTATACAGCTCTCCCTAATGACTGTTAAAAAGTATACAGAAATGGTAAAAAGATCTGGAACAGCGCTAATACAGCAGAAAAAAATCAACCGGAGGGAGGATAGAGTTATAGACACACTATATCTTAATGCGATAATAATTTATTGATACAATATCTATATATTACTAAATAGGTTAATAAGTGACCGGTCACTTTAAATATATATATATTTAAAAATAGTACTCTAATTCCTTCTTCCCTGGTTGAATTCATAACACTTTGTATAAGTCTAGATTCTCACTTTCAGGAGAGACAAGCTGAGAGAGACAGAACTCGTAGAACCCCTCCCTCTCGTCGTCCTACTTGTCCGGTCTCTAGACTATCCTCTACCCCTTCAGCACCTCCAGTTAACTCTATAGTGGAACCCATGGATCCCTCCTCCCTCAAGCCCACAGAATCTGAAAGACAGAGAAGAAGGAGATTGAGACTGTGTTTCTATTGTGGTTCTAACTCACACCAACTTAAGAATTGGGATATTCTGCCAGGAAAAGCCAATGCTTAGAGAATAAAACTGGGGTACCTCTAAGCGTGGCCGCTACTAAATCCCCTCACCCTTCTCGGATCCTGGTACCTGTTACCCTTACCTTTCTTCAGAATTCTGTCCACGCTCAAGCCTTTATTGATTCAGGGGCAGCTGGAAATTTTCTTCATCACCGTTTTATAATTCAGGCAGGGTTGCCTCTACTGCAGAAAAAACAATGCCTTAAAATAACTACTCTGGATGGCACTCCCCTTGGATCAGGTTTAATTCATTTTTTAAATTAGCACCCCTAACCATGACTGTGGGAGTCCTTTATACCGAACAGCTGCAGTTTGATGTAATTCATTCTCCAGCACAACCTATCATCCTTGGTCTTCCTTGGCTTTGTATACACAATCCACAGTTCGACTGGACTGAGGGTCAGTTGGCCTCCTGGTGTACATCCTGCTTCCACTCCTGCCTGGCTAAGGTTACTCCACTGCACCACATCCCCATAGCCAGTCTACAAACTCCTTAAAGCCTTCCCTCAGTATATGCAGATTTTACAGATGTGTTTGAAAAGAAAGCAGCTGAAGTGCTGCCACCCCACCGTCCTTACTACTGCAAAATTGACCTCTTTCCTGGAGCCCCACTTCCTAAAGGGAGGACGTATCCATTCTCCAAAGCTGAAACCATGGAGGTATAAATCCAAGAGAACCTAGCTAAAAGTTTTATTTGCCCTTCCTCTTCTCCTGTGGGGCTGGCTTCTTTTTTGTCAATAAAAAGGATGGTGGGCTCAGGCCCTGTATCGATTACAGAGCCCTAAACAACATCACTATCAAGAATCGCTATCTTATTCCTTTGATCACTGAACTTTATGATTCGCTCCAAAATGCTCCACTAAGTTGGACCTACGTGGGGCGTACAATCTTATTTGTATCTTCCCAGGGCATGAATGGAAGACTGCCTTCAACCCGAGATCAGGGCATTAGAAATACCTCATAATGCCTTTTTGGCTGTGTAATGCCCCTGCTGTCTTCCAAGCATTTGTCAACAATGTCTTCTGTGACCTCCTCAATCGCACTGTCATCATCTATCTGGATGACATCCTTATAGTCTCCTCCACCCTTGTGGAGCATCATGAACATGTAAGACAGGTACTTCTTCGCCTCAGAGGCAATTCTCTGGTAGCCAAACTGTAGAAATGTGAGTTTGATCAAGTCCAGATCCAGTTCCTTGGCTATGTCATCTCGAAGGAGGGTTTTTCCATGGATCCTTCTAAGCTAACCGCAGTTTTGGAATGGCCTCATTAAAGGAACTACAGAGATTATTGGGGTTATCCAATTATTACCGCAAGTTTATAAAGAACTTCTCCCAAATAGTTGCTCCACTCACTAAGCTGACTAAACGGAATAGAGACTGCAAGAATTGGCCTCCTGAAGCCGTGGATGCCTTCTCTCATCTGAAAAAGGTCTTTTGTTCTGCTCCTGTGCTCCGCCATCCTGATCCTGACCTGCAGTTCACTTTAGAGGTTGAAGCCTCCGAGATAGGAGCTGGAGCAGTCTTAACCCAAAGGGATCCCTTAACCTCCAAGTTGGACCCTGTAGCCTTTTTCTCCAAACGCTTTACTCCTGCAGAGAGGAATCGTGGGTAATTATGAACTCTTAGCCATTAAAGGGACACTGAAACCAATTTTTTTATTACGTGATTCAGATAGAGCATGACATTTTAAGCAACTTTCTAATTTACTCCTATTATGAAATTTTCTTCATTCTCTTGGTATCTTTATTTGAAATGCAAGAATGTAAGTTTAGGTGCCGGACCATTTTTGGTGAACAACCTGGATTGTTCTTGCTGATTGGTGGATAAATTTATCATCCAATACAAAAGTGCTGTCCAGATGACTGAACCAAAAAAAAGCTTAGATACCCTTTTCTCTTGTTAGGTGTATCCAGTCCACGGATCATCCATTACTTGTGGGATATTCTCCTTCCCAACAGGAAGTTGCAAGAGGATCACCCACAGCAGAGCTGCTATATAGCTCCTCCCCTAACTGCCATATCCAGTCATTCTCTAGCAAGCTCTCAACATAGCTGGAGGTAGTAAGAGGAAAGTGGTAAAATATAGTTAGTTTTTTCTTCAATCAAAAGTTTATTGTTTTTAAATGGTACCGGAGTGTACTATTTTATCTCAGGCAGCATTTAGAAGAAGAATCTGCCTGCGTTTTTCTATGATCTTAGCAGAAGTAACTAAGATCCACTGCTATTCTCACATATGTCTGAGGAGTGAGGTAACTTCAGAGGGAGAATGGCGTGCAGGGTATCCTGCAATAAGGTATGTGCAGTTAAGTTTTTCTAGGGATGGAATTTGCTAGAAAATGCTGCTGATACCGGATTAATGTAAGTTAAAGCCTAAATACAGTGATTTTAATAGCGACTAGTATCAGGCTTGCTATCAGAGGTATATACTCTGATTAATGTGCAATATAAAACGTTTGCTGGCATGTTTAATCGTTTTTATATATGCTTTGGTGATAAAACTTATCGGGGCCTAGTTTTTTTTTCCACATGGCTGGCTTTATTTTTGCCTAGAAACAGTTTCCTGAGGCTTTCCACTGTTATAGTATAAAAGTTACAGTTGGTGCAGTTAAAATTACAAACTGTGACATTCAGCTTCCCTCAGCAGTCCCCTGCATGCTATAGGACATTTCTGAAGGGCTCAAAAGGCTTCAAAAGTAGGAGCTGTGGCAGTTGTTATGACTGTTTAAAAAACATATTTTTCGTTTTGTTAATCTGTTTTTTGTATTAAGGGGTTAATCATCCATTTGCAAGTGGGTGCAATGCTCTGCTAACTTGTTACATACACTGTAAATTTTTTTTCACTGTTATTTAAAATTTTGGCAAAATTTGTTTCTCTTAAAGGCACAGTAACGTTTTTTTATATTGCTTGTTAACTTGATTTAAAGTGTTTTCCAAGCTTGCTAGTCTCATTGCTAGTCTGTATAAACATGTCTGACATAGAGGAAACTCCTTGTTCATTATGTTTAAAAGCCATGGTGGAACCCCATAGGAGAATGTGTACTAAATGTATTGATTTCACTTTAAACAATAAAGATCAGCTGTTATCTTTAAAAGAATTATCGCCAGAGGATTCTGACGAGGGGGAAGTTATGCCGTCTAACTCTCCCCACGTGTCGGACCCTTTGACTCCCGCTCAAGGGACTCACGCTAAAATGGCGCCAAGTACATCAAAGACGCCCATAGCGATTACTTTGCAGGACATGGCGGCAATCATGGATAATACCCTGTCAGCGGTATTAGCCAGACTGCCTGAATTCAGAGGAAAGCGCGATAGCTCTGGGGTTAGATGTAATACAGAGCGCGCAGATGTTTTAAGGCCCATGTCTGATACTGCGTCACAATATGCAGAAGCTGAGGAAGAGCTTCAGTCTGTGGGTGACGTCTCTGACTCAGGGAAACCTGATTCAGATATGTCTACTTTTAAATGTAAGCTTGAGAACCTCCCGGGTGTTGCTTGGAGAGGTTTTAGCTGCTCTGAATGACTGTGACACAATTGCAGTGCCAGAGAAATTGCGTAGACTGGATAAATACTACGCGGTTTATTCAGCAAGGTTTTATCCTGCAGCCCCTTGCATGCATTGCTCCTGTCACTGCTGCTGCGGCGTTCTGGTTTGAGTCTCTGGAAGAGGCCTTTCAGACAGCTTCTCCATTGACTGAAATACTTGACAAGCTTAGAACACTTAAGCTAGCTAATTCTTTTGTTTCTGATGCCATTGTTCATTTGACTAAACTAACGGCTAAGAATTCTGGATTCGCCATCCATGCGCATAGGGCGCTATGGCTTAAATCTTGGTCAGCTGACGTGACTTCAAAGTCTAAATTACTTAACATTCCCTTCAAGGGGCAGACCCTATTCGGGCCTGGTTTGAAGGAAATTATTGCTGACATTACTGGAGGTAAGGGTCATACCCTTCCTCAGGACAGGGCCAAATCAAACAGTCTAATTTTCGTGCCTTTCGAAACTTCAAGGCAGGTGCAGCATCAACTTCCTCTGCTACAAAACAAGAGGGAACTTTTGCGCAATCCAAGCCGGCCTGGAAATCTAACCAGGCCTGGAGCAAAGGCAAGCAGGCCAGAAAGCCTGCTGCTGCCTCTAAGACAGCATGAAGGAACGGCCCCCTATCCGGCAACGGATCTAGTAGGGGGCAGACTTTCTCTCTTCACCCAGGCGTGGGCAAGAGATGTTCAGGATCCCTGGGCGTTGGAGATCATATCTCAGGGATATCTTCTGGACTTCAAAGCTTCCCCCCCACAAGGGAGATTTCACCTTTCGAGATTATCTGTAAACCAGATAAAGAAAGAGGCATTCTTACGCTGTGTGCAAGACCTCCTGATAATGGGAGTGATCCATCCAGTTCCACAGATGGAACAAGGACAGGGATTTTATTCAAATCTGTTTGTGGTTCCCAAAAAAGAGGGAACCTTCAGACCAATTTTGGATCTAAAGATCTTAAACAAATTCCTCAGAGTTCCATCGTTCAAAATGGAAACTATTCGGACAATCCTACCTATGATCCAGGAGGGTCAGTACATGACCACAGTGGATTTGAAGGATGCTTACCTTTACATACCGATTTACAAAGATCATCATCGGTTCCTAAGGTTTTCCTTTCTAGACAGGCATTACCAGTTTGTGGCTCTTCCCTTCGGGTTAGCTACAGCCCCAAGAATTTTTACAAAGGTTCTGGGGTCTCTTCTGGCGGTCCTAAGACCACGGGGCATAGCAGTGGCCCCTTATCTAGACGACATCCTGATACAGGCGTCAAACTTTCAAATTGCCAAATCTCATACGGACATAGTGTTGGCATTTCTGAGGTCGCATGGGTGGAAAGTGAACGAGGGAAAGATTTCTCTATCACCCCTCACAAGGGTTTCCTTCCTAGGAACTCTGATAGATTCTGTAGAAATGAAAATTTACCTGACGGAGTCCAAGTTATCAAAGCTTCCAAATTCCTGCTGTGTTCTTCACTACATTCTGCGCCCTTCGGTGGCTCAGTGCATGGAAGTGATCTGCTTAATGGTAGCGGCGATGGACATAGTGCCATTTGCGCGCCTACATCTCAGACCGCTGCAATTATGCATGCTCAGTCAGTGGAATGGGGATTACACAGATTTGTCCCCTCTGCTAAATCTGGATCAAGAGACCAGAGATTCTCTTCTCTGGTGGCTATCTCGGGTCCATCTGTCCAAAGGTATGACCTTTCCAGGGCAGATTGGACAATTGTAACAGATGCCAGCCTTCTAGGTTGGGGTGCAGTCTGGAATTCCCTGAAGGCTCAGGGATCGTGGACTCAGGAGGAGAAACTCCTCCCAATAAATATTCTGGAGTTAAGAGCAATATTCAATGCTCTTCTAGCTTGGCCTCAGTTAGCAACCCTGAGGTTCATCAGATTTCAGTCGGACAACATCACGACTGTGGCTTACATCAACCATCAAGGGGGGACCAGGAGCTCCCCAGCGATGTTAGAAGTCTCCAAGATAATTCGCTGGGCAGAGACTCACTCTTGCCATCTATTAGCGATCCATATCCCAGGTGTAGAGAACTGGGAGGCGGATTTTCTAAGTCTATGGGGATAGGGATAAACTGGCACTACACTGGTTTTAAGTAAGAAAAAGAATCATTCGATTCCGGTGCTACCCCTTGGAAACAATTGGTTAACAAAAGAGAGAAAAAGGATAGACAGGGGTTTATATAGCACTCATACTTACTTATATGGGTATGAAGTTAGTTAAAAAAACTATACTTTAATTATTTGTTTAAAAGATATGGGGTGACAACCCCTACCGTTACACACGAACCACTACCTAATATCATGAAACTAAACTAAACTAAAAACAAGCCAACAGTCACTTCTCTGTTTCCTGGCCGATAGCAGGAAACGTCGGCATCAGGTGGCTGAAGTGACTGACCGGCAATATACAAAATATTTAGAGCAAACGCGTTTCGGCTATGACCTAGCCTTTCTCAATGCTATATTTTGCTGATAGTTAGTGAACCCGAGGCTGCCGGGTGCGCGGACTTTTAAACCCATTCTCAGACCGAGAGTTAGCCAATTGGGTGAGTCTTTGAGAAGACGCCTTCTTAGTATCCAATGGTTACGCTGGGTAGGAGACGCCTACACACCTGATTGGACTATATGGCTGAGAAGTGTATTAGGTATGTCGCGCATGCGTGTTACTCCACTAATAGCATCTATAGAGAATCACTTGTATGACAACTGCTATATTTCCAAACAATATATATCTATGTTAATTGAACAAATAAGTATCGTATTCCAACGTAAACCATTCAAAACCCAAACTTAAACAATATTATACTCAAACGATTCCAGTATAGCGATTATTATGTACCCAAGCTTAGGTAGTGCTATACCGTTATAAAGTTTTTACAGCACTAATAACAGCCACAATACTATTGTTAGCCATATGTTAAACCAAATAATGCTAAACATTGTACATTAAAAGCTTTATTCTGATGATAAAGAATTATCACTTAAGTATCTGGCCAAACTTAAGTATATTGGGTTACATACTTGGTTATAATAATTCCCACAAAAAATATAATATTTCTTGGAATTTATGTGGGTATGATCCAATTTATAACCTCCATATATAGCGATAGTAATTAGTGTGAAAAGTGAGTTTTTAGGCTTAATCCTCACTAGTTTATCACCAAATGTCTGCTTAGTAATGTACAGGTGACGCAATGGTATTACGTCTAAGGTTACAATATTGGTTTTCAATTCCGCTATCAATGGCATTAATATGATACTTGGGAAACCACAGACTTAGAATCCTACGGTAAATATCTTTTAATAATTATTGATTATTTACATTGTGGTTCTAAAAGAAAAAGTTTACTTAGATATATATTTTCTTTCTTGGTCCCAATCTATATATACATGATATTGACCAGATATCCTAGATCTTGAGGATCCTGGTCAGGCATATACTATGCACAGACTGGGACCAGCAAGCAGTACTATAACATTCCATACAAGAAGTGATCTCTTGCTGCTATACATCTCATCAGATATATACCCAGTAATTGTTGTATTCATTCATACCATGAGGCATGACGGTATTTAAATTGAAAACCCATTTGGTTTCCAACTGTAACAATTTATCCTCAGTGTTACCTCCTCTTATTCCGGGCTTCAATTTCTCTAGACCCCAACATTTTAGGGCATTAGGTTTCCCATTATGACATTGTAAGAAATGCCTAGCGACACTGGTAATTTGTTTAGATTTGTCTACATCTCTTTGAGCTGTTCTAATATTACTTAGGTGTTCAGTTATACGTGTACACATACTCCTTGTTGTCATTCCTATGTAATATAGATTGCAGCTACAGGATATACAGTAGATAACATTTGTACTTTGACAATTTATATGTTGTTTGATATTACAGGTTCTTCCAAATCTATCCACTATTTTTTGTTTTTTAACCATGTGTTGGCATACTGAACAGTGTCCACATGCTATGGAGCCCTCATATATAGGTAATTTCTTAGCATTTCTATCATAATGGCTTGTAACCAGTGTATCCTTGATATTTCTAGCACGTCTGTATGTCACTAGTGGCTTCTCTGTTATTAAGGGTTTTAATAGATCATCCCTAGTTAGGACATGCCAATGTTTAGTCAGGATCTCAATGATTTGATCACTTTGTGCGGAATAAGTGGTAATACATCTTAAGGGGGTATTTTTCTCCTTAATTTTAGGGGTGAGTAATTCTGCTCTATCTTTAAGTAATGCTCTGTTATATGCTCTGGCAAGCAATTTTTTTGAATAGCCTCTTTCCAGTAACCTTTGTCTTAGTTCTCTAGCAGCTATTTTAAAATTCTCAATGGTGCTACAATTTCTCCTTAAGCGTATATATTCGCCCATCGGTAGTCCTCTAATAGTAGCAGGATGATGATGACTGCTTGCATGCAAAATATTATTAGTGGACGTGGGTTTCCTATATGCTTCTGTCACAATTGAATTGTCAGTTTTTTCAATTGTGAGATCCAAAAACTCTACTTTAGACTTTTGTATATTGGATGTAAGATATAGTCCAAACGGGTTTTCATTTAATGTTGTAATGAGATCATGTAGGAGATTCTCAGGACCATTCCATATAAATAGAATGTCATCTATATATCTGGACCAGTGGGAGATATATTTGGTGAGATGTTTAAGATTGTCATTGAACACCACAGTTTCCTCCCACCAGCCCAGATATATATTAGCGTAGGTTGGGGCACACGCAGTGCCCATCGCTGTCCCACAGGTCTGTAAATAGAACTTATCATCGAATACGAAGAAATTATGAGTTAGAATAAACTCTATCATATTCAATAAAAATTCTTTAACCTCCTCACTCATACTGGTATTTTGATTAAGAAAGTGTGACACCGCTCTACATCCCCAATGTGTTTTTATACTCGTGTAGAGCGATTCCACGTCACAAGTTACCAGTACTGAATTGCTGTCAATGTTGATCTCATTAAGTTTGTTTAACAAATGCATCGTATCTTTGGTGTGCGATGGAAGTGATTCAACAATATATCTTAATCTTGCGTCTATGTATTTGCTGGCTTTTTCAGTAAGGGAGCCTATTCCAGACACTATTGGTCTGCCTGGTGGTTTACATGCATCCTTATGTATTTTGGGCAGCAAATACAAAGTAGCTGTTTTGGTTCTTTTACTTCTAGAAATTTAAATTCCTTCTGATCTATAACACCATTGTCAAGGGCTGAACGAATCAATTTATTATAACTGTTGAGAAACATCTCTGTAGGGCTAAGTCGTCAGACTTTTCATCCGGGGGAGTGGGAACTCCATCCGGAGATGTTTGCTCAATTGGTTCATCGTTGGGGCACACCAGAATTGGATCTCATGGCGTCTCGCCAGAACGCCAAGCTTCCTTGTTACGGATCCAGGTCCAGGGACCCAGAAGCGACGCTGATGGATGCTCTAGCAGCACCGTGGTTCTTCAACCTGGCTTATGTGTTTCCACCGTTTCCTCTGCTCCCTCGACTGATTGCCAAAATCAAACAGGAGAGAGCATCGGTGATCTTGATCGCGCCTGCGTGGCCACGCAGGACCTGGTATGCAGACCTGGTGGACATGTCATCCTTTCCACCTTGTCCTCTGCCTCTGAGACTAGACCTTCTACTACAAGGTCTTTTCAATCATCCAAATCTAATTTCTCTGAGACTGACTGCCTGGAATTGAATGCTTGATTTTATCAAGGCTTGGCTTCTCTGAGTCAGTCATTGATACCTTAATACAGGCACGAAAGCCTGTAACGAGGAAAATCTACCATAAGATATGGGGCAAATATCTTCATTGGTGTGAATCCAAGAATTACTCATGGAGTAAGGTTAGGATTCCTAGGATATTGTCCTTTCTCCAATAGGGTTTGGATAAAGGATTATCAGCTAGTTCTTTAAAGGGACAGATTTCTGCTCTGTCTATCCTTTTGCACAAGCGTCTGGCAGAGGTTCCAGACGTCCAGGCATTTTGTCAGGCTTTGGTTAGAATTAAGCCTGTGTTTAAACCTGTTGCTCCTCCATGGAGCTTAAACTTGGTTCTTAAGGTTCTTCAAGGAGTTCCGTTTGAACCCCTTCATTCCATTGATATCAAACTTTTATCTTGGAAAGTTCTGTTTTTGATGGCTATTTCCTCGGCTCGTAGAGTCTCTGAGTTATCAGCTTTACAATGTGATTCTCCTCCTTATCTGATTTTCCATACAGATAAAGTAGTTCTGCGTACAAAACCTGGGTTTTTACCTAAGGTTCCATCATTGTGTCCTAATCCTTCTTCAAAGAAGGAACGTCTTTTACATAATTTGGACGTAGTCCGTGCTTTAAAGTTTTACTTAAAAGCGACTAAAGATTTTCGTCAAACATCTTCCCTGTTTGTTGTTTACTCTGGACAGAGGAGAGGTCAAAAGGCTTCGGCAACCTCTCTTTCTTTTTGGCTTCGGAGCGTAATACGCTTAGCATATGAGACTGCTGGACAGCAGCCCCCTGAAAGGATTACAGCTCATTCTACTAGAGCTGTGGCTTCCACCTGGGCCTTTAAAAATGAGGCTTCTGTTGAACAGATTTGCAAAGCGGCGACTTGGTCTTCGCTTCATACCTTTTCAAAATTTTACAAATTTGATACTTTTGCTTCTTCGGTGGCTATTTTTGGGAGAAAGGTTCTACAGGCAGTGGTCCCT
The DNA here is from genome assembly GCF_027579735.1 of Bombina bombina. Taxonomy (NCBI): domain Eukaryota; kingdom Metazoa; phylum Chordata; class Amphibia; order Anura; family Bombinatoridae; genus Bombina; species Bombina bombina. Next base: position 1,132,128,887 of record NC_069501.1, read on the forward strand.
TCCGTTTAAGTACCTGCCTTGTCCCTCCCTTCATCCGTGTACTTTAGCTTTGGTATTGGTATCCCACAAGTAATGGATGATCCGTGGACTGGATACACCTAACAAGAGAAAACATAATTTATGCTTACCTGATAAATTTATTTCTCTTGTGGTGTATCCAGTCCACGGCCCGTCCTGTCCTTTTAAGGCAGGTCTAAATTTTAAACTACAGTCACCACGCACCCTATGGTTTCTCCTTTCTCGGCTAGTTTCGGTCGAATGACTGGATATGGCAGTTAGGGGAGGAGCTATATAGCAGCTCTGCTGTGGGTGATCCTCTTGCAACTTCCTGTTGGGAAGGAGAATATCCCACAGTAATGGATGATCCGTGGACTGGATACACCACAAGAGAAATAAATTTATCAGGTAAGCATAAATTATGTTTTTTCAAATAAAGATAGGAAGGAAAAATTGATAATAGGAGTAAATTAGAAAATTGCTTAAAATTGCATGCTCTCTCGCGAATCGGGAAAGAAAAAATTTGGCTTCAGTGTCCCTTTAAGATGGCCCTGACTGAATGGCATCATTGGCTAGTGGGTACGGCCAACCCCATTCAGATTCTCACTGACCACAAGAATTTGACGTACCTAGAGACTGGTCATCGACTCAATCCTCGACAGGCAAGATGGGCCCTGTTCTTTTCCCGTTTTAACTTTGTAGTCTCTTATCTTCTTGGGACCAAGAATAAAAAGGCTGACACCCTTTCCCGTCACTTTCCTAGTGACTCTTCTGAAGCTCTTATTGAACACATCATACCCCCTCCTGTGTAGTTGCTCAACTTAACACCTCTCTACTTCAAAGACTGCAACGTGCCCAGTCTAGAAAATCTCCTGAAGCCCCCGCGGCTCCTGATATTTTCTTTGTGCCTCCGAACCTACGTTCCCCTGTGCTATCCTGGACTCATGACAGCAAACTATCGGCACATCCTGGTTTGACAAGAACCTTTTAAGCTTTTTTCCCAAAATGTATGGTGGCCTACCATGAAGTCCATGACTTGTGCTGCCAATAAAAATCCCAGATCCTTGCCTCATAGCTTACTCCAACTGTTGTCCATTCCCAAACAACCTTGGACACACATAACAATGGATTTCGTAATAGACCTCCCTCCTTCTGATCATCGTACGGTTATCTGAATTGTGGTGGATTGATTCTCCAGACATGCTCATTTACCGTCTGCCCAAGAATTATAGTCTCTTTTTCTGTTACATGTGGTACGACTTCATGGCATTCCCGTGAATATTGTTTCTGACAGAGGTCCTCAATTTGTCTCTACCTTTTGGAAAGCTTTTTGAAAATTGATTGGAACCACTGTTTCCTTGTCTTCTGGCTACCATCTCCAGACTTATGGGCTGACAGAGAGAGTAAATTAAGATCTCGAAGCCTATCTCAGAGCCTATGTTAATTCTCTTCATACCATGGTCTGGATTGTTGCCCCTAGCTGAACTGGCAAAGAACACTCACTGGCACTCTTCTCTATGATGTTCTCCATTTCAAGCCACAGCAGGCTACCAACCACGTGTCTTTCCTCTTTCCACTCAGTTTACAGGGGTTCCTGCTTCAGACCGACACTTTTTACTAACCTCGCTACTCATTGGCAACGTATTCGCTCTGTTACGTTCAGCTGTCTCCAGATATGAGAGATTTGCTGATCATCATCAAATTACTGTTCGTGCCTTTTCGGTAGGTTAACGTGTCTGGGTCTCTACTCGTCTACGTCAACCCTGTCATGAATTAGGGCCTAGGTATATCGGCCCTTACAAAGTCCTTAAGACTGTCTCCTGTTGCCTACAAAGTGGCCTTGCCCAGAACCCTGCGCATACACCCAGTCTTCCACATCTCTCTACTCAAGCCCTACATCAAGAACAGATATACTTGACTCAGACCTCCTCCTCCACTCTTTATTCATGGTGAACTCGAGTATGAGGTTACCAAGATCCTGGATTCCAGATACAGATGCAGGCAACTGCAATACTTTGTGCATTGGAGGGGTTACACTGTGGTGGATCATTCCCGGATCCCAGCCCGCGATGTGCATGCTCCATCTTTGGTCTCCAGATTCCATGCTGCTCACCCTTTGAAGCCGGCTCTGGTTCCCGGAGGGAGCCATTGAGTGGGGGGCTATGTCACACCGCTGTACCGTTGTCATAGATGCGCCGGTTGCTTTAGGCGCCTGCGATGACATCATCGCTGCACGCCCTATCCTCTGAAGCCGGTCCTGATCTCCTGGGCTCAAGTATAGGTGTTCCTGTGTGTGCTCCTGGGTGCTGTATTCTTTAAACTGCTAGTTTGTTATATTGTTATTGAACTTTGCCTGTCTGACCACTCTGCTTATGTCAGACAGGCATAAGCAGAGTGGTCAGACAGGCAAAGTTCAATAACAATATAACAATCTAGCAGTTTAAATAAATTGTTTTGCTGTCACTTGCCTTGGATTTCATGACCACTCTGCTTGCCTTACCCTTAAACTGCTCGATTGCCTTACCATTGCTGAACTCTGCCTGCCTGACGATTCTTTTGGTTTACCCTTAAACTGCTTTACTGCTGGATTGCCTTCCTGTTGCCGGACTCTGCTTGTCTTGACCCATCACTGCCTTCATCTTATTGCCGTGATGAAAAACCCTGTCTGCCTTGAGTACTGCTTACCACATTTCCTATACTCACTTTGTTCTGGGATATTTCCTATCATTCCACTTGACGCTGGGATAAGAAGACTACTGGCTAAGTTTGGTCTTGCAGAGAAATATCCCACAATGTCCGCATTTTCCTACCTTCTAAATAGCTTGGGGGGGGGAAGTAAAACATTTACCAAAAATCATGTCACTTATTTTTACATTCACCCAGTTCTCATATTTATTTTGATTTCTAAATTTGTATTAGATCAGACATATTATGAACAACACAAAAATAATATGCCATAATATAAACAACACAAAAAAATGAGGTTAGCGGCTACTGTCATGTTATCATTATTACTATGACGAGCAATTTGCTATTAGGACTTGAAACCCCTTATTTAAATCATATAAAAACTCTTTCAAATGTGGGATCTTATGATATATTACGTTGGGGGTAATTAAAGGCCTTTTAAAAAGAATTGTAACCCCAAAAATAGAACAGCCACTAAGAGGTATGTGTCATAGTTATGAGAATCATCTGGGAGCAGGATTGTAAGTGGTCTCAAGTTTCATTATGTATTGTGGGGGGCTAAATGAATGGTACCCCTATATGCTTTAGGTTCTGTCAGGTGATCAATGTTGCTATGTTGATCAGCTGATAGTCACCTGGGCATGTGACTTTTTGTTTTAAGGGGCAGACTAGTCAAAAATAAACTTTCATGATTCAGATAGGGCATGTAATTTTAAACAACTTTCCAATTTACTTTTATCATCATATTTGCTTTGTTCTCTTGGTATTCTTAGTTGAAAGCTAAACCTAGGAGGCTCATATGCTAATGTCTTAGCCCTTGAAGGCTGCCTCTTATCTGAATGCATTTGCCATTTTTTCACAACTTGAGGGCGTTAGGTCATGTGTACCATATAAATAACATTGTGCTCATGCCCGTGGAGTTACCTAGGAGTCAGAATTGATTGGCTAAAATGCAAGTCTGTCAAAATAACTAAAATAACGGTTCAGTCTGCAGCAGCTTAGATACAAGGCAATCACAGAGGTAAAACGTATATAAATATAATTGTGTTGGTTACGCAAAACTGGGGAATGGGTAATAAAGGGATTATGTATCTTTTTAAACAAAACAAATTCTGGTGTAGACTGTCCCTTTAAACTAGTGGCTTTTCCTGTTTGTTTGTTTTTTAAGTTTGTAATATTGTTTATTAATTTCAATAAAAAAGTTAAATTTTTTTTTAAAACAGAACAAGTCAAAAATAATTAAAAGATTACATATTGAGATTCATTGTTGAACAGTTCTAGTGATGAATAATAGTCATATATTTTCCGTTGTACAATGCAATGCTGCATCTGTTCATATAAATGTCCTTTTCATTTGTATCCTGTTAAATTAAACTTAATAAGGTTATCCCGTTTATCCTGCGCAGCAAGGACGTTTACGGCTACTCTTCATGTAGCTCCGTAGTACCGGACCCCAATGCTCTGTCCCGTAAAAAGCCCAAAGAAATATCTCTGCCGAAGATACCGAGACAATAAACTGTCAAGCGTAAGCGGCGACCCGCGAGGTTCAGTACCAAGAAGCGGCGCCAAGTGCGAGCTGGCAGCGCCGGTGTTAGCGAGGAGTCCGGCAGTTGTACCAGCTCAGGTAGTGGCTGCAGCAGCCCCACGCCATCGGACACCCAAGTGGTCTTCACCAAAGGGAAGACTGGAGGAAATGTAGAAAGCAGCAGCGCCGAAACTGGCAAAGTTCCCCACTATACGGGTCAGGGATGTGTCCTGCCTGACCAAAGTGGCAGCTGCTCGCTTGAGAGCGCAAAGGAACCTGCGAGTAAACTTGCAGCCCGTAGTGATGGTCAGACGTTACCCCGTGATCCTGTCCTGAAACCCACCCTGCCCCAGCCACCTCTACCGGGACTCAGAGCTCTGTATGCACTTTCACTGCTGGGCTTTATGAGCACATCAACTGGGGGCAACGGCAGATACAAGTCAACTTGTTTACGTATTCTTCCACGATTTCTTGCACTTTACTGTAAAGATGACAAAGTCATTAACGGGAAAACCCGTAGTTTGAAGTAATTTTTTTTTTGTTCCATGCAAATGTCTGTGTCAGGAGATCTATGATGCTGAAATGGTGCGGGGCACAGACTTTTCAAGGAGTTGTTGCAATAAGAGGCCCAAGCACTAATCACACTTGGGAGTGGATTTTTGAATTATTATTAATTAGTGCAATTGAAGTTCCTATGATGTATTTGAGATGTTATGCAGCGTTTTTATACGACTAGTCATCAAGAATGTTGGTTTACTCATTACTAGTCATCAAGATAATGACGTCAGATTTGGATTTCACATTTGACACAGAGAGCTGTGAAGCAATCTGATCTGCTTTATTTATGCAAAGGAACTTGTGAACCAGATTTCCCCCTATCCCGTTTTTTTTTTTTTTTTTTTTGCCCTATGTTTCTATGGCAACAACTACCTCACCATTCTGGTGCTCCACACAGTAAAACAAATCCAAAGACTGATTTTGTTTATGTATCATTTAACTTTATTATGCATACTTGTGCTATTTTGCCAAATTTGAAAGACGTGGCATTGATGCTCCATAATGCTTGAGGTACTGCTGAAGGATATAGTGATATGATAGACAATGCCATTAATGTCTTGTATATGTGCCTTTATAACAAAGCTACAATGTGTGGCCCAAAAATATTTCTAATGGACTGTCTATAGTATAGATAATGGTGCAAGATCTACTTTGTAGAATGTTTAGAATCAGATATAGAACACATACAATAGTATATTTAAATAGTATTTTCATACATTCAAATTGTTATTGTGTACTTTACTTTCAAATACTGAAGGACTATAGATTTGTCTTCATATTTTATACATATTACAGATTGCTGTTTTGGTTCTTACAACAGTGCCTATAGTAACTACTGTTCCAATTTAGTGCAGTCAATGGATACCGTTCACTGCAACGCATGTTATTTTGTTTCCATCTTTTATTGGTTACAACAATTGTAGTATGCCTTAGTTACTTTTACTTTAATCAGGAACATCGATATACAGTTTGTATTGTTACAAGCATTTCCACAATGAATAGAGTTAGACTATTGCCAGCTTAGTGGTGATAAAATATTACACCATAACTGTTTTTACTGTGGTTTTTTTTATTTCATTGTTTAACTTATTATGTGTAAATAAACTATGTCTCTATCTTCAAAAAAAAAAAAAAAAAGATTACATATTGAGATTCATTGTTGAACAGGTCTAGTGATGAATAATAGTCATATATTTTCCGTTGTACAATGCAATGCTGCATCTGTTCATATAAATGTCCTTTTCATTTGTATCCTGTTAAATTAAACTTAATAAGCTGTAGAAGTCGCTGTCATCAAAGGGGGTAGATAGAGGGATGGGGGGTGGGTGAGATGAAACATGGGGGTAGTATTATTTGAATGTTTTATTTGTGTGTTGATGTTGGTTTTCCTTTTTCCAGATATTTAACATAATTTTGTGAATTTCAACTGTACCATTTCTGATATAGTGATACCTTTCTAACTATAAAAGTGTGTCTAGTTGTGTCATATATTCCCTAAAGGTAGTAGTTGTGGTGGATTTCCAGTGCCTAGGGATTAAGATTTTGCGCTACTTTTTGTGTATCATTTTGTGTATCAATTTTTGTTTTGCCTTATTTTTTTAGTTTTGGGAGGTTTGTGAAAAGAAGTATCTTAGGGTCTCTAGGTACTATAGTTTCTAGAGTCTTGCAGATGTGAGTTATTGTGTCTGTCCAGAATTGTTGTATCCTGGGGCAGTCCCACCATATATGCTGAATGGAACCTTTTTCTGTTCCACCCCTCCAGCATTTACCTGAGGAGGTGGGGTAAAGTATTTTTAGTTTGACCGGAGTCAGATACCATCATTTTAAGTTTGTTTCTTGGACCTGCGCTGAAATAGATGCTGTTTTGTTGTTAAGAAATATACTTTCCAGGCTTTCAGTGTCAGCTTTATGTTGAGTTCTCTACTCCAAGTCTTTGTGTATGTCGGGAGGTGATCTTTGTCAGTTATTTGGAGTTTCTTAAAAAGAATAGATATTAAGTGAGAAGGGAATTGTTTCAAAGTCGGTCATTTGTCTGAGCAGTGATTTCCTATGTCTGTGTGATGTAACAAAATGGTTTATTTGTGCATACGTCAGCCAGGTTAGAGGTGTATCTGCTTCTGATATGTATATATGTCTTCCAGCTTTTTAATATGTGTTGTTGTGTCAGATGGTGTATTGTACCTTTCTCGATTTGTTGACCTGTATGCGAATACGATCTCGGCATAGCCAGAAGCAGTTCAGGGTTATCTATGTATGGTGTCATTGGGGATATTGGTGTGGACATGTGGGTGGAAGTATGAATAAGATTGTCCCAGACTGTAAAAAGTTATTTGATTAGCAGGTAAGTGTCTATTTGGGGTATTCTATTTTATTTTTATATCCAAGCCAAGTATCAAGGGTTATTTGTGTGCAGTATGGATCTCTCTATCTAAATCCAATGTTTCTTTGGGTCATTAGTGCACCATTCCACAATTCTTTGTAGCATTATGGCTTGTCTGTATAGCATCAGGTTAGGGACACCTATGCCCCCTCTTTCTTTAGGCAGATATAAAGTTTGTTTATTGGTCCTTGGTTTTATGCCATTTCAGATAAATGCCTCTATTGCATTTTGTAGCTTTGTCATGTAATCTGGCGGTAATGAAATAGGGAGGGTCTGTAGTATGTAGAGAATTATATGTAATACATTCATTTTAACTACACTAATCCTGCCCAGCCACGTAAGACTTTTATTTTTCCAATTGGAAAGGTCACTTATTAGCGACCTCTACAAGTGTAAATAATTAGCTTCGAATAATATTTCTGTGTTTGCTGAGAGGAATACCCCCAGATTTTTCATTTTGTCTGTCTACTGCTTTAACGGGCAAGTGGCCATTATCTGGGAAGCCTTGTCATTTGGTATTGTTATATTTAAGAATTTGGATTTAGTGACATTCAATGAAAAGTTGGAGTATTTACCATATTCCTAAAAAATTTGTAAGGCTTGTGGAAGGGATGTTTCCGTGTTTGTGAGTGTTAATAGCTCATCATCAGCGTTAATCGCCAATTTGTGTTCTGTTGCGTCTAATATGATTCCAGTAACTTGCGTGTTTTCCCGTGGATTTTGAGTGCCTATATTTCTATAGAAATCGCAAATAGAACTGGTGAGAGTGGACAGCCCTGCCTGGTACCATTCGTGATGGCGAAGCTGTCAGATAGTAAATCGTTGACCTTTATTTTAGCAGTTGGTGTAGTGTATAGGGAGAATATCATGTCTCTTCCTAGACTGAATCCCATTTTCGACAGAGTGGCCCTTAGAAAAGGCCATTTCACTCTGTAGAAAACCTTCTCGGCGTCTGTGGGATAAGTTGTAACAATTTCAGAGTGTTGTCCCTTGCCTCTTGGCCTGGGACAAAACCCACCTGGTCCGGGTTAATTAGTTTGGGGAGAACTTTATTTTTGCGTACATTTTTATATCAGAATTGAGTAGGGAAATTGGGTGGAAATTTTCTGGTTTGTTGGGTATTTTGCCCGTTTTTGGCAGGACAGTGATGTGGGCTTCAAGTAGGTTCTGTGAGAAACCTCCCTCCATCTTCTAGTAATGTGTTGTATGTGTCAGCTAAATGTGTGGTTAGTAGTAGAGCAAATATTTTTTTATAGTAAGTGATTTCGAACCTATCCGGGCTTGGGCTTTTTCCGCTTATGGTGTCTTTTATGGTTTTTAGAATTTCTTCATGAGTTATGGGTGACTAGTTGTTCTGCTTCATCTGGATCAATAGTTGGGACTTTAATATCTTTTAGGTAATTTCCTGTTTCTATCAGAGTGTTATTTTCGTCTGTGACAGACTCTGGTAATTGGGCATTTGCTTTTAGGTTGTATAGAGAGGAGTAGTAAAGTCTAAGGGTTTGTGCTATATTTATGCTGTCCTTATGTTGGGTGCCTTGTTTGTCAATTATGTTTGATATGTATGTTTTAAATTGTTGCTTTGGCTAGAAGTGCGTCCAGCTTATTGTCATATTCGAAGTTTTGCCGTTTCAGGCGAAGTGCCCTTAATTGTGTTTCTTCTATAAGATACGACGAGTCCACGGATTCATCCTTTACTTGTGGGATATTATCCTCCTGCTAACAGGAAGTGGCAAAGAGCACCACAGCAGAGCTGTCTATATAGCTCCTCCCTTGACTCCACCCCCAGTCATTCTCTTTGCCTACTGTAAGTACTAGGAAGGGTAAAGTGAAAGAGGTTATAAAATGTTAGTTTTTATTTTCTTCAAGCAAGGTTTTTTTTATTTTAAATGGTACCGGTGTGTACTATTTTCCCTCAGTCAGCAGATGGATGAAGACTTCTGCCTGCAGGCTGATGATCTTAGCAGTTGTTACTAAGATCCAGTGCAGTTCCCACAGAATGGCTGAGGAGTACTTAAGAAACTTCAGTGTGAGGAAAGTTTTTCATGCTATAAGCAGTGAGGTATGTTCAGTCATTTTTTTCTGGAGAGACTGTTATTTCAGAATTGGCTGACAGTATCCCCATGAGGGAGAGGGTAAGCAGTAATCCTAAAGTAAAAAGAGTCTATATAAAAATGGTTGACACTGATGTTTGAATGTTTGTGGGCAAACGTTTACATGTTTCGGAGTGCAGTTAACGTTTTTAAAGGAGAGACATTTTTATGCTTTATTTAAGAAGGGTACACATGGCTTCATTTTTGGGTTTATGAACCCACATGGCTAGGTTTTTAGACCGCTCTGGTGCGGTTAATTTGGGCTGTGAGGCATCGAGTGAGATGGGCGGGACCTATTTTCGCGCCTCAGTTGCGCAGCTGTTTTTCTCAAGCAAGCAGCAAGCTCCAGATCCGGTGGGCCTTTGTGAGCTGTATTGGGACAAAACGAAGGTTTAACTTGGTTTTACAGACCCCTGAGGGCAGGTAGGCTCCAAAGCAGGGCTGTGGCGAGGTGCAAGGGGTGCTTTTATTGGAATAAACGTTTTGTATTTTTCCGTATTTTTCGGGTTAAGTATTCCTTTCCTTGTGGGGTAAACTTAGCTGCAGAATTGGGATGCTTCTACCATAAAATTGGGACAATTTGATTGTTTTTAAGCAGTTTTGGAAAAATTGTATGCTTTTTTTCTCTTAAAGGCGCAGTACCGTTTTTTAAGATTATTTTTTCACTAAATAAAGTGTTTTCAAGCCTGTTTGTGGTCATTACTAGCCTGTTTAACATGTCTGACATTGAGGAAAGCCAATGTTCCATGTGTTTAGAAGCCATTGTGGAACCCCCACTTAAAATGTGTCCCTCATGTACTGAAAGGGCCTTACATTGCAAAGAACATATTTTAGCTAATAAAAGTATGTCGCAGGATGATTCTCAGTCAGAAGAGAATCAGGTTTTTCCATCTACTTCTCCCCAAGTGTCACAACCTTTAACGCCCGCACAAGCGACGCCAAGTACTTCTTGTGCGTCTCATTCTTTCACCCTGCAAGATATGGCCGCAGTTATGTCTACTACCCTCACAGAGGTATTATCTAAACTGCCTGGTTTGCAGGGGAAGCGCAGTAGGTCTGGTATGAGAGTAAATGCTGAGCCCTCTGACGCTTTATTAGCCGTCTCCGATGTGCCCTCACAATGCTCTGAATTGGGGGTAGGGGAATTGCTGTCTGAGGGGGAGAGCTTTCTGATTCAGGAAAGATGTTTCCTCAAACAGACTCAGATATGACAGCTTTTAAGTTTAAGCTTGAACACCTCCGCTTGTTACTCAGGGAGGTTTTAGCGACTCTGGATGACTGTGACCCTATTGTAATTCCTCCAGAGAAATTGTGTAAAATGGATAGATATCTAGAGGTTCCTTCTTACACTAATGTTTTTCCGGTCCCTAAGAGGATTTTGGACATTGTTACTAAGGAATGGCATAGACCAGGCATTCCGTTCTCTCCCCCTCCTACTTTTAAGAAAATGTTTCCCATATCTGACACCATTCGGTATTCGTGGCAGACGGTCCCTAAGGTGGAGGGAGCTGTTTCTAGTGAAAAACAAGTTTAGAGTGAGTGCACCTGGTGAGTGTTAATGTTGGGAAAAATTGGTTAATATAACCACGCTCTAAACCCTACAAGTGTGACAGTTGTTCCTTCAAACAACTGTCGAAAAATGAAGCGCAATAACCAAGGTGAGGGGAGCTAAAGGTATAATTGGTGGTGATTGTATGTTACTGTGTAACCTAAATAAAAGTTTATGCTTAAGCGTTATGGTTGAAAAAATAATATATTTATTTTAAAACACTTTAAAACATGTGCATAATAAAAGTATAGAGCTCTATTACTTTAAGACATATAAAACAATATACAATATACAATTTGTAATAACAATAATTGAAGATTGAAAATAGTTGCTAAAATATTGTACACTTATTTGCTTGCTTAAATATTGTACACTTTTTGCTTGCTTCTGTGGTCTATACGGTCTCTTTTGAGGCTTTAAAAGTTTAGTATTAATGTTCTTCTAGTACTCACGATTTTGTCTTGGGTGTAAAAGGCTTTTTAGCTTTATGGGGTTATAAAAAACCGTTGTGGAGGCAATATACGTTTGGAGTAAATACAGCCTTGAAGTTGACAATCTTGCTTTTTGTAGCTTTGGAGATTATTATGAACAAGCTGTTGATTTGTTTCTATTTCCTTTGTTAGGCTGATACAATGTATATCTCCAATTTGTTGTGCTAGAGAAAAATCTTAGCCGTTTTAACGCTGTTAAGGTGTTTTAATTTAAATTGAATTAACCGTTGGTCTCTGAGACTGTATACCCTATTTTGTGCTAGTATGCTATTCAGGGTTTGCAGGAGTCTCTAAGAGGCTTGTAGCGTTTGAAAATTCCTCAATCTTTAGCAGGAGTTTGTTTGCGAATTACCGTTGGTCTCTGAGACTGTTTACCCTTAAGATTTTGCTTGAGGTTGTTCAGGGTTTGCATGAGTCTCTAAGAGGCAGTTCTGTCTGTTGTCCGGTGGTTTTCTTCTTTTGCGCTTATTATTTCAAGCGCTAGATAGAGCTGAATCCGTTGAAGGGAAGATAGTTCTTGTCCCACAGTGTGGGCATAGACTGTCAAAGAGGGTGCACACTCAGGTGGGCAGATCTACGCGTTTCGGCGGGTGCCTTTATCAAGGAGCTGTTTCTACCCTAGCTAAGCGTACAACTATACCTATTGAGGACAGTTGTGCTTTCAAAGATCCTATGGATAAAAAATTAGAGGGTCTTCTAAAGAAAATATTTATTCATCAGGGTTTTCTTCTGCAACCTATAGCGTGCATTGTTCCTGTAACTACTGCAGCTGCTTTTTGGTTCGGGGCTCTTGAGGAGGCTCTTAAGGTTGAGACCCCATTGGATGAGATTTTAGATAGACTTAAGGCTCTCAAGCTAGCTAATTCTTTTATTACAGATGCCGCTTTTCAACTGGCTAAATTAGCGGCAAAGAATTCAGGTTTTGCCATTTTGGCGCGTAGAGCGTTATGGCTTAAGTCCTGGTCTGCTGATATGTCATCAAAGTCTAAGCTATTAGCTATTCCTTTCAAGGGTAAGACCCTATTCGGGCCTGAACTTAAGGAGATCATTTCCGACAACACTGGAGGAAAAGGCCAAGCCCTTCCTCAGGATAAGACAAATAGAATGAGGGCCAAACAGAATAATTTTCGTTCCTTTTGAAACTTCAAAGGTGGTCCCGCTACCTCCTCCCCTGCCACAAAGCAGGAGGGGAATTTTGCTCAATCCAAGTCTGTCTGGAGACCTAAACAGACCTGGAATAAAGGTAAACAGGCCAAGAAGCCCGCTGCTGCTACCAAGACAGCATGAAGGGGCAGCCCCCGATCCGGGACCGGATCTAGTGGGGGGCAGACTTTCTCTCTTCGCTCAGGCTTGGGCAAGAGACGTTCAGGATTCCTGGGCATTAGAAATTGTGGCCCAGGGGTATCTAATAGAATTCTCCTTCAAAGGGGAGATTTCATCTTTCACGGTTGTCTGTAAACCAGACAAAAAGAGAGGCGTTCTTACGCTGTGTAGAAGACCTATATACTATGGGTGTAATCTGCCCAGTTCCAAAAGCAGAACAGGGGCAGGGGTTTTACTCCAATCTGTTCGTGGTTCCCAAAAAAGAGGGAACCTTCAGTCCGATTTTAGATCTCAAGATCCTAAACAAATTTCTCAGAGTCCCATCCTTCAAGATGGAGACCATTCAGACTATTTTACCAATGATCCAGGAGAGTCAATATATGACCTCCGTGGATTTGAAGGATGCGTATCTTCACATTCCTATCCATAAGGATCATCCCCAGTTCCTCAGGTTCGCCTTCCTGGACAAGCATTACCAGTTTGTGGCTCTTCCCTTCAGGTTGGCCACAGCTCCCAGAATTTTCACAAAAGTGCTAGGGTCCCTTTTGGCGGTTCTAAGGCCGCGGGGCATAGCAGTGGCGCCTTATCTGGACGATATCTTTATTCAGGCGTCAACTTACCAACTAGCCAAATCTCACACGGACATCGTGTTGGCTTTTCTAAGATCTCACGGGTGGAAGGTGAACGTAAAGAAGAGTTCACTTATCCCTCTCACAAGAGTTCCATTCCTGGGAACTCTGATAGATTCGGTAAACATGAAAATTTTTCTGACGGAGGTCAGAAAATCAAAGATCTTAACCACCTGCCGAGCACTTCATTCCATTCCTCGGCCGTCAGTGGCTCAGTGTATGGAGGTAATTGGACTAATGGTAGCGGCAATGGACATAGTTCCGTTTGCTCGCTTGCATCTCAGACCACTGCAACTATGCATGCTCAGACACTGGAATGGGGATTATGCAAATTTTATCTCCTCAGATAAATCTGGATCAAGAGACCAGAGACTCTCTTCTTTGGTGGTTGTGACAGGATCATCTGTCCCAGGGAATGTGTTTCTGCAGGCCAGCATGGGTCATAGTGACGACGGACGCCAGCCTATTGGGCTGGGGTGCAGTCTGGAATTCCCTGAAAGCACAGGGTGTGTGGACTCAGGAGGAGGCTCTCCTTCCAATAAATATTCTAGAACTGAGAGCGATATTCAACGCGCTTCAGTCGTGGCCTCAGCTGGCTTCGGCCAGATTCATAAGATTCCAGTCGGACAATATCACGACTGTAGCATATATCAATCATCAGGGGGGAACAAAGAGTTCTCTAGCAATGATGGAGGTTTCCAAAATAATTCGATGGGCAGAGACTCATTCTTGCCATCTATCAGCAATCTATATCCCAGGAGTTGAGAACTGGGAAGCGGATTTTCTAAGCCATCAGACTTTTCATCCGGGGGAGTGGGAGCTCCATCCGGAGGTGTTTGCACAATTGATTCATCAATGGGGCACACCAGAATTGGATCTGATGGCATCTCGTCAGAATGCCAAACTTCCTTGTTATGGGTCCAGATCAAGGGATCCCCAAGCAGTACTGATAGATGCTCTAGCAGTACCTTGGTTGTTCAACCTGGCTTATGTGTTTCCACTATTTCCTCTCCTTCCTCTCCTTCCTCGTCTGATTGCCAGAATCAAACAGGAGAGGGCTTCAGTGATTTTGATAGCACCTGCGTGGCCCCGCAGGACTTGGTATGCAGACCTGGTGGAAATGTCATCTCTACCACCGTGGACACTGCCACTGAGACAGGACCTTCTCATTCAAGGTCCGTTCCAGCATCCAAATCTAGTTTCTCTGCGGCTGACTGCCTGGAGATTGAACGCTTGATTTTATCTAGACACCTTGATTCAGGCTCGAAAACCTGTCACTAGGAAAATTTACCATAAGATATGGCGTAAATATCTTTATTGGTGCGAATCCAAAGGCTACTCATGGTGTAAGATCAGGATTCCTAGGATTTTGTCCTTTCTCCAAGAAGGATTGGAGAAGGGGTTATCAGCTAGTTCCCTAAAGGGACAGATATCTGCTTTATCAATTTTACTACACAAGCGTCTGGCAGATGTTCCAGACGTTCAGTCGTTCTGTCAGACTTTAGTTAGAATCAAGCCTGTGTTTAAACCTGTTGCTCCACCATGGAGTTTGAATTTAGTTCTTAAAGTTCTTCAAGGGGTTCCGTTTGAACCTATGCATTCCATAGATGTTAAACTTCTATCTTGGAAAGTTCTGTTTTTAGTTGCTATTTCTTCGGCTCGAAGAGTTTCTGAACTATCTGCATTGCAATGCGACTCGCCTTATCTTGTTTTCCATTCCGATAAGGTGGTTTTGCGTACCAAACCTGGATTCCTTCCTAAGGTTGTTACTAATAAGAATATTAATCAGGAAATTGTTGTTCCTTCTCCGTGTCCTAACCCTTCTTCTAAGAAGGAGCGTCTGTTACACAACTTTGATGTTGTTCGTGCTTTGAAGTTTTACTTGCAAGCGACCAAAGATTTCCTTCAAACATCTTCTCTGTTTGTTGTCTATTCAGGAAAACTTAGAGGTCAAAAAGCTACGGCTACCTCTTTCTTTTTGTCTGAAAAGCATCATCCGGTTGGCATACGAGACTGCTGGACAGCAGCCTCCTGAAAGGATTACAGCCCACTTTACTAGAGCGGTGGCTTCCACATGGGCTTTTAAAAACTATGCTTCTGTTGAACAGATTTATAAGGCTGCGACTTGGTCTTCCCTTCATACCTTTTCCAAATTTTACAAATTTTATACTTTTGCTTCTTCGGAGGCTATTTTTGGGAGAAAAGTTCTTCAAGCAGTGGTGCCTTCTGTTTAGGCCTCTGTCTTGTCCCTCCCGTTCATCCGTGTCCTGTAGCTTTGGTATTGTATCCCACAAGTAAAGGATGAATCCGTGGACTCGTTGTATCTTATAGAAGAAAAGTAAATTTATGCTTACCTGATAAATTGATTTCTTCTATGATACGACGAGTCCACGGCCCGCCCTGTCATTTTTAGACAGATTATATTTTTTTATTTCAAACTTCAGTCACCTCTGCACCTTTTAGTTTCTCCTTTTTCTTCCTATACCTTCGGTCGAATGACTGGGGGGTGGAGTCAAGGGAGGATCTATATAGACAGCTCTGCTGTGGTGCTCTTTGCCACTTCCTGTTAGCAGGAGGATAATATCCCACAAGTAAAGAATGAATCCGTGGACTCGTCGTATCATAAAATAAATCAATTTATCAGGTAAGCATAAATTTACTTTTCTTTAAGTTGGTGTGCTTGAAGCTCATCTCTAACTCGCGTCAGTGAGTTTAATATTGTAGTGGATGTTGTATGTTTTTTATGTTCGGTTTCCCAGTAAGCAATTTGTGCTTTTAAGGAGTGATGGTATTGTCTTTTCTGTTTGCATTGCGGAGTTTTGATCTTGATCATTACCCCTCTGATAACAGATTTGTGTGCTTCCCATATTATTGAAGGCTTGAGCTGATCTTGATTATTTTACCTAAAGTATTCTGTTAGCTATTTTTCTATTTTTAACTTATTTAATGGGTCATTTAGGAGGTAGTCATCTAGTCTCCATATGTATAGAAGTAATGGTTTCTCTGGCCAGACAAAATCACATAGTACAGGTGCACGATCAGACCATATAAGCGATAAAATGGCCGTATGGTATACCTGGAAAAGGGTGGCTGAATCTGTCAGAATATAATCTATTCTGGAGTATGATTGATGTGGTTGCGAATAAAATGTAAATTCCTTGTCTCTAGGGTTTTGTGTCCTCCAGGTGTCATGAACCATGAGTTATTAAAGTCCCCTCCCAAGAATATCGTGCCCTGGCCATGTTCTAGTATTTTTTGTGTGATTCTTTTCAGTGCCATATGTTGTTTTTGGTTAGGCATATAGACATTCACTCGTGTTATGTATCTGTTGTATAGAAGGCCTACAACGATTATGTACCTTCCTTCCCTGTCTTTTTCTACATGTGTCGGTTGGAACTGAATTGTGTTTTTGGTTAGAATACCCACCCCTCCTGTCTTAGTCTGTCCAGAAGATAGAAATGTGGTTTGGTATCTAGTATTAAGTATTTTTGGTTCTCTGCCCTTTTTAAAATGTGTCTCTTGTAGAAAGATTATGTCCCCTTCTTAACTGTGTAGTTCCTTAAAGGCTATTGATATTTTTTCTGGGCTATTGAGGCCTTTGGCATTTTTAGTTGTTAGACGTATCTTATGAAAACTGGGTGATGTGGTTTGATCCGTCATGATTGTATGTATAGCGTACGTATGGAGGGGGAGGAGGAGGTATGGAGCGGTAAAATGTTGGTGGAAAGAGAAATTGGGGTTAAGTTGTGGGTCAGGTAAGTACAGTGAATATCTCTCTCTTTTTTTATTTTATTCCCCCCCCCCACCCTGTCAGGGATCGTTGTCTAGTAGATTGTGGGTAAAAAGACAGCGACCTCAAACAGCACAACTTTGTTAGATAAACAATGCAACAATAATACAAACTTTTCTAGTGCTCTAGGAGGAAAAAGGTAACAGGTACAATAACTGAGTGGTATCCCTTACCCCCAGATCGACAATCTTATAATAAATATTAATTGGTAGCAGGCAAAACACTTTTCTTTGGGGGGGGGAGGATTTCTTGCATTTTCAAATACTGTGCGTGTGTGTTAATTTAGCGGGTACCATCTGTGTGTGTGTGGCTTTCAGGTTGTATAAATGTTTGTTGATTATCTTTAAAGTCCCTATGCTCTAAGATGTACTAGTGTTAGCGGCCTGTAGTAATGAGGCAGATCTATCTTATGTGTTATCTCTATATATCATGCGGGTTTTCTAGGGGGTAGTTGTGTATCTTTCATTGTTTGGGATTTTGGAATATTTCTCCCTTTTGCTAAGGTGGGTGTGTGTGCACGTTAATGTAAAATCTAATGATCTACAGGCTCATTTCCCCTTTCTGAAAAAAACATCAAAATATACATGCAAAATGGAATAAGAAAAACAGTATAAAAAGTGATAAAAAAAACAAAAAAAAAAACATCATTAATAACAGTGCAACTTTACCCGTCCGTTGAGCAAGTGTCCATGGAAGCGTGTCATTGAATAAGTCCTTGTGTTGTGTGGTTGTAATCCTTGCTGCGCAGTTGCAGCGTGGTCAATTATGGCATATATGGCATGGTATATATTTTTTTAAAACTTCTCTCAGGGTTTTTTGTGAGTTTCTTCTCCTTGGGCAGTGACCTCTGGTGTAGAGTGGTTGTCCATGTTGTAGTGTTATTTCAGAGGTGTGACTTGTATCTGCAATATCTCACAGAAGTGTCTCAGGTCGTCCAGGTTTTTGTAGCTGGCTGTCTTTTCTCCTCTCGTGGCGGTTATGCTAATCTCTTCTGAGATCTAAGAATGGAAGTAATGAATTGCAGCTTTTGGAGTGTAGTGAGGCTAAGATCTGCAAACACTTGAATTGGTACTCCTGCATGTGTAAGTTGGTGCTTTTGTCATGCATGTCGCAGTATTTCCTCCTTATCTTGGTGGCTCTATGTGCTCTTTCCATTACAATATCTGAGGAGGTATTTGTGCCCTTGATTGTTCTGTAGATATCTCTCTAATGCCACCTGTAGGATGGTTTCTGGGACTCTGATACGTAGGTTGTTCCTACGCCCTCTATTATCAAGGTCCTCCCCTTTTTTGTAATAAATTTTGAATGGTTTCTTCCTGATTATACATAAGTTGTGAGAGATGATGTTGTACATCCTGGGTTGTTGTGTTATGTCTTTCTTCCAGTGTAATTAGGTAATTTAGGTCTTCTCTTGTAATCTCTGAGGACTGGGTGGTAAGCATTGAGGTGTGTGATTGCTCTTCTACAGCCTCTGCAGGTGCCTGTGTATCTTGGGGGTTATCTGGTTTTGCAGATGTTATACCCTCGGTCACTTTCAGATAATGGTTTATCATTCTTGATCTGGGTTAGATGTCTACTTTTTGGGACTTTTTAGCTTGCATTCCCTTAGTGTTAGCTGGGGGTCTAGTCCTTGCAGCAATCCCTGCACAGAGATGTATTGCAGCTTAGACCTCGCTAATTGTGTTAATCCCAGTACTTGGTATAGCAATGTTAAAAAGTGCGTTTCACAATGCGTGGTTAGAGCCTTTTGATTCTTATCGAGTTGCGTGCTATATGATGGGTGTGAGAGGTCTCAGGCTTTTGAGTGCCTATGTAGATAGTGGTTAGGGTAATTATTAGAGATGTCCCAGATGTTAATTATCTCTCATTCCCCTCTAGCTGTTTGATTTTGAGTTATCTAATTGCCCCTTGTATGCTGTTAGGTAATACCTGTGTTGTCCCTGCTCCTGGTCTGCCACGTGGCCGCTTGATGTGTTGCGGTCTCAGTTGTTGTGACACATCTGTCTGCAAGTTCAGTCTCCTGATCCGGCTCTACTGTAAACTGCTACTCGTTTAAAATGCCCAACTGTGGGATCAGGGCCTAGGAGCTGTTCTATCAAGCGTCCATCATGCTGCATGGCCAAGCTCCGACCTCCCCTTCTTAGGGGGGGACAAGTGACCCCTCTTGCATTATCCCTCTAGCACAAAAAAGTGGTACAAAGGAGTTCTGTTAGAACTACCTTCACCCTCAAAATAAACAACATTTTGTGCTACAAAGGTTTATTTTATTTTTTTAACAGTGATCACCTGCGTCTTACAGAGGCACGAGACTTTTAAATTAAGGGTCTTTTGTCCTTGTAAGTGGTCTGGGGACTAAGATATGGGCATTTATAACCCTTTCCCCAGCCTGTGACATTATTACGCACTTTGGACATGACTGTCCCTTTAATTGTACCTATACTGTGCCTAGTTTACATTATTTTGTTTGCTTTTGTTGTAAGAATTATTTGTCCCACTGGAGCTTTAATTCTGTAACCTAAGTATGATGTAAAATACTGCAAATTGATTGCACAAGCTACATACTACATATTGATTGCTTAGAACAGTGTGGGAGCTTATTTGTAGCTAGCCCTAACCTATCACAGTGAAGAATAACAAGATAAACATACTCACCAGGGTTCTCAGGTTAGTTGTTTGCACATATTGTTAATGAAGTTACAGTTTTAAATTATTTTTAAACATTTTCTTGTATTCTAATCTGTGACGTTCATGGTGGGTTGATCTATTGAAATGTCACATATTTGAGCGGTGGTAAGCTTAGTGAATGACATCACAGTTACAAACATCACTCGATGTTACAGAACTAGAGTGGTAGTACGCATGCGTGTGTTTTGGATGTGGTTACTCATTGAAAACAGCGAGGCAGCTGACTTCACTTAGGATTTGTGGATCGTGCGGGGAAAAAAAAGTACTACAGTAGTGTTTGGAGTTAGTAATAGAAAAAAAAAATGATACTTTTATGATAATCTTTATGATGGCGCCTTCGAGATATACATTGTTTACTATCACTTTAATTGATTATATGTGCTATGCAAATTTAAAAAAAAAATACTTTTAGCAAGGCACTAGATCTCCGATAGGAAAATAGATGTAATGTAGCGCAATATCACATATCCAACAGAAAGTCCAAACTAAATCTGAACTAGAAGTAATTCTCGCAGAAAAGGACAAAAAACATAATTTATGTAAGAACTTACCTGATAAATTAATTTCTTTCATATTAGCAAGAGTCCATGAGCTAGTGACGTATGGGATATACATTCCTACCAGGAGGGGCAAAGTTTCCCAAACCTCAAAATGCCTATAAATACACCCCTCACCACACCCACAAATCAGTTTAACGAATAGCCAAGAAGTGGGGTGATAAGAAAAAAGTGCAAAAGCATATAAAATAAGGAATTGGAATAATTGTGCTTTATACAAAAAAATCATTACCACCACAAAAAGGGTGGGCCTCATGGACTCTTGCTAATATGAAAGAAATGAATTTATCAGGTAAGTTCTTACATAAATTATGTTTTCTTTCATGTAATTAGCAAGAGTCCATGAGCTAGTGACGTATGGGATAATGACTACCCAAGATGTGGATCTTTCCACGCAAGAGTCACTAGAGAGGGAGGGATAAAATAAAGACAGCCAATTCCTGCTGAAAATAATCCACACCCAAAATAAAGTTTAATGAAAACATAAGCAGAATATTCAAACTGAAACCGCTGCCTGAAGTACTTTTCTACCAAAAACTGCTTCAGAAGAAGAAAACACATCAAAATGGTAGAATTTAGTAAAAGTATGCAAAGAAGACCAAGTTGCTGCTTTGCAAATCTGATCAACCGAAGCTTCATTCCTAAACGCCCAGGAAGTAGAAACTGACCTAGTAGAATGAGCTGTAATCCTTTGAGGCGGAGTTTTACCCGACTCAACATAGGCATGATGAATTAAAGATTTCAACCAAGATGCCAAAGAAATGGCAGAAGCTTTCTGGCCTTTTCTAGAACCGGAAAAGATAACAAATAGACTAGAAGTCTTTCGGAAAGATTTAGTAGCTTCAACATAATATTTCAAAGCTCTAACAACATCCAAAGAATGCAACGATTTCTCCTTAGAATTCTTAGGATTAGGACATAATGAAGGAACCACAATTTCTCTACTAATGTTGTTGGAATTCACAACCTTAGGTAAAAATTGAAAAGAAGTTCGCAACACCGCCTTATCCTGATGAAAAATCAGAAAAGGAGACTCACAAGAAAGAGCAGATAATTCAGAGACTCTTCTGGCAGAAGAGATGGCCAAAAGGAACAAAACTTTCCAAGAAAGTAATTTAATGTCCAATGAATGCATGGGTTCAAAAGGAGGAGCTTGAAGAGCCCCCAGAACCAAATTCAAACTCCAAGGAGGAGAAATTGACTTAATGACAGGTTTTATACGAACCAAAGCTTGTACAAAACAATGAATATCAGGAAGATTAGCAATCTTTCTGTGAAAAAGAACAGAAAGAGCAGAGATTTGTCCTTTCAAGGAACTTGCGGACAAACCCTTATCTAAACCATCCTGAAGAAACTGTAAAATTCTCGGTATTCTAAAAGAATGCCAAGAAAAATGATGAGAAAGACACCAAGAAATATAAGTCTTCCAGACTCTATAATATATCTCTCTAGATACAGATTTACGAGCCTGTAACATAGTATTAATCACAGAGTCAGAGAAACCTCTTTGACCAAGAATCAAGCGTTCAATCTCCATACCTTTTAAATTTAAGGATTTGAGATCCTGATGGAAACGAGGACCTTGCGACAGAAGGTCTGGTCTTAACGGAAGAGTCCACGGTTGGCAAAAGGCCATCCAGACAAGATCCGCATACCAAAACCTGTGAGGCCATGCCGGAGCTACCAGCAGAACAAACGAGCATTCCTTCAGAATCTTGGAGATTACTCTTGGAAGAAGAACTAGAGGCGGAAAGATATAGGCAGGATGATACTTCCAAGGAAGTGATAATGCATCCACTGCCTCCGCCTGAGGATCCCGGGATCTGGACAGATACCTGGGAAGTTTCTTGTTTAGATGAGACGCCATCAGATCTATTTCTGGAAGTTCCCACATTTGAACAATCTGAAGAAATACCTCTGGGTGAAGAGACCATTCGCCCGGATGCAACGTTTGGCGACTGAGATAATCCGCTTCCCAATTGTCTATACCTGGGATATGAACCGCAGAGATTAGACAGGAGCTGGATTCCGCCCAAACCAGAATTCGAGATACTTCTTTCATAGCCAGAGGATTGTGAGTCCCTCCTTGATGATTGATGTATGCCACAGTTGTGACATTGTCTGTCTGAAAACAAATGAACGATTCTCTCTTCAGAAGAGGCCAAGACTGAAGAGCTCTGAAAATTGCACGGAGTTCCAAAATATTGATCGGTAATCTCACCTCCTGAGATTCCCAAACTCCTTGTGCCGTCAGAGATCCCCACACAGCTCCCCAACCTGTAAGACTTGCATCTGTTGAAATTACAGTCCAGGTCGGAAGAACAAAAGAAGCCCCCTGAATTAAACGATGGTGATCTGTCCACCACATCAGAGAGTGTCGTACAATCGGTTTTAAAGATATTAATTGAGATATCTTTGTGTAATCCCTGCACCATTGATTCAGCATACAGAGCTGAGAGGTCGCATGTGAAAACGAGCAAAGGGGATCGCGTCCGATGCATAAGGCTACCGAAGGGAATGATTGTGACTGAAGGTTTTGACAAGCTGAAATCAATTTTAGACGTCTCTTGTCTGTCAAAGACAGAGTCATGGACACTGAATCTATCTGGAAACCCAGAAAGGTTACCCTTGTCTGAGGAATCAATGAACTTTTTAGTGAATTGATCCTCCAACCATGGTCTTGAAGAAACAACACAAGTCGATTCGTATGAGATTCTGCTAAATGTAAAGACTGAGCAAGTACCAAGATATCGTCCAAATAAGGAAATACCACAATACCCTGTTCTCTGATTACAGACAGAAGGGCACCGAGAACCTTTGTAAAAATTCTTGGAGCTGTAGCTAGGCCAAACGGCAGAGCCACAAACTGGTAATGCTTGTCCAGGAAAGAGAATCTCAGGAACTGATAGTGATCTGGATGAATCGGAATATGCAGATATGCATCCTGTAAATCTATTGTGGACATATAATGCCCTTGCTGAACAAAAGGCAAGATAGTCCTTACAGTTACCATTTTGAATGTTGGTATCCTTACATAACAATTCAATATTTTTAGATCCAGAACTGGTCTGAAGGAATTCTCCTTCTTTGGTACAATGAAGAGATTCGAATAAAACCCCAGCCCCTGTTCCAGAACTGGAACTGGCATAATTACTCCAGCCAACTCTAGATCTGAAACACATTTCAGAAATGCTTGAGCTTTCACTGGATTTACTGGGACACGGGAACGAAAAAATCTCTTTGCAGGAGGTCTTATCTTGAAACCAATTCTGTACCCTTCTGAAACGATGTTCTGAATCCAAAGATTGTGAACAGAATTGATCCAAATTTCTTTGAAAAAAACGTAACCTGCCCCCTACCAGCTGAGCTGGAATGAGGGCTGCACCTTCATGTGGACTTAGAAGCTGGCTTTGCTTTTCTAGAAGGCTTGGATTTATTCCAGACTGGAGATGGTTTCCAAACTGAAACTGCTCCTGAGGAAGAAGGATCAGGCTTTTGTTCTTTGTTGAAACGAAAGGAACGAAAACGATTATTAGCCCTGTTTTTACCCTTAGATTTTTTATCCTGTGGTAAAAAAGTTCCTTTCCCACCAGTAACAGTTGAGATAATAGAATCCAACTGAGAACCAAATAATTTGTTACCCTGGAAAGAAAGGGAAAGTAGAGTTGATTTAGAAGACATATCAGCATTCCAAGTTTTAAGCCATAAAGCTCTTCTAGCTAAAATAGCTAGAGACATAAACCTGACATCAACTCTGATAATATCAAAAATGGCATCACAGATAAAATTATTAGCATGTTGAAGAAGAATAATAATATTATGAGAATCATGATCTGTTACTTGTTGCGCTAAAGTTTCCAACCAAAAAGTTGAAGCTGCAGCAACATCAGCCAATGATATAACAGGTCTAAGAAGATTACCTGAACACAGATAAGCTTTTCTTAGAAAGGATTCAATTTTCCTATCTAAAGGATCCTTAAACGAAGTACCATCTGCCGTAGGAATAGTAGTACGTTTAGCAAGGGTAGAAATAGCCCCATCAACTTTAGGGATTTTGTCCCAAAAATCTAATCTGTCAGATGGCACAGGATATAATTGCTTAAAACGTTTAGAAGGAGTAAATGAATTACCCAAATTATTCCACTCTCTGGAAATTACTTCAGAAATAGCACCAGGAACAGGAAAAACTTCTGGAATAACCACAGGAGATTTAAAGACCTTATCTAAACGTTTAGATTTAGTATCAAGAGGACCAGAATCCTCAATTTCTAAAGCAATTAGTACTTCTTTAAGTAAAGAACGAATAAATTCCATTTTAAATAAATATGAAGATTTATCAGCATCAACCTCTGAGACAGAATCCTCTGAACCAGAAGAGTCATTAGAATCAGAATGATGATGTTCATTTAAAAATTCATCTGTATAAAGAGAAGTTTTAAAAGATTTTTTATGTTTACTAGAAGGAGGAATAACAGACATAGCCTTCTTGATGGATTCAGAAACAAAATCTCTTATGTTATCAGGAACACTCTGAACATTAGATGTTGATGGAACTGCAACAGGTAATGGTACTTTACTAAAGGAAATATTATCTGCATTAACAAGTTTGTCATGACAATTAATACAAACAACAGCTGGAGGAACAGCTACCAAAAGTTTACAGCAGATACACTTAGCTTTGGTAGTTCCAGCACCAGACAGCGATTTTCCTGAAGTATCTTCTGACTCAGATGCAACGTGAGACATCTTGCAATATGTAAGAGAAAAAACAACATATAAAGCAAAATTGATCAAATTCCTTAAATGACAGTTTCAGGAATGGGAAAAAATGCCAAGGAACAAGCTTCTAGCAACCAGAAGCAATGAAAAATGAGACTTAAATAAGGTGGAGACAAAAGCGACGCCCATATTTTTTTAGCGCCAAATAAGACGCCCACATTATTTGGCGCCTAAATGCTTTTGGCGCCAAAAATGACGCCACATCCGGAACGCCGACATTTTTGGCGCAAAAGAACGTCAAAAAATGACGCAACTTCTGGCGACACGTATGACGCCGGAAACAGAAAAGATTTTTTGCGCCAAAAAAGTCTGCGCCAAGAATGACGCAATAAAATGAAGCATTTTCAGCCCCCGCGAGCCTAACAGCCCACAGGGAAAAAAAGTCAAATTTTTAAGGTAAGAAAAATGATTGATTCAAATGCATTATCCCAAATATGAAACTGACTGTCTGAAAATAAAGAATGTTGAACATCCTGAGTCAAGGCAAATAAATGTTTGAATACATATATTTAGAACTTTTTAAAAAAAAGTGCCCAACCATAGCTTAGAGTGTCACAGAAAATAAGACTTACTTACCCCAGGACACTCATCTACATGTTTGTAGAAAGCCAAACCAGTACTGAAACGAAAATCAGCAGAGGTAATGGTATATATATATATAAGAGTATATCGTCGATCTGAAAAGGGAGGTAAGAGACCCCGTAGAAGGAGATCATTGAATTCAAACAGGCAATACTCTCCTCACATCCCTCTGACATTCACTGCACGCTGAGAGGAAAACCGGGCTCCAACCTGCTGCGGAGCGCATATCAACGTAGAATCTAGCACAAACTTACTTCACCACCTCCATAGGAGGCAAAGTTTGTAAAACTGATTTGTGGGTGTGGTGAGGGGTGTATTTATAGGCATTTTGAGGTTTGGGAAACTTTGCCCCTCCTGGTAGGAATGTATATCCCATACGTCACTAGCTCATGGACTCTTGCTAATTACATGAAAGAAAGGGTTAATATAATCCAAGCCTAGAACAGGAGAAGCTGTAACGAGAATCAAACCCCATTACCGAAAGATCCCAAAGACTGAAACGGAATGAATGTGCTGTAAACATCAGGTCAACGGAGTCCACATGTACAGTTTGCAGGAGAAAATCTAATCATCAGTGGTAGCCCTTGTCACCACTTGCACAAAGAAACCGACTGCCTTTATTGCTCTTATAACTTCAAGGTAGTTACTAGAACAACTGTTGGCAAATTCAACAACAACTGCTTCCATCAACATGTAAGGGTAATTAATGCAGCTGCCGTTGCGGTAATATTTATTTTTTTAGACACCAGCAGCTGTATTTGATTTAAATATAGTTTGTAGAATTAGAGCATTAGTCATGTACGGAGCTATATCATTTATAGAGTTGTTTTATAAATCCATTCTAAATAATTTCACAGAATGCATTAATTTGTGGTTACTAAAGTTAAGTAAAAATGTGTTATTGCATATGCAGGTATCTCTTTACTTACTGAATAAAAGGACATCAAAACCTATATATATTCTACTGCAAAAACAGATTTATCTTTAGCTAGTGAATACATGTTTTTGTCAGCAAAGCCTATGTGTGTATATGTGTGAGGGAAAATGGCTAATTGGGCCCAAATTGTGAGATACTGTGTGTGTATGTATGTGTGTATGTATGTATGTATATATATATATATATATATACAGGTATACCTCACTTTACAGCGCTTCACTTTACAGCGATTCGCTAATACAGCGCTTTGTGGAGCTGAAGTTCAACCTCCAAGCATTTTGAAACAGTGCTGTAATCATCGTGAGATTGCTAGAAAACTGAATGGCACCATTTTTCTATGCTTAGTTCACTCTGTTTATAGCATTACAGTGCAATCTGTGTCTCAGTGCTATAGTCTGGCAAATTTTTCTACAGTAATTGTCACAATTTTACAGGTACAGTATTTATTGAATACTAATTGAATACTTGCTGTGCTAGTGTTAAACTAAACGTAGCACTATTGCACCCCTAATATATGTTAGTTTAAACATGTTTTCAGGATTTTAAACACTGAAAAGAAAGCTAAAACTGCCTTGTTTCACTTTAAGGCGGTTTTCACTTTACAGCGGGGCTCCGGTCCCTAACCCGCTGTATGAGCGGGGTATACCTGTATATATATATATAAAATATATATATATATAATATATATATGTGTGTGTGTATATATATATATATATATATATATATATATATATGTGTGTGTATATATATATATATATATATATATATATGTGTGTATATATATATATATATATATATATATATGTGTGTGTGTATATATATATATATATATATGTGTGTGTATATACATATATATATGTGTGTGTGTGTGTGTGTATATATATATAGATATATATATATGTGTATATATATATAAAATTGTGTGTATGTATATGAGTGTGTATGTATATAGATAGTGTGTGTGTATATTAATATACAGTATATAGTATGTGTGTGTATATATATATATATATCTCAAAAAAGTTAGTAGACCCCTCACATTTTTGTAAATATTGTATTATATCTTTTCATGTGACAGCACTGAAGAAATGACACTTTGCTACAATGTAAAGTAGTGAGTGTGCAGCCTGTATAACAATGTAAATTTGCTGTCCCCTCAAAATAACTCAACACACAGCCATTAATGTCTAAACCGTTGGCAACAAAAGTGAGTACACCCCTAAGTGGAAATGTCCAAATTGGGCCCAATTAGCCATTTTCCCTCCCCGGTGTCATGTGACTTGTTAGTGTTACAAGGTCTCGGGTATGAATGGGGAACAGGTGTGTTAAATTTGGTGTTATCGCTCTCACACTCTCATACTGGTCACTGGACATTCAACATGGCACCTCATGGCAAAGAACTCTGAGGATCTGAAAAAAAGAATTGTTGCTCTACATAAAGATGGCCTAGGCTATAAGAAGATTGCCAAGACCCTGAAACTCTGCTGCAGCACGGTGGGCAAAACCATACAGCGGTTTCACAGGACAGGTTCCACTTAGAACAGGCCTCGCCATAGTCGACCAAAGAAGTTGAGTGCACGTGCTCAGCGTCATATCCAGAGGTTGTCTTTGGGAAATAGACGTATGAGTGCTGCCAGCATTGCTGCAGAGGTTGGAGGGGTGGGGGGCCAGCTTGTCAGCACTCAGGCAATATGCCGCACACATCATCAAATTGGTCTGCATGGCTGTCGTCCCAGAAGGAAGCCTCTTCTAAAGATGATGCACAAGAAAGCCCGCAAACAGTTTGCTGAAGACAAGCAGACTAAGGACATGGATTCCTGGAACCATGTCCTGTGGTCCGATGAGACCAAGATAAACTTATTTGGTTCAGATGGTGTCAAGCGTGTGTGGCGGCAACCAGGTGAGGAGTACAAAGACAAGTGTGTTGGAGTGTCATGGTCTGGGCCTGCATGAGTGCTGCCGGCAGTGGGGAGCTACAGTTCATTGACGGAACCATGAATGCCAAAATGTACTGTGACATACTGAAGCAGAGCATGATCCCCTCCCTTCGGAGACTGGGCCACAGGGTATTATTCCAACATAACGACCCCAAACACACCTCCAAGACAACCACTGCCTTGCTAAAGAAGCTGAGGGTAAAGGTGATGGACTGGCCAAGCATGTCTCCAGACATAAACCCTATTGAGCATCTGTGGGCATCCTCAAACGGAAGGTGGGGGAGCACAAGTTCTCTAACATCCACCAGCGTTGTCATGGAGGAGTGGAAGAGGACTCCAGTGGCCACCTGTGAAGCTCTGGTGAACTCCATGCCCAAGAGGGTTAAGGCAGTGCTGGAAAAAATTGTTGGCCACACAAAATATTGACACATTGGGCCCAATTTGAACATTTCCACTTAGGGGTGTACTCACTTTTGTTGCCAACGGTTTAGACATTAATGGCTGTGTGTTGAGTTATTTTGAGGGGACAGAAAAAAATAGGTTATTTTTCTTTCCTTGGTAAACATTTTGATTATTAATTAGAATGAGTGTATTTAATAATATATTACTTCCATTACTATTAAGCATAAACTTATGTAGCTATTAAAGTTCTGATTAATTTATTAAAAATGGCTTGTAGTAATTAAATGTGTGTGTATGTATTCTTTTTTTTTTTTTTTTTAAAAAAACAAATGTTAAATCACCCTAAATTCTTTTTTCTATAAATGCAGCGTCAGAAGGCTGTGAACTTAAATATGAACATTGCAGACCTCAGTAATGCCTTCCTCATGGGAACCAGCCTACCCAATAGAATTGATAAAGACATGATACCTGAACATATACGCTCTCAGTTTTCCTGGAATGGAAAATATATACAGATCAGTGGTTTACATGCAGATTCACCTGATGATTTGGTAAGGAATATATACAGAATGTTGAGTGTACAAATTAGAATCTATAAAGATTGTATTTATGACTATTGAGAATTAAGTGTACCTTATTGTACTGTCATCGAGGCTTAATGTACGCATTATTCCGACACCATCTTTCCTTCAGTTTGAGCTTAACTTGCAACCAATAAAAACTCCTTAAAGGGGCACTATTGTAAAATAGCTTTTACCAAATCTGCTTTCAATGACTTGTTATACCAGGCGTTGTATTTATAGAAAACTACTCCTTTAGATTTATTTTGTATTTTAAAAGGCTGTTTTTGCTTATTGCAACATGAACTCATTGCTCTCAAGAAAATACATATTCATATGGGTTGAGGCTGCAGAAACAGCATAACTCCTTATCTTATCAGTTTCTATGCACACACAGGCCAATACTGACATTCTATGCAGCTGGTATAACAAGTCACAGGCAGGTAGATTATAAATTAATTGCACTCTAAGCACTAGGAACACACTTCAAAAGGTAACAGCAAAAACCAACCTCCCAAATGTTGCCGTTACCTTTTTGCTTACATAGCAGCTTGTGTAGGTAATACTGCTGTATTCATATTTATCAATGTAGGCGGAGGTTTCATAAGCAAAAGCAGTCATTTCAAATGAAACAATAAAGATAAAGGAGATATTTGTAAATAATTTACTAATCCCCAACAGGTAAATTAGATCATTGGGAGCACATTGAAAAAGAGAAAATGTATAGTGAAATAAAATACACCACTTTAGCTTCCCATGGTAATTTTTTTTTTTGGCACTATGTTCTTATGATTCAGAGTATTGTAATTGGTCTTCCTAGTTTTAACAGACACCATATCAAACTAGCTAACTTTGCTGTAAGACAAAATATTGCTGCATGTTGCTTTGTTTATTCAATTTACCATCTAAAAATTAAAAGCTGCTTTCTTATACGATCCACATCTGCTATCACATATTAAGGTTTATAGCACTTTGTGTATTATTTTTAAAATAATCTTTAACTATTGTAGTTTATATTTGTAGTATCGGTAGGCGCTCTCCTGTAGGGAATCCTATTTTTTATATACCATCTAAAAATAATATGCCAAAATAAAAATAAATATCTAAACATTGTTGTATGGTATTAAATAATAGCTTACGATTGTGTTTTCTAAACTCTGTTAGGTAAGAGAAGCGGCTTATAAGATTTTCCTTTATCCAAATGCGAACCAAATGAAATATTTGGATCAACTACTTTACAGTAGGAATTTGTTGGCACAGCTGGTTGGTTACCCCACTTTTGGCCACAGAGCGTTACTTGGGACGATGGCCAAAACTCCAGGTAAAATTAGACAAATGTTGAGACACTTTAATTATTTTTTATATTAATTTGGAAAAAAATCACAATTAAAAATTGTTTTGTTTAGCTGCATTAGACTGCTTGAAACATTTTTTTCCCAAGCCCCAGTGCAATGATTCCACATATTATTGCAACCCTATTTTTATACTTGGTCGGAAAATTTACAACAAGATAGCTGAAATTTTCAGCAAAGTGACTAAAAATTTGTGTGTACTTTATTACTAATTGTTGTCAAACACACCCTCTCATACATCACACACCACACTACACACTCTTACAACACACACTCATGTGTGTGTGTGTTATATGAGAGTATGTGGTGTGTGTGTGTCTCATACAACTCACACACTACACATACTCCTATATAACACACACACCAAACACTGTTATACAACATACACACACTGCACAGTGTCATACAACATGCACACACCAAACACTCTTCTACAACGCACACACTCATATTTAGCACATATACACCACACACTGTCATACAACATGTACACCACACACACACACACACACTTATATAACACTCACACACACACACTCCTACAGCACACACCCGCCAAACATGCTCTCCTACAGCACACACACGTCATGACTCAGTAAACCTGGTGTTGCAGCCCAGTAATGGTTCATGACCCGTGGTTTGAAGAACCCTGGTCTAAAGCACTAGTGTTCTACACTTGCCAAAGCGATCTCTACAGACACTTACTAAACTAAACATTATTTACCCAATACGCAGCTTTGAAGACTATGAAATGGGTGTATGTGAATTCAGAATGGGGGAGTCAATTTTGAAAAATTTCCATGTTGTGTTTCTTTCCATATATTTATATTATGTTTATTTTTGCTTTCAGAGACTGTGATGATGTTCCTTGAAAAGCTATCTAGTAGACTGTTTGATCGGTGAGTCAAGAACTTCAAATGTTCTCTTGTTTATGTTGCATGTTAAATAGCTTACTGGTGATACTACATTTTTATTTTTTTCAGAACATTAAAAGATTTTGAAATGATGGCTGGAATGAAAATGAAGCTAAACCCTATGAATCCAGTAAGATATATTTTGATCTTAAAATTATAATGGTATATTTGTATTTGTTTTTTGCAAGTTGATCAGTTTCTGTTATGTGTGCTAGCACAGTGTTTCTTAAATGATTTCCGTAGCACAGAGGTGTGCCAACAATTTTTGCTTGTAAAAAAGTATTTTCTTCTTAAACAGGAAGAGTCCACAGCTGCATTCATTACTTTTGGGAATTCAGAACCAGGCCACCTGGAGGAGGCAAAGACACCCCAGCAAAAGGCTTCAAATAGCTCCCCCACCTCCCTCATCCCCCAGTAATTCTTTGCCTTTCGTCACAAGAGGTTGGCAGGGAAGTGTCAGAAGTTCGAGTTAAGTCGCTTATGGAGGTTAGTACTCTTCGAAATGGGACTGGAGTTTTAAGTAGTCCTGTTGGCCTCTCAGTGAGAGCATGGATGAAGGTTAGAGTCCAGAGATGCAGGGAGAGTTTTTCTGCAAAACCATCCCGACTCTTATTTACAGCTCCTTTGCAATCAGCGTTGACCAGTTTCGCTGCCTGCCTTTGTTCATTCAAGTTCATGTCAGAAGCGAGGCTACTATCTGTCACACTTAAAGGGCTGTGTTCCTGTTCCACGGTGTAGGTTCCGGTAAGATTGTTTCATTTTTCTTCATTATGTGAATGTGATGTTAACGTAAAGGTAGGGTCCCAGTGGGACTCCTTTTATCTTAAGATAAGGAATCATGGGATAATATCCCCTAAGGGGGGTTATTTAACAGGGGGGACTTTAATCATGTTTGTTATGTGGTTCTATCTGCTGAGGTGTAGTAATACTTTCGGCTCATGGCTTTTCAGAACATTAACGGCCTTATCGTCATTTGGAGTGATCTTTAGATTTGCACGCTATTTTATGACTTGCACGGTGCACCTTGTGACCGGGTGCGGTTATGTTGTTTTTCACCGTATGCTGACCATGTGGCGACAGAGAGAGTCTGCTCGTAGGTTGTCTGGTACAGAGGAGGTAGTGAGTGCCCCAGCCATTGGGGGTGTAAAGAAGGTGTCAGTTACCGTTTGTCATTTTTGTAATTCCGTGATGGAGGATTCTGACTTTTTAGACACGAATGTCTCCGATGCGGAGAATGTGTCTTGTGATGAATATGAAATGGCCCGGGTTATCCATGCCCATCAGTTATGTTCCGATTGCCATTCCAGAGTACTCTCTTCTCCTGATTCAGGGTCCTCAGAGTGCGTTGAGCCGTCAGCCCCCGAGGATGCTAGGTCCTGCGAGGCGCTTGTCCCAGAAACTTCCTTTGCTACGCAAGCAGGTGTCCCTTTGGTTTTTACTCCTCCGGAAGGTGGCCGGTTTCCTCCAGAGGTTACGGCACAGTTCCGCATTGCCATATCTGTGCCCTTGGCTCATTTGTATCTCCCAAGTGAAATATTTTTAAGATACTGTCTGTGTTCTGTCCACCAGGGCCCGCTGGAAGGAGGATTTCCTGATTCAGTTCGGCCTCCTGGGGAAGCGGGGGGCCTCTGAAGCTTCAGGGGCCCCAACCTTGGGGCTAGAGTCGTTTGTCGATCCGGCAAGGGATCATTTTGCCTTTATAGGTTGGCATGTCTTTGTGTCCTACTAAGACATATTTTGGCGTTGCTAGAGGATCCCAGTCCTAGTGGGCCGAGGGATTCGAGGCCTTAGATGCTGAATGGCAACCTGGATAGACGTTTTGGGGATGAAGCTAATCTCCTTATCGTCTCTGTTTTTCTTTATTTTATGTATGTTCCAGTTCTGAGCTTGGGTGAAGGGGGCCTTTTGATCGGCTGGTCTGGTTGGGCGTACCCTTTTTTCCCTTGGGCGTTCACCCATGGGTGCTGCCTTACTTTTATTATAGATCCAGATAGGATGTATTTGATATATTTGTATAAAGCTCATGACTGATATAACTTTCGTTTTGAGAACATTCTTTCTCTGGAACCAATACTTGCGATTTTGCGGTCGCATGGGCACTTCCTCGGAAGTTGCGCACTTTGGTTAAGTCCGAGGTTATGTTTTCTATTTCATATTATCGAGTCTTCGGGTTGCTTTTTCTTGGACCTTAGACAGATTCTGAAATGCTCTTATATCAGGCAGGTACTGGTCGGGTGCTATCTGCTGTTCTTGGGTTCATGTCGCCCTCGTGGTGCTGATTGGCTTTACCAAAAAAATAAAAAAAATAAAAAAATAATAATAAGGCCTAGTGTTATGGACTCCGGACTCGGATCGGAGGGTTGTGTGTGCCGATATAGGTTGGTTTTTGCTGGCAATATTGCTTGAGATACGTGACCAACTTTTTTAGATGATATTGTGGTTTATAGGTTCCCTGAGGACTCGGAACAGTGTTTTTCCATTCATTTGGAAGTCTGGTAATGTGATTGATTTCCGGAGGTTTAGTATCTGATTAGTGGACGTTTGCGTCTTCACTTGCAGTATCTCCAGATGACGACTCTTGTAGCCTAGTAGCATTCTTTTTGTGGTGGCGAGGTTTCCTTCCCTCCCGTCTTGGGTTGGGTCATTTGTCATGGAAGAGTGGACGTGTCCTTTTTATCAGTGTTTCGTTTGCTCTAGTGCGTGGAGTGCAGGGGTCTCCCTGCCGTTCTACCAGGAGCTGCGAGGCTCCCGTTGATGTTCCATTCAAAGATGTAAATGGGAGATCCATCCTGCAGGGATCTCTGGAGACTATCGTCTGTTCAAGATAAAGTCTGCCCCTTGTCATACCATGGTCTTTGACTCTCAGGTACTACCCGTCTATCTTTTTGAAAATCATCAGGTAAGCATAATTTATGTTTCTTTTTAAAGACACGATGAGTCCACGGATTTCATCCTTACTTGTGGGATTACGCCTCCTGGTCAGCAGGAGGAGGCAAAGAGCACCACAGCAGAGCTGTATATATAGCTCCTCCCTTCCCTCCCACTCCAGTCATTCTC
Organism: Bombina bombina; assembly: GCF_027579735.1. Lineage (NCBI taxonomy): Eukaryota > Metazoa > Chordata > Amphibia > Anura > Bombinatoridae > Bombina > Bombina bombina. The sequence continues at coordinate 1,132,163,672 of NC_069501.1, forward strand.
TTTGCCTGTGTTAGTGATAGGAAGAGGCAAAGTGAGGTGTTAGATTAGATTCTTCAATCAAGAGTTTATTATTTTAAAAGTAGTGCCAGAGAGTGCTACTTTGTTCTGGGGTGTAGCCGTAGTCCAGATAAGTCTCTAGCGTAGAGCATTTGGTGGCTTTAAAGCAATGGGAACTTGTGGGACATAATTCTCACTGCGCCTCCCATATACTGTTGCTGCCCTATCCTGGAAAAAATCTGAGGGATTTTACTCAGTATTTTTCCTGTAATCTACAGGTCCATGTGAGCAGTAGGACTTCACACACCTGGGTGCTGCCTTTGCTGTCGGCAGATTGTGAGGTAAGTGCCATTTTTTATTTCTGGGCTTAGAAGAAAGAAGGACTTAGAAGGAATTGGCCTCTCACGTTGTAATTGGGCAGCCCTTAGGGTAAGATATGGGCTCTTTATTTAGTATGCATTCTCATTTAAGTTTGGGACATATAGACAGCACACTTACTTCACTTGTCACAGCACTCTCGGCGGTGGTATAATTCCAACATGCCGACCGGGAGTTTGCAATACTGACATTGTTCCTGTTGCAGCATACAGCAGCTGTTTACAGAACAGGGGATGGTCACTCACATATTGGGATGAACATGTACGCAATTCAATGACAAACTTATTCACTTGGGCTGAGCAAGATACAGGGTCTCAGAAGATGTGTTTGCTTGGGTCACAGGACAATAAACTGTGTCAAAATTTGCCCCCAGATGAATAGAGTGTGGTTCTATAGCTACCAGTGACCTATTTCTAAATAATAATGGCGACCGGGAGATCATTGCTGTAACGCCCATGAAGGGCGGGGCTATGTTAGGCGCTCTTTGGAGCTGCACTAGGGTCTATATCTATATATTTTATAGATGGGACTGGGAACCCAAGTTGTTTCATGCACACGTAGGGCGGGGCTATGTTAGGCACTCTTGGGAGCTGCACTAGGGTCTCTAGCTTATGGATGGGACCGGGAGCCCGAGTTGTTTCACGCCCATGAAGGGCGGGGCTATGTTTGGTGCTCTTCTGAGCTGCACTAGGGTCTATTACTGAATGTTACCTTGGTAGGACCGGGAGCCCGAGTTGTATCATGCCCGCGAGGGGCAGCACTATGATTAAGGCCATGTTAGGCTGCGCTCTCATAAGCAATTTCAGTATCGGAGAGTAATGTCTTCATTTATTTCTATCTTTGTCCTTATTCTTTCAGTCTGGACAAGCGCTACAGCTGCGCTCCAGATCTGTTTTTATACAGAGTTAGACAGATCTGGACAGCTTTACAGCTGCGCTCCAGGTATGTCTTTGTACAGAGTTAGGCAGATCCGGAGAGCGCTACAACTGCGCTCCAGATCTGTTTTTCTTAAGTGTTGTAGGTACAGGCTCTGATGGTTTGATTCAGAGGCTTTCAAATAGTGGTATGGGAGACGGCACCTATGTATTTCTTGTCCTGGGGCATGGAGCAGGACTAGCCAAGTCCCAATATAGTATTCAAATAAGTAGATTTCCAGCCTCCAGGATGCAATTAAAAGACCTTTATTTCCTTTTCATAGGGTCCATAAAGAAACTCAACAACGTTTCAAACCACACACTGTTTCTTAGTCATGTCTAATTACCTATGTACAGGTGTGCCTTTTATACCTGACAAAAAGCAATATTGCCATCTTGTGATCTTATGCTAAAATTACATGTGTTTAATATCACAAAAAAAGTTTTGTTTCCTTTCTATCTTTTTTTGTATTTATCACATGTATGCATTAAAATAATCCTTTAAAATTATAAAATAAAAAACCTATACATACCACTAAAATCAAAATCAAAACACAACAGATATAGCTAAACAAATTGAACCTTTGCAGACATCTTTTATATTATAAAAATAGTGACCAATCAAAATCTTTATTGAGACCATTGGGTTCTAAAGTGATTAACTTATTTATCCAGAACATTTCTTTCCTTTTTAATATATGTTCTCTGTCACCTCCTCTCCTTGGTTTATCTATCTGGTCTATCACCTGAAAACGTAATTGACTTATATTATGTCGATAACGAAAAACAAACTAAAATAAAAAAAAAGGGTTGCTTTTTAAATTTAAAAAGACAGTAACGTTTTTTCTGTACTAAATTTTTAAGGAAAAATTGTTTATTTCTGTTTAAAACATACATGTGTCAAAAAAATACGATGATCATTTGCAAAACAAAGATTAAAGGCTTAGGCCTCGTGTTAAATATAGAGTCCATACATATCTCAGATAAGTGAGTTCATAAGGAGTTCAATAGAGTCCAAACTGTAGAACCCCTTTGAAAGATGAACCAGTAAAGTTCCCAACATTGAGGGCCTTGCATTTTCACAATTTTTCCTTCTTTTTTGTAACAAAATAACCAAAGTAAACTAGTAACAGTAAGCATTGAACAGTTATAATTTCCATGTGTGTCCATTAATTCTTGGTCGAAGCTTACATGTATCTGTGTGTTTTCATCTAAACAAATACATCTGGTATCAACGCAATATGACATTAAGGAGTATTAACATCTAAGCCTGGAATGTGAAAGTCTGTGACAACCCATAGAACACAACGTCGTCTTAGGAAAGTAGAGGAATTCGTCTTGAGTAGTCTGTATGTAATTGATTAGTGTATACAAAGGAGTCATGGTAGGGCCCTAAGTGGGTCTAGAATCCCACAGAAACAATATCTCTGCCTGAATGTCTAATTTGTTTATTAAAAGATAGTGATATCTTTCCAGCTTGAGATTGAGTTGTATCTCTTGTATCCACTGAGCTAGGGTGGGAATTTGATTCTTTTTTCCACAGTCTTGGAATTAGTTGATTTCCACTGTTAATCATTATTTGTAGTAGTTTATAGTGTAGTTGTGAGTTAAGTTTGGGGTATTTGTGGAACAGGTAGATAGTCGGGTCGTGAGGCATCAAAGTGCCAATGGTGTTTTGTATATATGGTATAATAGATGTCCAAAATGCTTGAATTTTAGGACAGGCCCACCAAATATGGAATAGCGTGCCCTCTTCCCTACACTGTCTCATGTTGGTTTCTATAAGTTTAGTCGAATGTGCCGACCGTTTCACCGCTGTGAAAATTGAATGCCATTCTGTAATTGGGATTAAACATGGTAAGTCTCTATTCCAAGCTTTAGTAAATGTTGGTAAATCGGTTTCAATTGGTGTAGTCAATAGTTTATATGTACGAGAAATTGTGTGAAAGTTAGAAGAGGAAGAACTGCACAGTATCTCAAATTGTGTTCGCTGCCTATTTAGGTGGGATTTATGTGAGGACTGAAAGTAGTGGCTAAGTTGGAGGTACCGAAACAAATACTGAAAAATCCATTGCCCAAGGATTCCATGGAATGTCTAGGTAGTAAATTACCACCTTCTGTCAATACATAGGCTGGTAACAGAAGATGAATGTCCTTGGTACCTGTGGGGGTGAAAGTGAGTCCCGGTGGAAAGTTATCATTCTGTAGTATAGGTGTCAGTGGGGAGGGTATTGAGGACAAATTAGGGTGTGTTTTAACTATCTCTATCCATGTATTAAAAGTCTCATGTATGATTGGGTTATTAAGGTATTTGGTCTTGGATCGATATATATCAGTCCAACACATAGAGCCCAATTGGGTACAACCGGAGAGATCATGCTCAAGTTTAACCCATTGTTTATGATGATGCTCTTCAAACGAGCACCAATCTATAATTCTTGAAAGAAATATGGCGTTTCTGTATTCCCTTATGTTTGGGACCCCTAAGCCTCCCTGGGTGGTGTTTCTGTATAGGGTTGATTTGGCAATTCTTGGTGGTTTGGCTTTCCAAATATAAGCGTTAATGATTGATTGGAGTTTTGGGATCATGGATTTTGGGAGGGGGATGGGTACAGTCTGTAAAATATATCAAATCTTAGGGAGTAATGTCATTTTAGCTGCTCCTATTCTACCCAACCAGGATATAGTTTTAGGGGACCAAGTCTCAGTGTTTGAGAGTATATGTGATGTTAGTGAGTCATAGTTGAGTTTGATTAACTCCTCTTGAGTTGGGGATAGATATATGCCTAAGTATTTAAAGGATTGAGTATTGAATGTAAATGGGGCAATATATTGGAGGTGTATTAAGTTTGTCTGAGTGACGTGAACTGGTAGAATGACTGACTTCTCATAATTTATAGAAAAATTAGACAAGTCCCCATAGTCCTTGATAATTGAGTGAGCCGCCTTGAGGGATCTTACAGGATTTGTGAGCGTCATAAGGAGGTCGTCTGCAAATAGGGCCAGTTTGTACTCTGAAGTTTCGATTTTAATACCTTCCACTAAATTTGAGGAGCGTAAAATAGCAGCCAGAACTTCCATAGACAAAACAAATAGTAAGGGAGAAAGAGGGCAACCTTGACGGGTACTATCTGACAAGAGGCCATTGACCTTGATTTTGGCTGTAGGGACAGTATATAGTGCAGTAATTTTAGATATAAAATCTTTTGGTAAGCCAAATTTGTGTAAGGTGCATGTCAAAATCGTCCGATCCAACCGATCAAACGCCTTTTCGGTATCTGTAGAGATAAAAAGGGTTGGAATATTGTATTGTATTGTCCTTGGCTTCTCTTTGCGGGACAAACCCTGTTTGGTCATTGTGAATCAGATATGGAAGTGATAAATTCAGTCGATTGGCCAGGATCTTGGAATAGATCTTGAGATCTACATTCAGCAAAGATATAGGTCTAAAGTTTGATGGTGTATCTGTTGGTTTACCCGGATTGGGCAGGACTGTAATAAGTGCCTCCAGCATGCTTGGTGGGAATGGATGTTCTGGGCCTATGGAATTGAAGAGTTGTAAAAGGTGAGGAAAGAGAATTGTTTTTTTAAGTTTTGTAATAGAGATTACGAAAGCCATCCGGCCCAGGGCTTTTACCATTCTTAAGTGACTGAATAGCGATGTATAACTCCTGAGAAGTGATGGCTTGGCTTAGGAGCTGGATGTGTTTAGGATGGACTTGTTGAAGTTGGTCTAATTTTTTTTTGCATTTTTGAGCGTGTTCCTCAATGGGACGGGAAGGACATAGATTATAAAGTTTATTATAATAATTACGAAACTCATTGGCTATTATTTTAGAGTTTGTGGTTTTTGAGGATGCATTAACCTTTAAGGACTGTACATAGGTAGAGGATTGCTTACTTTTAAGAGCTCTAGCCAAGAGTTTTCCCGGTTTGTTCCCTTGTGTAAAGTATTTTTGGCGCAAGAGAAAGGCAGTATTCTGAGCTTTAATATCTAGGAGGTCATTAAGTTGGAGTCTAGCCGCGTTTAACTTATTTAAAATATCTAAGTCTGTGGGGTGACGTTTGTGAGTGTAGTCTAGTTTGTTTATTTCTTGTGAGAGCGTGAGAGCGTGGTTTGTTTGTTTTTAATGGCCTTATGCTTAATTAATATCCCTCTGATAACACATTTATGTGCTTCCCACATAATAATCGGGTTGGATACACTAGGGGAGTTGATATTAAAGTATTCCTGGGGGTCTTTTTCTATTTCTGAAGATATTAAGGGGTCTGACAACAGCAATTCATCAAGCCTCCATAGAAAAGGACGTATTGGGATCGAGGGCCAGAAAAAGGAGCTACTAACAGCTGAGTGGTCTGTCCAACTAGTAGGAATAATAAGAGAATGGCGTAGATTTAATAAGGATAGGTTGTCGGCCATGATGTAATAGAGTCTGGAGTAGGATTTTTTTGGGTTAGAAAAAAACGTGTAATCACATTTCTGTGGGTTTAGATGCCGCCAAGTGTCATGTAGGGTGAGTAGTGATAGGTTATTCCAAACCGAGTGTAGAGTAGTGCCCGGAAGTTTCAGGGTTTGGTTGGAACTATCCATTTTTGGGTCTAGTGGGAGGTTAAAGTCCCCCGCCAGTAACAGCGGGCCCTTTAGATACATTAGTATGGAATTAGTAATATGCTGGAAGAAAGAGGCTTGGTTCGTGTTTGGAGCGTAGATGTTTACAAGTGTTATTGGTTTCCCAAATAATAGGCCGTATAAGCCCAAATACCTCCCTTCCTCATCTTGGTCTTTGTGTATAAGTTCAAATGGGATTGATTTGTGTAAGAGTATACTAACTCCGTTGATTTTTTTTTAGTGTTACTGCTATGAAAATGATTTGGATAATGTGAAGAAAAGTATCTAGGTTCACTACCTTGTTTGAAATGGGTTTCCTGCAGAAACAGTATGCTGCCATTTTTATGGTGTAGGTCATGGAACGCTTTGGACCTTTTAAAGGGGGAATTTAGGCCCTTGGCATTGATTGTGAGTAAGGTAAACAACTGGTCAGGAGTCTTTTGAGTCATTATGTCAATGTATTATGGAGTGAGTTTGGAAGGTATCTCATTAATAAGTCACGGTCAAGGATACTGTTCAGGTTGTATGTTTTGCATAGAGGTGTTACATGGAATAATAATGCATAATAAAACAAGATAACATCAAACATAGTAATGACAAGTAGAAAATTTTTGAACAAAAAATGAACTAAAAGATAGTCCCTGCTTGAAATAGCAAGGATTGCGATAGAATATAGAATTCGTAACCTAATGTTACAATTCATATAGATAACTTAGAGTTCCTAAAAGGGGGCTAGTGGAGCACCAGATTTTGGTAGATCATAAGTCCGTGAAGGCACATTGATAAATCTATCTAAAAAATTTTTTTAGAAGGCATATTGCTACAATATTATTAAACACAAAACTAGTAACAATAAATTAGGAACAGGGACTCTTAGAAATCATGAAAAGGTTAGGGTTCACAAAAATATTGGATCAATCTCACCCATTTTCTGAAGCACTTGCTGTAGTACTTTTCTGTCTCTTACGGGTTGCTGTTTGCCATTGTGTTCTTTGAGGTTTGGAAGCTGTATGAGGTAGAGTATTCAGCTGTTTGGTAATAGGTGCAGATGTGTGGTTGTGGGTTGGAGGTGCAAGATTCAACTCTTTGCAGAAGTCTTAGATATCTCCTGGATCCATGTATGTTTCTTTCATGTAATTAGCAAGAGTCCATGAGCTAGTGACGTATGGGATATACATTCCTACCAGGAGGGGCAAAGTTTCCCAAACCTTAAAATGCCTATAAATACACCCCTCACCACACCCAGAATTCAGTTTTACAAACTTTGCCTCCCATGGAGGTGGTGAAGTAAGTTTGTGCTAGATTCTACGTTGATATGCGCTTCGCAGCAGGCTAGAGCCCGGTTTTCCTCTCAGTGTGCAGTGAATGTCAGAGGGATGTGAAGAGAGTATTGCCTATTTGAATACAATGGTCTTCCTCTAGGGGATCTATTTCATAGGTTCTCTGTTATCGGTCGTAGAGATTTCTTCTCCTACCTCCCTTTTCAGATCGACGATATACTCTTATATACCATTACCTCTACTGATTCTCGTTTCAGTACTGGTTTGGCTATCTACTATATGTAGATGAGTTTCCTGGGGTAAGTAAATCTTATTTTTTGTGACACTCTAAGCTATAGTTGGGCACTTTATATGTAAAGTTCTAAATATATGTGTTTAAACTTATATTTGCCATGATTCAGGATAATCAGTATTCCTTCATTCAGACTGTCAGTTTCATTATTTTGGGATAATGCATATAAATATATATTTCTCCTGTTAAGTGTGGTCAGTCCACTGGTCATCATTACTTCTGGGATATTACTCCTCCCCAACAGGAAGTGCAAGAGGATTCACCCAGCAGAGCTGCCATATAGCTCCTCCCCTCTACGTCACCTCCAGTCATTCTCTTGCACCCAACGAATAGATAGGATGTGTGAGAGGACTATGGTGATTATACTTAGTTTTATACCTTCAATCAAAAGTTTGTTATTTTATAATAGCACCGGAGTGTGTTATTCCTTCTCTGGTAGAATTTGAAGAAGAATCTACCTGAGTTTTTACTATTATTTTAGCCGGTGTAGTTAAGATCATATTGCTGTTTCTCGGCCATCTGAGGAGAGGTAAACTTCAGATCAGGGGACAGCGGGCAGATTAATCTGCAAAGAGGTATGTAGCAGCTTATTATTTTCTGACAATGGAATTGATGAGAAAATTCTGCCATACCGATATAATGTAAACTCAGCCTTAAATGCAGTAGCAGCAACTGGTATCAGGCTGTCATGTATGTATATTTTACACTTCAGTATTCTGGGGAATGGCACTTCACTGGAATTATACTGTGTGCATAAGACTTTAGCCTAATTTGCAGGGACTAGCAACAGGCTTTTTAATAACACTTAATTTATGTTAAACGTTTTTTGCTGGCATGTAAAATCGTTTCATTTTCTGAGGTACTGGGTGAATAAAATATTTTGGGCACTATTTTTTCCACTTGGCAGTTGTTTTATTTAATTTATGACAGTTTACTGATCTCTCTCACTGTTGTGTGTGAGGGGGAGGGGCCTTTTTTGGCGCTTTTGCTACGCATCAAAAAATTCAGTCAGAAGCTCATTGTATTTCCTGCATGATCCGGTTCATCTCTACAGAACTCAGGGGTCTTCAAAACTTGTTTTGAGGGAGGTAATCATTCACAGCAGAGCTGTGAGATTGTAGTTGACTGTGATAAAAAACGTTTATTTCTGTAACTTTTTTTCTGCTATCAGGGTTAGTTATCCTTTGCTAATGGGAACAAGCCTTTGCTAAAATTGTGTTTTTTACAAAGATTTGATGCTATAACTTTTCAGTTTATTAACTTTCAACTGTCATAACTCTTTCTGTGCTTCTTATAGGCACAGTATGTTTTCATATTATAGTAAATTACTTGAAAAGTATTTCCAAGTTGCTAGTTTATTTGCTAGTGTGTTAAACATGTCTGATTCAGAGGAAGACATCTGTGCTATATGTGCTAATGCCAAAGTGGAGCCCAATAGAAATTTATGTACTAACTGCATTGATGCTACTTTAAATAAAAGTCAATCTGTACAAATTGAACACATTTCACCAAACAACGAGGGGAGAGTTATGCCGACTAACTCGCCTCACGTGTCAGTACCTGCATCTCCCGCTCGGGAGGTGCGTGATATTGTGGCGCCGAGTACATCTGGGCGGCCATTACAAATCACATTACAGGATATGGCTACTGTTATGACTGAAGTTTTGGCTAAATTACCAGAACTAAGAGGTAAGCGTGATCACTCTGGGGTGAGAACAGAGTGCGCTGATAATGTTAGGGCCATGTCAGATACTGCGTCACAACTTGCAGAACATGAGGACGGAGAGCTTCATTCTCCGGCTGACGGTTCTGATCCAAACAGATTGGATTCAGATATTTCAAATTTTAAATTTAAGCTGGAAAACCTCCGTGTATTATTAGGGGAGGTGTTAGCGGCTCTGAATGATTGTAACACAGTTGCAATACCAGAGAAGATGTGTAGGTTGGATAAATATTTTGCGGTACCGTCGAGTACTGACGTTTTTCCTATACCTAAGAGACTTACTGAAATTGTTACTAAGGAGTGGGATAGACCCGGTGTGCCGTTCTCACCCCCTCCGATATTTAGAAAGATGTTTCCAATAGACACCACCACACGGGACTTATGGCAAACGGTCCCTAAGGTGGAGGGAGCAGTTTCTACTTTAGCTAAGCGTACCACTATCCCGGTGGAGGATAGCTGTGCCTTTTCAGATCCAATGGATAAAAAGTTAGAGGGTTACCTTAAGAAAATGTTTGTTCAACAAGGTTTTATATTGCAACCCCTTGCATGCATTGCGCCTGTCACGGCTGCAGCAGCATTTTGGTTTGAGTCTCTGGAAGAGACACTTGAATCAGCTCCTTTAGATGAGATTACACACAAGCTTAAAGCTCTAAGTTAGCTAACTCATTTATTTCAGATGCCGTAGTACATTTAACTAAGCTTACGGCTAAGAATTCCGGATTCGCCATTCAGGCGCGCAGAGCACTGTGGCTAAAATCCTGGTCAGCTGACGTTACTTCTAAATCTAAATTACTTAATATACCTTTCAAAGGGCAGACCTTATTCGGGCCCGGATTGAAAGAAATTATCGCTGACATTACAGGAGGTAAAGGCCATGCCCTGCCTCAAGACAGAGCCAAACCTAAGGCTAGACAGTCTAATTTTCGTTCCTTTCGTAATTTCAAAGCAGGAGCAGCATCAACTTCCTCTGCTCCAAAACAGGAAGGAGCTGTTGCTCGCTACAGACAAGGCTGGAGACCTAACCAGTCCTGGAACAAGGGCAAGCAGGCCAGGAAACCTGCTGCTGCCCCTAAGACAGCATGAATTGAGGGCCCCCGATCCGGGAACGGATCTAGTGGGGGGCAGACTTTCTCTCTTCGCCCAGGCTTGGGCAAGAGATGTCCAGGATCCCTGGGCGCTAGAGATAATATCTCAGGGATACCTTCTGGACTTCAAATACTCTCCCCCAAGAGAGAGATTTCATCTGTCAAGGTTGTCAACAAACCAAATAAAGAAAGAGGCGTTTCTACGCTGCGTACAAGAGCTTTTATTAATGGGAGTAATCCATCCGGTTCCACGGTCGGAACAGGGACAAGGGTTTTACTCAAATCTGTTTGTGGTTCCCAAAAAAGAGGGAACTTTCAGGCCAATCCTGGATTTAAAGATCCTAAACAAATTCCTAAGAGTTCCATCGTTCAAAATGGAGACTATTCGGACAATTTTACCCATGATCCAAAAGGGTCAGTACATGACCACAGTGGATTTAAAAGATGCTTACCTTCACATACCGATCCACAAAGATCATTACCGGTATCTAAGGTTTGCCTTTCTAGACAGGCATTACCAGTTTGTAGCTCTTCCATTCGGATTGGCTACGGCTCCAAGAATCTTCACAAAGGTTCTGGGTGCTCTTCTGGCGGTACTAAGACCGCGAGGAATTTCGGTAGCTCCGTACCTAGACGACATTCTGATACAAGCTTCAAGCTTTCAAACTGCCAAGTCTCATACAGAGTTAGTACTGGCATTTCTAAGGTCGCATGGTTGGAAGGTGAACGAAAAGATGAGTTCTCTCTTTCCACTCACAAGAGTTCCCTTCCTGGGGACTCTTATAGATTCTGTAGAAATGAAAATTTACCTGACAGAAGACAGGTTAACAAAACTTCAAAGTGCATGCCGTGTCCTTCATTCCATTCAACACCCGTCAGTGGCTCAATGCATGGAGGTAATCGGCTTAATGGTAGCGGCAATGGACATAGTACCCTTTGCACGCCTACACCTCAGACCGCTGCAATTGTGCATGCTAAGTCAGTGGAATGGGGATTACTCAGACTTGTCCCCTTCTCTGAATCTGGATCAAGAGACCAGAAATTCTCTTCTATGGTGGCTTTCTCGGCCACATCTGCCATTCAGCAGGCCAGACTGGACAATAGTAACAACAGACGCCAGCCTACTAGGTTGGGGCGCTGTCTGGAATTCTCTGAAGGCTCAGGGACAATGGAATCAGGAGGAGAGTCTCCTACCAATAAACATTCTGGAATTGAGAGCAGTTCTCAATGCCCTTCTGGCTTGGCCCCAGTTGACAACTCGGGGGTTCATCAGGTTTCAGTCGGACAACATCACGACTGTAGCCTACATCAACCATCAGGGAGGGACAAGAAGCTCCCTAGCAATGATGGAAGTATCAAAGATAATTCGCTGGGCAGAGTCTCACTCTTGCCACCTGTCAGCAATCCACATCCCGGGAGTGGAGAACTGGGAGGCGGATTTTTTAAGTCGTCAGACTTTTCATCCGGGGGAGTGGGAACTTCATCCGGAGGTCTTTGCCCAAATACTTCGGCATTGGGGCAAACCAGAGATAGATCTCATGGCGTCTCGACAGAACGCCAAGCTTCCTCGTTATGGGTCCAGATCCAGGGATCCGGGAGCGGTCCTGATAGATGCCTTGACAGCACCTTGGACCTTCAGGATGGCTTATGTGTTTCCACCCTTCCCGATGCTTCCTCGATTGATTGCCAGAATCAAACAGGAGAGAGCATCAGTGATTCTAATAGCGCCTGCATGGCCACGCAGGACTTGGTATGCAGATCTGGTGGACATGTCATCCTGTCCACCTTGGTCTCTACCTCTGAAACAGGACCTTCTGATACAGGGTCCTTTCAAACATCAAAATCTAATTTCTCTGAAGCTGACTGCTTGGAAATTGAACGCTTGATTTTATCAAAACGTGGTTTTTCTGAGTCAGTTATTGATACCTTAATACAGGCTAGGAAGCCTGTTACCAGAAAGATTTACCATAAGATATGGCGCAAATACTTATATTGGTGCGAATCCAACAGTTACTCATGGAGTAAGTTTAGGATTCCGAGGATATTGTCTTTTCTACAAGAAGGTTTGGAAAAGGGTTTATCCGCTAGTTCCTTAAAGGGACAGATTTCAGCTCTGTCCATTCTTTTACACAAACGTCTGTCAGAAGTTCCGGACGTTCAAGCTTTTTGTCAGGCTTTAACTAGGATCAAGCCTGTGTTTAAAGCTGTTGCTCCGCCATGGAGTTTGAACTTAGTTCTTAATGTTTTACAGGGTGTTCCGTTTGAACCCCTTCATTCCATAGATATTAAGCTGTTATCTTGGAAAGTTCTATTTTTAATGGCGATTTCCTCGGCTCGAAGAGTCTCTGAATTATCTGCCTTACATTGTGATTCCCCTTATCTGATTTTTCATTCAGACAAGGTAGTTCTGCGTACTAAACCTGGGTTCCTACCTAAGCTGGTCACTAACAGGAATATCAATCAAGAGATTGTGGTTCCATCTTTGTGTCCTAATCCTTCTTCGAAGAAGGAACGTCTACTACACAATCTAGATGTAGTCCGTGCCCTGAAATATTATCTACAGGCAACTAAGGATTTTCGACAAACGTCTTCCCTGTTTGTCGTTTATTCTGGTCAGAGGAGAGGTCAAAAAGCTTCGGCTACTTCTCTCTCTTTTTGGCTTCGTAGCATAATACGGTTAGCCTATGAGACTGCTGGACAGCAGCCTCCTGAAAGAATTACAGCACATTCTACTAGAGCTGTGGCTTCCACTTGGGCCTTTAAAAATGAGGCTTCTGTTGAACAGATTTGCAAGGCTGCAACTTGGTCTTCTCTTCATACTTTTTCCAAATTTTACAAATTTGACACTTTTGCTTCTTCGGAGGCTGTTTTTGGGAGAAAGGTTCTTCAGGCAGTGGTTCCTTCCGTATAAAGAGCCTGCCTGTCCCTCCCGTCATCCGTGTACTTTAGCTTTGGTATTGGTATCCCAGAAGTAATGATGACCCGTGGACTGACCACACTTAACAGGAGAAAACAAAATTTATGCTTACCTGATAAATTCCTTTCTCCTGTAGTGTGGTCAGTCCACGGCCCGCCCTGTTTTTTACGGCAGGTAAATATTTTTTAAATTATACTCCAGTCACCACTACACCCTTTGGCTTCTCCTTTCTCGTTGGTCCTTGGTCGAATGACTGGAGGTGACGTAGAGGGGAGGAGCTATATGGCAGCTCTGCTGGGTGAATCCTCTTGCACTTCCTGTTGGGGAGGAGTAATATCCCAGAAGTAATGATGACCCGTGGACTGACCACACTACAGGAGAAAGGAATTTATCAGGTAAGCATAAATTTTGTTTTTTTCTTACCTTGAAAAATTTTCAATTGACTATTTTTTCCTGCGGGCTGTTAGGCTCGCGGGGGCAGAAAATGCTTAATTTTATTGCGTCATTTTTGGCGCAAACTTTTTTGGCGCAAAATTTTGTCATTTCCGGCGCCGTAATTGACGCCGGAAGTTGTATTCAGTTAACGTAATTTTTTTGACGCATGTGTATTCAGACAATTATTTTGCGTCAAAAAATGTGGGCGTCGGTTTTGGCGCCAACAAATATGAGCGTTGTACTTAGCGCCAATAATGTGGGCGTCATTCTTGGCGCCAAAAAATGTGGGCGTCTCTTTTTTGTTCCACTTTTTTCTCACATTATTTAAGTCTCATTTTTTCATTGCTTCTGGTTCTAGAAGCTTGTTATTTTGCATTTTTTCCCATACCTGAAACTGTCATTTAAGGAATTTGATAATTTTGCTTTATATGTTGTTTTTTTCTATTACATATTGCAATATTTCTCGTACACTGTTCCTGTTTCAAAACATACTGAGGGATTCCTGTTAACTGAGTTCAGTCCTACCAAAGCTAAGTTCATTTATTTTAAATGTTATAAATGTTTATCTTTAGCTATGGTTTGTTATAAGTTATCATGATAAACTTTTACATGCAGAATCCATTAGTATTTATGCTTTATGTATTGCTATTCTTTTTACATCTTATGTACATGATATACTTAGAAAATTTATAAAAATATTTTTCTGATTCTATGCTAAAGGCTTTGTCTGACTTTGCGCCTTCTAATAAAATTTTTAGGTCTTTTTCAAACTTCTTTTTTAATTGATGAAGTTTCAAATGACCAACAACATACTGAATTATCCTTCTCTGATGATGTTTTTTCTCATTCAGAACTTTCTTCATCAGATATTGACACTAACAAATCTACTTTTTTATTTTTTATTAGAGTACATTTGTTTTTTATTGAAAGGTGTTGATTATTTTGGATATTGAGGTAACTAGTTCTTTTTCAAGACTAGCTAACATTTTATTTCTGCTTATTTTATCTTCTGTGTTTTCAGAGGTTTTTTTCCAGTTCTTCATACTAGGGAATGGAATAGGCTAAGAATTTTCTTCCTTCTTCAAAGGTTTTAAATTATATTCTTTGACGGCAGTTAATTTCAATTTTGAGGGTTCTCCAATTTAATGGGGCTACCTCTACTTCTGCTAAATATGCTGTTGTTTCTATAGCAAAATAGTATATATTTTCCTTTTAGATGGTTGTATCTTATTTAAGGAAAATTATTTATTTTAAGGTACTTTTCTTGGACCTGTGATTTATTTGGATGATGTTGCAATTGCTTCATTTTTCTGTTTACTTTAAGATCAAGTATCAGATTATGTTTTATTTAGCATTGTTAAAGGGACAAAGTCTACTGCTCATTTGAGGTTCAGACTGGGTGCTGTTGCATTTGTCTTGTTGTCTTGCATTTGTTTATGCAAGTCCGGTGTGTTGACTGGTCCTTTAACTGGATTAACATGCTAATAATTTAATTTGTATCTTCATTTTTTTTGAATATTTTCACAAATGAGGTTTAATCTATGCCTTTTAGCTGTTTTAGCTAGAAGAATTTTGTGATTTCTAAAAAATCCTTATTTTCTCTTGTTAAGTGTGTTCAGTCCACGGGTCATCCATTACTTATGGGATATATTCTCCTTCCCAACAGGAAGTTGCAAGAGGATCACCCAAGCAGAGCTGCTATATAGCTCCACCCCTCACATGTCATACCCAGTCATTCTCTTGCAAGTCTCAACAAAGGAGGTTGTGAGAAGAGATAGGAGTTTTTTACTTAACATTCTTCAATCAAAAGTTTATTATTTTAATATAGCACCGGAGTGTGCTGTTTGTTCTCTCAGGCAGTATTTAGAAGAAGAATCTGCCTGCGTTTTTCTATGATCTTAGCAGACGTAACTAAGATCCACTGGCTGTTCTCGCACATTCTGAGGAGTGGGGTAACTTCAGAGAAGGGAATAACATGCGGGGTCCCCCGCAAATGAGGTATGTGCAGTAAAATATTTTCTAGGAATGGAATTGACTATGAAAACACTGCTGTTACCCATATGACGTAAGTACAGCCTTTAATGCAGTAGTAGCGACTGGTATCAGGCTGATAAATGTATGCGCAGTTGAGTTATTTTCTAGGGACTAGAATTTGACTTTAAATACTGTTAGTACTGAAATAAATGTATGAGCCTTTCACTGCAGTAGAAGCGACTGGTAGCAGGCTTAATGATAACTTTGCATAACACTGAAAAGTTGTTTTTAAAACGTTTACTGGCATGTTATTCGTTTTGTGAGGTACTTTGGTGATAAATCTTTTTGGGCATGATTTTTTTCCACATGGCTAACGTATATTTCTGCATAGAAACCGTTATATCAGGTCTCCCACTGTTGTAATAGGAGTGGGAGGGACCTTTTTTAGCGCCTTGTTGCGCAGTTAAAATTCTAGCACAGTCTTCCTGCTTCTTCCTATTTGATCCAGGACGTCTCCAGAGAGCTCAGGGGTCTTCAAAATTCATTTTTGAGGGAGGTAATCAGTCACAGCAGACCTGTGACAGTGTGTTTGACTGTGAGAAAAGTGTTAAATCTTAAATTGATTATCCGTTTTGGGTATTGAGGGGTTAATCATCCTTTTGCTAATGGGTGCAATCCTCTGCTAATTTCTTACATTTACTGTTAAAAATTTGGTTGCTATAACTGTATTAGTTCATTGTTATTTCAACTGTGACAGTTTTTTTGTGTTTTTAAAAGCGCTGCAGCGTTTTTTATATTGCTTGTAAACTTATTGAAAGAAATTTCCAAGCTTGATAGCTTCATTGCTAGTCTGTTTAAACATGTCTGACACAGATGAATCTGCTTGCTCATTATGTTTAAAAGCCAATGTGGAGCCCAATAGAAATATGTGTACCAATTGTATTGATGTTACTTTAAATAAAAGTCTGTCTTTACCGGTAAAGAAATTATCACCAGACAACGAGGGGGAAGTTATGCCGCCTAACTCTCCTCACGTGTCAGTACCTTCGCCTCCCGCTCAGGAGGTGCGTGAGATTGTGGCGCCAAGTACATCAAGGCACTTACAAATCACTTTACAAGATATGGCTAATGTTATGAAAGAAGTATTATCTAATTTGCCTGAGTTAAGAGGCAAGCGCGATAGCTCTGGGTTAAGGACAGAGCGCGCTGATGATCTGAGGGCCATGTCTGACACTGCGTCACAATTTGCAGAACATGAGGACGGAGAGCTTCATTCTGTGGGTGACGGATCTGATCCAGGGAGACCGGATTCAGAAATATCAAATTTTAAATTTAAGCTTGAGAACCTCCGTGTATTGCTAGGGGAGGTATTAGCGGCTCTGAATGATTGCGACACGGTTGCAATCCCAGAGAAATTATGTAGGCTGGATAAATACTATGCGGTACCGGTGTGTACTGACGTTTTTCCTATACCTAAAAGGCTTACAGAGATTATTAGCAAGGAGTGGGATAAACCCGGTGTGCCTTTTTCCCCTCCTCCGATATTTAGAAAGATGTTCCCAATAGACGCCACCACACGAGACTTATGGCAGACGGTCCCTAAGGTGGAGGGAGCAGTTTCTACTTTAGCCAAGCGTACTACTATTCCGGTGGAGGATAGTTGTGCTTTCTCAGATCCAATGGATAAAAAATTAGAAGGTTACCTTAAGAAAATGTTTGTTCAACAAGGTTTTATATTACAGCCCCTTGCATGCATTGCGCCCGTCACTGCTGCAGCGGCATTCTGGTTTGAGTCTCTGGAAGAGGCTATTCGCACAGCACCATTGGAGGAGACTATGAACAGGTTTAAAGCCCTTAAGCTAGCTAATGCATTTGTTTCGGATGCCGTTGTGCATTTAACCAAACTAACGGCTAAGAACTCCGGATTCTCCATCCAGGCGCGCAGAGCGCTATGGCTTAAATCCTGGTCAGCAGATGTAACTTCTAAATCTAAATTGCTTAATATTCCTTTCAAAGGGCAAACCTTATTCGGGCCCGGCTTGAAGGAGATTATTGCTGACGTTACTGGAGGTAAGGGTCACACCCTTCCTCAGGACAGGGCCAAATCAAAGGCCAAACAGTCTAGTTTTCGTGCCTTTCGTAATTTCAAGGCAGGAGCAGCATCAACTTCCTCCGCTCCAAAACAGGAAGGAACTGCTGTTCGTTACAGACAGGGTTGGAAAAGCAACCAGTCCTGGAACAAGGGCAAGCAGGCCAGAAAGCCTACTTCTGCCCCTAAGACAGCATGAAGAGAGGGCCCCCTATCCGGAAACGGATCTAGTGGGGGGCAGACTTTCTCTCTTCGCCCAGGCTTGGGCAAGAGATGTCCAGGATCCCTGGGCGTTGGAGATTATATCTCAGGGACTTCTGGACTTCAAAGCTTCTCCTCCACAAGGGAGATTTGATCTTTCAAGGTTATCAGCAAATAAAGAAAGAGGCTTTTCTTCACTGTGTACAAGACCTCCTAGTAATGGGGGTGATCCACCCAGTTCCGCGGACGGAACAAGGGCAGGGATTTTACTCAAATCTGTTTGTGGTTCCCAAGAAAGAGGGTACCTTCAGACCAATCTTGGACCTAAAAATCTTAAACAAATTCCTAAGAGTTCCATCATTCAAAATGGAAACTATTCGAACCATCCTACCCATGATCCAAGAGGGTCAGTACATGACCACAGTGGACTTAAAGGATGCCTACCTTCACATACCGATTCACAAAGATCATTATCGGTACCTAAGGTTTGCCTTTCTAGACAGGCATTACCAGTTTGTAGCTCTTCCCTTCGGGTTAGCTACGGCCCCGAGAATTTTTACAAAGGTTCTGGGCTCGCTTCTGGCGGTTCTAAGACCGCGAGGCATAGCGGTGGCTCCGTACCTAGACATTCTGATACAAGCGTCAAGTTTTCAAAATGCAAAGTCTCATACAGAGATAGTTCTAGCATTTCTGAGGTCGCATGGGTGGAAAGTGAACATGGAAAAGAGTTCTCTGTTACCACTCACAAGGGTTCCCTTTCTAGGGACTCTTATAGATTCTGTAGAGATGAAGATTTACCTGACGGAGTCCAGGTTATCAAAAATCCTAAATGCTTGCCGTGTCCTTCACTCCATTCCAAGCCCATCAGTGGCTCAGTGCATGGAAGTAATCGGCTTAATGGTCGCGGCAATGGACATAGTGCCATTTGCGCGCCTGCATCTCAGACCGCTGCAATTATGCATGCTGAGTCAGTGGAATGGGGATTACTCAGATCTGTCCCCTTTACTAAATCTGGACCAGGAGGCCAGAGATTCTCTTCTCTGGTGGTTGTCTCGGATTCATCTGTCCAAGGGAATGACTTTTCGCAGACCAGATTGGACGATTGTAACAACAGATGCCAGCCTTCTAGGTTGGGGCGCAGTCTGGAATTCCCTGAAGGCTCAGGGATCGTGGACTCAGGAGGAGAAACTCCTTCCAATAAACATTCTGGAATTAAGAGCAATATTCAATGCTCTTCTAGCTTGGCCTCAGTTAGCAACACTGAGGTTCATCAGATTTCAGTCGGACAACATCACGACTGTGGCTTACATCAATCATCAAGGAGGAACCAGGAGTTCCCTAGCGATGTTAGAAGTCTCAAAGATAATTTGCTGGGCAGAGTCTCACTCTTGCCATCTGTCAGCGATCTACATCCCAGGCGTGGAGAACTGGGAGGCGGACTTTCTAAGTCGCCAGACCTTTCACCCGGGGGAGTGGGAACTTCACCCGGAGGTATTTGCTCAACTGATTCTTCGCTGGGGCGAACCGGAACTGGATCTCATGGCTTCTCGCCAAAACGCCAAGCTTCCTTGTTACGGATCCAGGTCCAGGGACCCGGGAGCGGTGCTGATAGATGCACTAGCAGCCCCTTGGGTTTTCAACATGGCTTATGTGTTTCCACCATTTCCGTTGCTGCCTCGTCTGATTGCCAGGATCAAACAGGAGAGAGCATCAGTGATTCTGATAGCGCCTGCGTGGCCACGCAGGACCTGGTATGCAGACCTAGTGGATATGTCGTCCTGTCCACCATGGTCTCTGCCTCTGAGGCAGGACCTTCTAATTCAGGGTCCTTTCAACCATCCAAGCCTAATTTCTCTGAGGCTGACTGCATGGAGATTGAACGCTTGATTCTATTAAAGCGTGGTTTCTCGGAGTCGGTTATTGATACATTGATACAGGCTCGGAAACCGGTTACCAGAAAAATTTACCATAAGATATGGCATAAATATTTACATTGGTGTGAATCCAAGAGTTACTCATGGAGTAAGGTTAGGATTCCTAGGATATTGTCTTTTCTACAAGAGGGTTTAGAAAAGGGTTTATCCGCTAGTTTGTTAAAGGGACAGATTTCTGCTCTGTCTATTCTTTTTCACAAACGTCTGGCAGAGAACCCAGACGTCCAGGCTTTTTGTCAGGCTTTGGCTAGGATTAAGCCTGTGTTTAAAACTGTTGCTCCCCCGTGGAGCTTAAACTTGGTTCTTAAAGTTCTTCAGGGTGTTCCGTTTGAACCCCTTCATTCCATTGATATTAAGCTTTTATCTTGAAAAGTTCTGTTTTTGATGGCTATTTCCTCGGCTCGGAGAGTCTCTGAGTTATCTTCGTTACATTGTGAGTCTCCTTATCTGATTTTTCATTCAGACAAGGTAGTTCTACGTACTAAACCTGGGTTTTTACCTAAGGTTGTTTCTAATAGGAATATCAATCAGGAGATTGTTGTTCCATCATTATGTCCTAACCCTTCTTCAAAGAAGGAACGTCTTTTGCATAATCTGGACGTAGTCCGTGCCCTGAAGTTCTACTTACAGGCAACTAAGGATTTTCGGCAAACTTCTTCGCTGTTTTTCGTTTATTTTGGTCAGAGGAGAGGTCAAAAGGCTTCGGCCACCTCTCTCTCTTTTTGGCTTCGTAGCATAATACATTTAGCCTATGAGACTGCTGGACAGCAGCCCCCTGAAAGAATTACAGCTCATTCCACTAGAGCTGTGGCTTCCACCTGGGCCTTTAAGAATGAGGCCTCTGTTGAACAGATTTGCAAGGCTGCAACTTGGTCTTCACTTCATACCTTTTCAAAATTTTACAAATTTGACACTTTTGCTTCTTCGGAGGCTGTTTTTGGGAGAAAGGTTCTACAGGCAGTGGTTCCTTCTGTTTTAAGTTCCTGCCTTGTCCCTCCCATCATCCGTGTACTTTAGCTTTGGTATTGGTATCCCATAAGTAATGGATGACCCGTGGACTGAACACACTTAACAAGACACATAATTTATGCTTACCTGATAAATTTATTTCTCTTGTAGTGTGTTCAGTCCACGGCCCGCCCTGTCTTTTTTTGAGGCAGTTCTAAATTTGAATTTAAACTCCAGTCACCACTGCACCCTATAGTTTCTCCTTTCTCGTCTTGTTTCGGTCGAATGACTGGATATGACATGTGAGGGGTGGAGCTATATAGCAGCTCTTCTTGGGTGATCCTCTTGCAACTTCCTGTTGGGAAGGAGAATATATCCCATAAGTAATGGATGACCCGTGGACTGAACACACTACAAGAGAAATAAATTTATCAGGTAAGCATAAATTATGTTTCTTTTTTTCCAAGATAATCAATTATTTGGTTCATATTGGATTCAATTCTTAACTGTTACTCTGGGCTTCAAGATTGAGTTCTAAGACTAAAACTTTAAGCTTATTTTAGTTTGGTTGATCTTACTAAGGAACGAAATTCTAAATTCTTACCCAAGTAACATGTTTTTAATTGGAAGTTTTTTTAGTTCAAAATCAGCTCCTTAAATTTGCATGTATGTGCCGTATTCCAGCTTGGCTGGTAAGGGGCAGGTTAAGATTTTTTTGAAATTTGTTTGGTTCTATTCGGTCCAAATTTCTTAGATTTTGGGTACAGAATAAAATTCAGAGTAAAACCGTCTGTGAGAAGTCTTTTTCTCTCTATGATATTCCAGCTATTCCAGTAAGGCTAACACTTTCCTTAATGTGTTTCAGTCCTATATATTTCTTTCATGTAATTAGCAAGAGTCCATGAGCTAGTGACGTATGGGATATACATTCCTACCAGGAGGGGCAAAGTTTCCCAAACCTCAAAATGCCTATAAATACACCCCTCACCACACCCACAAATCAGTTTTACAAACTTTGCCTCCCATGGAGGTGGTGAGCTAAGTTTGTGCTAGATTCTTCGTTGATATGCGCTTCGCAGCAGGCTGGAGCCCGGTTTTCCTCTCAGTGTGCAGTGAATGTCAGAGGGATGTGAAGAGAGTATTGCCTATTTGAATTCAATGATCTCCTTCTACGGGGTCTATTTCATAGGTTCTCTGTTATCGGTCGTAGAGATTCATCTCTTACCTCCCTTTTCAGATCGGCAATATACTCTTATATATACCATTACCTCTACTGATTCTCGTTTCAGTACTGGTTTGGCTTTCTACTACATGTAGATGAGTGTCCTGGGGTAAGTAAGTCTTATTTTTGTGACACTCTAAGCTATGGTTGGGCACTTTTATATAAAGTTCTAAATATATGTGTTTAAACATTTATTTGCCTTGATTCAGGATGTTCAACATTCCTTATTTCAGACAGTCAGTTTCATTATTTGGGATAATGCATATGAATAATCAATTTTTCTTACCTTAAAATTTGACTTTTTTCCTGTGGGCTGTTAGGCTCGCGGGGGCTGAAAATGCTTCTTTTTATTGCGTCATTTTTGGCGCTGACTTTTTTGGCGCAAAAATTTTCTTTGTCATTTCCGGCATCATACTTGTCGCCAGAAGTTGCGTCATTTTTTTGACGTTTTTTTGCGCCAAAAATGTCGGCGTCACCGGATGTGGCGTCATTTTTGCCGCTTAAAGCATTTAGGCGCCAAATAATGTGGGCATCTTTTTTGGCGCTGAAAAATATGGGCGTCATTATTGTCTCCGCATTATTTAAGTCTCATTGCTTATTTGCTTCTGGTTGCTAGAAGCTTGTTCATTGGCATTTTTTCCCATTCCTGAAACTGTCATTTAAGGAATTTGATCAATTTTGCTTTATATGTTGTTTTTTCTATTACATATTGCAAGATGTCTCAGATTGACCCTGAATCAGAAGATACTTCTGGAAAATTGCTGCCTGATGCTGGATCTACCAAAGTTAAGTGTATTTGTTGTAAACTTGTGGTAACTGTTCCTCCGGCTGTTGTTTGTAATGAATGTCATGACAAACTTGTTAATGCAGATAATATTTCCTTTAGTAATGTTCCATTACCTGTTGCTGTTCCATCAACATCTAATATTCAGGGTGTTCCTGTTAACATAAGAGATTTTGTTTCTAAATCTATTAAGAAGGCTATGTCTGTTATTCCTCCTTCCAGTAAACGTAAAAGGTCTTTTAAAACTTCTCATTTTTCAGACGAATTTTTAAATGAACATCATCATTCTGATTCTGTATCTGATAATGATTTTTCTGTTTCAGAGGTTGATACTGATAAATCTTCATATTTATTCAAAATGGAATTTATTCGTTCTTTACTTAAAGAAGTCTTAATTGCATTAGAAATAGAGGAATCTGGTCCTCTTGATACTAAATCCAAACGTTTGAATACGGTTTTTAAACCTCCTGTAGTTATTCCGGAGGTTTTTCCTGTCCCTGATGCTATTTCTGAAGTAATTTCCAGGGAATGGAATAATTTGGGTAATTCATTTACTCCTTCTAAACGGTTTAAGCAATTATATCCTGTGCCATCTGACAGATTAGATTTTTGGGACAAAATCCCTAAGGTTGATGGGGCTATCTCTACTTTTGCTAAACGTACTACTATTCCTACGGCAGATAGTACTTCCTTTAAGGATCCTTTAGATAGGAAAATTGAATCCTTTCTAAGAAAAGCTTACTTATGTTCAGGTAATCTTCTTAGACCTGCTATATCTTTGGCGGATGTTGCTGCAGCTTCAACTTTCTGGTTGGAAGCTTTAGCACAACAAGTAACAGATCATAATACTCATAGCATTGTTAATCTTCTTCAACATGCTAATAACTTTATTTGTGATGCCATCTTTGATATCATTAGGGTTGATGTCAGGTATATGTCTTTAGCTATTTTAGCTAGAAGAGCTTTATGGCTTAAAACTTGGAATGCTGATATGTCTTCTAAGTCAACTTTGCTTTCCCTTTCTTTCCA
This sequence comes from Bombina bombina, assembly GCF_027579735.1. Taxonomy (NCBI): domain Eukaryota; kingdom Metazoa; phylum Chordata; class Amphibia; order Anura; family Bombinatoridae; genus Bombina; species Bombina bombina. The sequence continues at coordinate 1,132,187,483 of NC_069501.1, forward strand.
GGGTAATACATTGTTTGGTTCACAGTTGGATTCTATTATTTCAACTGTTACTGGGGGGAAAGGAACTTTTTTACCACAGGATAAAAAATCTAAAGGTAAATTTAGGTCTGCTAATCGTTTTCGTTCCTTTCGTCACAATAAGGAACAAAAACCTGATCCTTCCCCTACAGGAGCGGTATCAGTTTGGAAACCATCTCCAGTCTGGAATAAATCCAAGCCTTTTAGAAAGCCAAAGTCAGCTCCCAAGTCCACATGAAGGTGCGGCCCTCATTCCAGCCCAGCTGATAGGGGGCAGATTACGATTTTTCAAAGAAATTTGGATCAATTCGATTCACAATCTTTGGATTCAGAATATTGTTTCACAAGGGTACTTCAATAGCCTGCAAGAAGATTTTTTCTTTCCCGTGTCCCAATAAATCCAGTGAAGGCTCAAGCATTTCTGAAATGTGTTTCAGATCTAGAGTTGGCTGGAGTAATTGTGCCAGTTCCAGTTTTGGAACAGGGGCTGGGGTTTTACTCAAATCTCTTCATTGTACCAAAGAAGGAGAATTCCTTCAGACCAGTTCTGGATTTAAAAATATTGAATCGTTATGTAAGGATACCAACATTCAAAATGGTAACTATAAGGACTATTCTGCCTTTTGTTCAGCAAAGGCATTATATGTCCACAATAGATTTACAAGATGCATATCTGCATATTCCGATTCATCCAGATCACTATCAGTTTCTGAGATTCTCTTTTCTAGACAAGCATTACCAGTTTGTGGCTCTGCCGTTTGGCCTAGCAACAGCTCCAAGGATTTTTACAAAGGTTCTCGGTGCCCTTCTATCTGTAATCAGAGAACAGGGTATTGTGGTATTTCCTTATTTGGACGATATCTTGGTACTTGCTCAGTCTTCACATTTAGCAGAATCTCATACGAATCGACTTGTATCGTTTCTTCGAGAACATGGTTGGAGGATCAATTTACCAAAGAGTTCGTTGATTCCTCAGACAAGGGTAACCTTTTTAGGTTTCCAGATAGATTCAGTGTCCATGACTTTGTCGCTGACGGACAAGAGACGTCTGAAATTGGTTTCAGCTTGTGGAAACCTTCAGTCTCAATCATTCCCTTCGGTAGCCTTATGCATGGAAATTCTAGGTCTTATGACTGCTGCATCGGACGCGATCTCCTTTGCTCGTTTTCACATGCGACCTCTTCAGCTCTGTATGCTGAACCAGTGGTGCAGGGATTATACAAAGATATCACAATTAATATCTTTAAAACCGATTGTACAACACTCTCTGACGTGGTGGACAGACTACCATCGTTTAGTTCAGGGGGCTTCTTTTTGTTCTTCCGACCTGGACTGTGATCTCAACAGATGCAAGTCTGACAGGTTGGGGAGCTGTATGGGGGTCTCTGACAGCACAAGGGGTTTGGGAATCTCAGGAGGTGAGATTACCAATCAACATTTTGGAACTCAGTCGTGGCCTCTTCTAAAGAGAGAGTCGTTCATTTGTTTTCAGACAGACAATGTCACAACCGTGGCATATGTCAATCATCAAGGAGGGACTCACAGTCCTCTGGCTATGAAAGAAGTATCTTGAATACTTGTATGGGCGGAATCCAGCTCCTGTCTAATTTCTGCGGTTCATATCCCAGGTATAGACAATTGGGAAGCGGATTATCTCAGTCGCCAAACATTACATCCAGGCGAATGGTCTCTTCACCCAGAGGTATTTCGTCAGATTGTTCAAATGTGGGGACTTCCAGAAATATATCTGATGGCTTCTCATCTAAACAAGAAGCTTCCCAGGTATCTGTCCAGATCCAGGGATCCTCAGGCGGAAGCAGTGGATGCATTGTCACTTCCTTGGAAGTATCATCCTGCCTATATCTTTCCGCCTCTAGTTCTTCTTCCAAGAGTGATTTCCAAGACTCTAAAGGAGCATTTGTTTGTTCTGCTGGTGGCTCCAGCATGGCCTCACAGGTTTTGGTATGCGGATCTTGTCCGGATGGCTACTTGCCAACCGTGGACTCTTCCGTTAAGACCAGACCTTCTATCGCAAGGTCCTTTTTTCCATCAGGATCTCAAATCCTTAAATTTGAAGGTATGGATATTGAACGCTTGATTCTCAGTCATAGAGGTTTCTCTGACTCCGTAATTAATACTATGTTACAGGCTCGTAAATCTGTATCTAGGAAGATATATTATTGAGTCTGGAAGGCTTACATTTCTTGGTGTTCTTCTCATCTTTTTTCTTGGCATTCTTTTAGAATTCCTAGAATTTTACAGTTTCTTCAGGATGGTTTGGATAAAGGTTTGTCTGCAAGTTCCTTGAAAGGACAAATCTCTGCTCTTTCTGTTCTTTTTCACAGAAAGATTGCTAATCTTCCTGATATTCATTGTTTTGTACAGGCTTTGGTTCGTATAAAACCTGTCATTAAGTCAATTTCTCCTCCTTGGAGTTTGAATTTGGTTCTGGGGGCTCTTCAAGCTCCTCCGTTTGAACCTATGCATTCGCTGGATATTAAATTACTTTCTTGGAAAGTTTTGTTTCTTTTGGCCATCTCTTCTGCTAGAAGAGTTTCTGAATTATCTGCTCTTTCTTGTGAGTCTCCTTTTCTGATTTTTCATCAGGATAAGGCGGTGTTGCGAACTTCATTTCAATTTTTACCTAAGGTTGTGAATTCTAACAACATTAGTAGAGAAATTGTGGTTCCTTCATTGTGTCCTAATCCTAAGAACTCTAAGGAAAGATCGTTGCATTCTTTGGATGTAGTTAGAGCTTTGAAATATTATGTTGAAGCTACTAAAGATTTCCGAAAGACTTCTAGTCTATTTGTTATCTTTTCTGGTTCTAGGAAAGGTCAGAAGGCTTCTGACATTTCTTTGGCATCTTGGTTAAAGTCTTTGATTCATCATGCTTTTGTTGAGTCGGGTAGAACTCCGCCTCAAAGGATTACAGCTCATTCGACTAGGTCAGTCTCTACTTCCTGGGCATTTAGGAATGAAGCTTCGTTTGATCAGATTTGCAAAGCAGCAACTTGGTCTTCTTTGCATACTTTTACTAAATTCTACCATTTTGATGTGTTTTCTTCTTCTGAAGTCTTTGGTAGAAAAGTACTTCAGGCAGCTGTTTCAGTTTGATTCTTCTGCTTATAATTTCAGTTTTTTTCATTATATGATTTAAACTTTGTTTTGGGGTGTGGATTATTTTTCAATGGAATTGGCTGTTTTTATTTTATCCCTCCCTCTCTAGTGACTCTTGCGTGGAAGATCCACATCTTGGGTATTCATTATCCCATACGTCACTAGCTCATGGACTCTTGCTAATTACATGAAAGAAAACATAATTTATGTAAGAACTTACCTGATAAATTCATTTCTTTCATATTAGCAAGAGTCCATGAGGCCCACCCTTTTTGAGGTGGTTATGATTTTTTTGTATAAAGCACAATTATTCCAATTCCTTATTTTTTATGCTTTCGCACTTTTTTCTTATCACCCCACTTCTTGGCTATTCGTTAAACTGATTTGTGGGTGTGGTGAGGGGTGTATTTATAGGCATTTTGAGGTTTGGGAAACTTTGCCCCTCCTGGTAGGAATGTATATCCCATACGTCACTAGCTCATGGACTCTTGCTAATATGAAAGAAATGAATTTATCAGGTAAGTTCTTACATAAATTATGTTTTTGGGTAATGTTGAAGTGCGGCTGATCACCTGTTGGGGCTCAAGCGCTGCTCAGATCTGGAATCTTCTGGGGTATTTATTCCAGTTCCATTTTTTAGGAACTGGGTTTTGGGGTTTTATTCAAAACTTTTCATTGTTCCAAAGATAGAAAATCTTTTTATTATATAAATGTACCATCTTTTAGATTGGTATTTATATGGTCTATTCTGCCTTTTTTTGGTCAGTGATAGCATTATTTGTTTTAATTAGATACAATAGATGCATATCTTCATTTTCTGTTTTCATTCAGATTATTTTTATTTTTTGAGACTACGGAATCTCATATGATTCAACTTGTTTTTTCAGGACATGGTTAGAGGATCTTTTTATCAAAAGCTCTTGATTCCTCACACAAGGGTCACCTTTTTTTAGGTTTCTGGATAGATTGTGTCACTGTCTTTTTCTCTAACAGACAAGTGACATTTTTATTGGGTTCCGTCTGTCGGTACCTTCAGTCTCTATTATTTCCTTCAGTTGCTATATATGCATGGAAGTTTAGGTCTTATGGCTGCAGCATTGGATTCAATTCCCTTTGCTCATTTTCATAGAAAACCTTTCCAGTTTTTTATGCTGAATAATGGTGCAGGAATTCTTGGATTTCGCTTTTTAAATCTTCGAATTCTATGTTTATCTATCTTTGATTCGGTGGTTAAGGTCACCATCATTTAGTTCTACAGGTCTCTTCGATTCTTTCAACCTGGACCATGATCTCTACAGATGCGAGTCTTTTTGGTTGGGAGGCTGTCTGAGGTTCTCTGTCAGAACAAGGGGTTTGGAAATCTCAGGAGGCGAGATTAACAGTTCTTCAGTTGGTTTCTTTTGAAGAAGAGACGTTTTTTGTTTTTTTCAGACAGTCACATCTGTGGTGTATGTCAATCATCAGGGTGGGACTATCAGTCCTTAGGCTGTGACAAAAGTATCTCAGATATTTGCTTAGGCTAAATCCAGCTCCTATCTAAATTCTGTGGTCTTTTTCCCAGGTATAGACATTTGGGAAGCGGATTATCTCTGTTAATCAAGCTTTACATCCAGGAGAATGGTCTCTTTACCCAGATATGTTTTTCAATTTTTCAGATGTGAGGGCTTCCAGAAATAGATCTGTTGGCATCTCGTCTTAACAAGGAACTTCCCAGGGGCCTATTCAGGTCCGGGGATCCTCAGGCGGAAGTAGCGTATGCATTGACACTTCCTTGGAATTATCATTCTGTCTATATCTTTCCGCCTCTAGTTCTTCCAAAAGTGATTTCTAAAATTCTAATGGAGCGTTCGTTTGTACTGCTGGTGGTTCCAGCATGGCCTCACAGGTTTTGGTATGCGGATCTCATTCGGATGGCCAGTTGCCAACCTTGGACACTTCTGTTAAGACCAGACCTTCTATCTCAAGGCCCATTTTTCCATCAGGATCTCAAATCATTAAATTTGAAGGTATGGAGATTGAACATTTGATTCTTAGTCATAGAGGTTTCTCTGATTCAGTGATTAATACTATGTTACAGGTTTGTAAATCTGTCTCTAGAAAGATTTATTATCGAGTTTGGAAGAATTACATTTCTTGGTGTTCTTCTCATAAATTCTTTTGGCATTCTTTTAGAATTCCTAGAATTTTACAATTTTTCAGGATGGTTTAGATAAGGTTTTGTCTGCAAGTTCTTTGATAGGACAAATCTCTACTCTTTCTGTTCTTTTTCACAGAAAGATTGCTATTCATTCTGATATTTATTGTTTTGTACAGGCTTTGGTTCGTATCAAGCCTGTCATTAAGTCAGCTTTACAGGCTCCTCCGTTTGAACCTTTGCGTTCTCTGGACATTAAATTACTTTCTTGGAAAGTATTGTTCCTTTTGGCTCTCTCTTCTGCTAGAAGAGTTTATGAGTTATCTGCTCTTTATTGTGGATCTCCTTTTCTGATTTTTCATCAGGATAAGGCAGTGTTCCTTCCTGATATTCATTATTTTGTTCAGGCTTTGGTTCTTATCAAACCTGTCATTAAGCCAATTTCTCATCCTTGGAGTCTTAATTTGGTTCTGAGGGCTTTACAGGCTCTTCTATTTGAGCATATGCTTTCTCTAGACATTATTTACTTTCATGGAAAGTATTGTTCTTTTTAGACATCTCTTCAGCTAGAACAGTTTTTGAATTATCTGTTCTTTCTTGTGAGTCTCCTTTTTCTGATTTTTTTCATCAGGATAAGGTGGTTTTTGCTATCCTCATTTCAATTCTTACCTAAAGCTGTGATTTCTATCAACATTAGGGAGGAATTATTGTCTTTTCTTAAGACTTCTTTGGTAAGATTCTTACATTCTTTGGATATGGTAAGAGTTTTGAAATCCTATGTTGAAGCTATTCAGATTTCACACAGACTTCTAGTCTATTTGTTATCTTTCTGGTTTTAGGAAGGTCAAAAGGCTTCTGCCATTTCTTTGGCATCTTGGTTAAACTTTTGATTCATCATGTTTATTTGGAGTCGGGTTGATTCCCGCCTCAGTGGATTACGGCTCATTCTACTAGGTAAGTTTCTACTTCCTGGGCTTTTAAGAATGCTTCTGTTGATCAGATTTGCAAAGCAATGACTTGGTCTTCTTTGCATACTTTTACTAAATTCTACCATTTTGATGTTTTCTCTTCTTTAGAAGCAGTTTTGGTAGAATGGTACTTCAGGCAGCTGTTTCAGTTTGATTCTTCTGCTTATAATTTCAGTTTTTTTCATTATAAAAATTGAAACTTTTTGTTTTGGGTAGTGGATTAATTTTTCAGCGGAATTGGCTGTCTTTATTTTATCCCTCCCTCTCTAGTGACTCTTGCGTGGAAGTTCCACATCTTGGGTATCTACTATCCCATACATCACTAGCTCATGGACTCTTGCTAATTACATGAAAGAAAACATAATTTATGTAAGAACTTACCTGATAAATTCATTTCTTTCATATTAGCAAGAGTCCATGAGGCCCACCCTTTTTGTGGTGGTTATGATTTTTTGTATAAAGCACAACTATTCCAATTCCTTATTTTTGATGCTTTCGCTCCTTTCTTATCACCCCACTTCTTGGCTATTCGTTAAACTCAATTGTGGGTCTGGTGAGGGGTGTATTTATAGGCATTTTAAGGTTTGGGAAACTTTGCCCCTCCTGGTAGGAATGTATATCCCATACGTCACTAGCTCATGGACTCTTGCTAATATGAAAGAAATGAATTTATCAGGTAAGTTCTTACATAAATTATGTTTTTCCTTTGACCTTCCCTTATCAGTTGTATATGGCAAGGGAAGCCCCATCTATATGAGATGTTGTGATTTCTTAGCACAGTGGTGAGCGGGGCAAATTCCCTTCTTCTTTGCAAAGTTCTTATGGAAAGGTCAGCGTAGATGGAGAGTGCAGATCCTTGGAAGCGTAGTGGTGAAGAAATTCTGGCTTACTTCATGATGTTTTCCTTTTGTTGATAATCTTGAAATTTTATGATCACGTCCCTAGGTGGTAAGCCCTCCTTGGGCTTCGGTCTGAGAGCTCTCTGATATCTGTCCATGACAGGAGGTGTTGTAAGTGATGAGCCTTGAAGGTCTTTGAACAAATCTTGTAGATAGGTGTGAAGATTTTCTGTAGTGATGGACTCTGGTATGCCTCTTATTCTGATGTTCTGTCGTCTGCTCCTATTTTCAATATCTTCCTGTTTATCTTAGAGTTGGGAAATGACAGTATTCTGAGCTTGTACATTCTGAATAAGGCCTGCAATATCTGACTGCTGTGATTCAGATTCTTCTTCAAGAAATTCCACTCTGTCTCCTATCTCGTGCATCTCTTTACGTAGCTCTGAGATTTCTTCTTTGATACAGGATTTCACCTGGGAAATGAGAGTTGTAAAGTCTTGCTTAGACGGAAGAGTCTCTAGAAAAGCTTGTGTGATTTGCATAGACTCTGGAGCTCTGGCTGCCGTAGCAGTCTGGAGTTGTGGTACTTCATCCGCAGAGTCCATGGTCTCTGGAGACGAGTCTGGGTTTTCAAGTGGTTTGAAGAATTTATTCATAGAGGCTGTAATACTGTGATGATTTTTGCTCACCTTATCCTGCTTTGCTTGCCTCTTTGGAGACATTTCTGTGCTGCAGAATTTTGATTAGTCTGTATAACTGGGGCACTTTTATGTTAGTGCGTAGTAAAGTGATTTGAAGCAGGAAAAAATTTAGAAAAAGCAATGTTCATAATTTGAGCAATCCTGCAATAAGCGGTAGAAAACTGCCAAAATAACCCACAGCCAGGATTAATGTAATATGTAGGCCTGGAGGGGAATAGGTCACCCCATGTGGATGTAAGTAGTTGCTGCTTGTTGTTCTCAGATGAATGATGTATAAAAGTGCTGCATGATATGTGATTTGTGGTTATATTCTATTTATAGCAGGCTTCTTTATCATGGTAGTATACAGCTCTAGTTAATCCTCACAGAGATGAGAATCTTGTATAGGCCTCATGTGGGTGATGTGTGAGGTACTTTATAATACATATGTCATGCTAGTTAACCTCCTGTAAATATATATATATATTAATACAAGCTTAATGTCATTTATGATTCTGCTGAACAGAATTGATTTGATTACCTCCTCAGATGATTCCTCATGGTAAGAGCTGTGATCTTAGAGAGACCGGAGTGGACCGCTATAGGCCTCAAGATAGCCTGAAATCAGTAGAATGTAAAACTGGTAATCCGGTCATGAAAAAGCAGATTCAAGTACCCTGAGGAGCCGTAGTGACCCTAAGAGGTATAGAGAGAATGACCCAGGCCTTGTCCTCCTGTTTGCAGCAGTTTTGTGTTAGGCCCAAAATGAAGCCGGGGCTGTAGTAGATGGCTGAGGCCGAATTCAGACCGGAAGTGCGATCGCATCTATTTCGTGTCTTTTTCAAGTCGAATAAAGTGTGAGGATTGATTTTCAAGTGTTAGCATCCATAGCTAAAGTACATTTCTTGTACCTTGTACACGGTTTTAGGAGTTTAATCTGGGGCTGCCTCAGGAGCTCACTCAAAGTGCAGCCATTCACCTTGATGGCTGGCTCGGCCCCTATGTACTAAATTTTTATTCAAGAAATTCAGTAGTTTGGTTAAGTCATCCCTTGTACCTCAGGATGGACTAAGAGACCCTGCAAGGGGTCTATTATTTTAGGTTTGGATGCCAATTTAGCATTGCCACTCCTTTCTATTTCTCTTTGATTGGGAGATCTTTAATTGATAAGGAAAACCTTCTTCTCCTAAGGAGTATTTTGCTTAGGAGCTTATTGAAAGGGCAGTAATGGACATATCCCAAAAAATGTAGTTTTCATACAGTGCCCTGCGTCTCCTCTATAACTCTTTGAGTTACTTTAATAGACTTTGCTCTTCTTATAGAGCATTTCAGCTGTTTTTTTGTTAATTCATCCCTTGTGATTTTAGGATGGAACAAATGCACACGCAAAATTTGGTTACTTTCAAGATTTAATGAGACCGTAACGTTTTTTTGGGTGTAAATTTTATTAAGAAATACATTTTGAACCTACTCCCCCTAAGGCGGTTGCTGTTTAGGAGTCTGTTGGCGATGATCAAGTTATGCCACAAATTTATCCTATAGCGTCCCACAAAATTTTAGGGCCCGCATGCAGTGACCTGCGCCTCCTTTCACACTCCATTCAGAGTTATATTTCTGGTGTATTTTATACTAGTGCGTCCAGTAAATTATAAGGATGGACGCATTCCCTATATTTTCAAGACTGTTTCCCATAGCCGACTCAATAAGGGATGCTGGATTAACGTTCCCTAGGGGGGAAGGGGTGTTTTTTTCCGCTTAGCTAAGAAAATTACTATTCCCTTAGAGGATAGTTGGATTTTAGAAATGGGATGTATGCCAGCGCGTACAATTTCAACCAGCTGTGTACTTTGCTACAGTTCACTAGTGCGATGGCAGATTGGTTTGATGCGTTGTCCAATGCTGCTAGGTCAGAGACTTCCCTGGGTAGAATCCAGGACAGGATAAAAGCTTTCAAATTGGCTAATTCCTTTAATTCAAATTCTTCCCTTCATGTTATGAAACTGGGAGCATCGATTGCTCTGTATCAGCTCAACGGAGCGTTATGATTAGAGCCTTGTTCTACGAATATATGTTCTAAGTTTCAGATTTTAATGATTCCTTACAAGGATCACAGAAACAGCATGTAGGACATGTCCCTGATCCGGATTTGGATCTTGTAGAGGGCAGACTTTGTGTCTTCTCTCAGGCTTGGGTTCGGGACCAAGAGCCTTCCTTCCAGAGGCTGGTTTCTGCTTTCAAGATTTTCGGCAGATCAGACATAAGGAGGCGTTCTTACACTGCGTAGGAGGCCTCTCAGACCTGGGAGTGATTGTTTTCAGTTCTGCTATAGGTACAGGATCTTGAGTTTTTTATCCTAATAGGGTTGTGGTTCCCACCCAAAAACAGAGGGAACCTTCAGACCACTTGTTAAATCCTCAGGAGTTTAATCAGGTTTCTCAGAGTTCCATCTTTCAAGATGGAAACTATTCGTACCATCCTTCCATTGATCCAGGAGGGTCAATTTTTGACATCAGTGGATATAAAGGATGCATATCTTCATGTTCCTATCCACAGAGATCATCACAAGTTCCTGAGGTTTGCCTTTCTGGACATACACTTTCAGTTCGTGGCTCTTCCTTTCGGTCTGGCCACGGCACCCAGAATTTTCACAAAAGTTCTGGGGTCTCTGTTGGCGGTTCTAAGACCGCGGGGCATTGCGGTGGCGCCTTATCTGGATGATATTCTAATCCAGGCGTCATCTTGTCAGCAAACAAGGTTTCATACCGACATTGCGCTATTTTTCCTGAGAACTCACGGGTGGAAGGTATTTCTGGAAAGAGTTCTTTATTCCAAAGACAAGGGTACCCTTCTTGGGAATTCTAATCGACTCTATGTCCATGGAGAATTTTCTGACAAAGGTCAGAAAGTCAAAGATTCTGAATACATGTCAAGCCCTTCAGTTCACTCCTCAGCCGTCAGTGACAGTTAATCGGATTGATGGTGGCGGCAATGGACATCATACCGTTTGCTCGGTTTCACCTCAGGCCTCTGCAACTAAGCATGCTCAGGCAGTGGAATGGAAATTATACAGATTTGTCTCCTCGAATAACCCTAGAACAGGAGACGAGGGACTCTCTTCAATGGTGGTTGTCTTTGGATCATCTATCCCAGGGGGCATGCTTTCACAGACTTTTCTGGGTGATTGTGGCAATAGACGCCAGCCTTTTGGGATGGGGAGCTGTCTGGGGTGCTTTAAAGTGCTCTAATTTAGTATAATGGTTAGCGCATCAGCTTTAGACTTTGACAACTCAGGTTTGATTCCCGTTACAGGGAAATACATTTACAGAGTTTTTTCTTCCCATCAACATCCTAGAGCTGAGGGCGATCTTCAATGTCCTTCAGGCCTGGCCTCAGTTGGCTTCGGCCCAATTCATCAGGCCCATTATTTCCATCTGTCAGCGATCCACATCCCAGGTGTGGACAACTGGGAGGCAGTTTTTCTGAACAGGCAGACTTTTCATCCGGGAGAGTGGGAACTCCTTCCGGAAATATTCTCCAACCTGATTCTCAAATGGGGTCGGCCGGAGTTGGATCTCATGGCATCTTGTCAGAATGCCAAGTTCCCGAGATACGGGTCCAGGTCCAGGGACCCCCAGGCCGAGCTGATAGATGCCTTGGCAGTTCCTTGGTCCTTCAGCCTAGTATATCTATTCCCCCTGTTTACTCTTCTCTCCTGGGTTATTGCTCGAATCAAACAGGAGAAGGCATCAGTGATCCTCATCGCTCCTGCGTGGCCTCGCAGGATTTAGTATGCCGATCTGGTGGACATGTCATCCCTGCCACTTTGGAAACTTCCATTGAGGAAGGACCTTCTCATTCAGGGACCCTTCCTTCACCCGAAGCTGGTTTCTCTGCAACTGACTGCTTGGAGATTGAACGCTTAATCTTATCCAAGCGGGGGTTCTCTGATTCGGTCATAGATACCTTAATTCAGGCGCGTAAGCCTGTAACTAGGACGATTTGCCATAAGATATGGCAAAAATATCTTTATTGGTGTGAATCCATAGGATAGTCATGGAGTGGAATTAGGATTCCCAGGATTTTGTCTTTTCTCCAAGAAGGATTGGAGAAGGGTTTCTCAGCGAGTTCCCTAAAGGGGCAGATTTCTGCCTTATCTATTTGTTGCACAAGCGTCTGGCAGATGTACCAGATGTTTAATCTTTTTGTCAGGCTTTGACTAGAATCAGGCCTGTGTTTAATCCGATTGCTCCTTCTTGGAGTTTGAATTTAGTTCTTAAAGTTCTTCAAGGGGTTCCGTTTGAACCTAGGCATTCCATAGATATTAAGTTGTTATCTTGGAAAGTTTTGTTTCTTGTTGCCATTTCTTCTGCTAGAAGAGTGTCTGAGCTTTCAGCATTACAATATAATTCTCCTTATCTTATTTTTCATTTGGATAAGGTGGTTTTACGTACTAAACTTGGTTTTCTTCCTAAAGTTGTTTCAGACAAGAACATTAATCAGGAGATTCTTGTTCCTTCCTTGTGTCCTAATCACGCCTGCTACACAATTTAGACATAGTCCGTGCTTTAAAGTTCTACTTACAAGCGACTAAGGATTTTCGTCAATCGTCTTCTTTGTTTGTATTTTTTTCAGGGAAACGTAGGGGTCAGAAAGCTACGGCTACCTCTCTTTCTTTTTGGCTGAAGAGTATCATCCGGTTTGCATATGAGACTGCTGGACAGCAGCCTCCTGAAAGAATTACGGCTCATTCTACTAGGGCTGTTGCTTCCTCTTGGGCATTCAAAGATGGTGCTTCTGTTGAACAGATTTGCAAGGCTGCAACTTGGTTCTCTCTTCACACTTTTTCTAAATTTTACAAATTTGATACCTTTGCCTCGGCTGAGGCTGTTTTTGGGAGAAAGGTTCTTCAAGCAGTGGTGCCTTCCGTTTAAGTTCCCTGTCTTGCCCCTCCCTTTTCATCCGTGTACTATAGCTTTGGTATTGTATCCCACAAGTAAGAATGAAATCCGTGGACTCGTGTCTTTAAAAAGAAAAGAAAATGTATTCTTACCTGATAAATTTGTTTCATTTTAGACATGATCAGTCCACGGCCGCCCTGTTCTATCAGACAGGTTATTATTTTTTGTTAAACTTCAGACACCTCTGCACCTTGGCTTTCCTTTCTCTTCCTAACTTCGGTCGAATGACTGGAGTGGGAGGGAAGGGAGGAGCTATATATACAGCTCTGCTGTGGTGCTCTTTGCCTCTGCTGACCAGGAGGCGTAATCCCACAAGTAAGGATGAAATCCGTGGACTCATCGTGTCTAAAAGAAACAAATTTATCAGGTAAGCATACATTTTCTTTTTTTGCACAAATTATTAGGTTGCAGAGTCCACTATAAAGGTATGGCTATGCAATACAATTTATTTTAAAAGGCCATTATAGTGGGAAAAATATATTATATGCTCTAAGTCACTGGATAATTGTATTGCTAGCAACCCTGCAACTCTGTGTTAAACCTCTGCAAGTAGAACATGTAATTTTTTCACTTTATTGGCCCTTTAAATGCATCACATATTGAAATGTATTAAAGTGGGACTCTCATGATTTGCATTGACACTGGCAGATGGGCCCAAATACCTTTTGCCAAATTGATTGTACTTAAACCCCTCTTCTATGTTTGGGATAGTGACAGGTAACTTTTTTTTTTCTTTCTTGCTTCTAATTCATTAGACCAAATCACTTCTTTCATGTAATTAGCAGTCCATGAGCTAGTGACATATGGGATATACAATCCTACCAGGAGGGGCAAGGTTCCCAAACCCAAAAATGCCTATAAATACACCCCTCACCACACCCACAATTCAGTTTTACAAACTTTGCCTCCTATGGTAAGTAAGTTTGTGCTAAGATTCCTACGTTGATATGCGCTTCTCAGCATTTTGAAGCCCGATTCCTCTCAGAGTACAGTGAATGTCAGAGGGATGTGAGGGAGTATCACCTATTGAATGCAATGGTTTTCCTCATGGGAGATCTATTTCATAGGTTCTCTGTTAGCGGTCGTAGAGATTCATCTCCTACCTCCCTTTTCAGATCAACTATATACTCTCAGTACTGATAACCGTTTCAGTACTGGTTTGGCTATCTACTATATGTGGATAGGTGTCTTTTGGTAAGTATAAAGTGCCAAACCATACAGCTATGGTTTGGCACTTTATGTATTTATATAAAGTTCTAAATATATGTATTGTACTTATATTTGCCATGAGTCAGGTTTAAGTATATTTCCTTTTGCAGACTGTCAGTTTCATATCTGGGAAATGCATTTTTTAGGAAAAAAAAAATCTTACCTGGGGTTTAGTCTTTTTTCAATTGACTGTTCTTTTAAATTCACGGGCAAAATTAGGCTCGCAAGAGCGCAAAATGCCAAAGTATATTGCGTCATTTTTGTTGTAAGATTTTTTGGCGCAAAGTTACGTTCAATGACGCAAGGTTGCGTCTTTGATGACGCGAGTGTGTAATTTCCGAATGTTATTAGCGCCAAAAAAAATTCTGTTTGTGTTGTGCGTCATTCTTGGCGCCAAATATTTTCATTATTTAAAACCCCATTCCTATATGCCTCTTGCTTTTTTTTCTCTTTCAGAGGGCTATTCTGTTTGCATTTTTTTCCCTTTCCTGAAACTGCCATATAAGGAAATTGATAATTTTGCTTTATATGTTGTTTTTTCTCTTATATTTGCAAGATGTCTCAATCTGATCCTGTCTCAGAAATCACTGTTGGAACCCTGCTGCCGGATAACAGTTCTACCAAAGCTAAGTGCATTTGTTGTAAACTTGTGGAGATTATTTTTCCAGCTGTGGTTTGTAATAGTTGTCATGATAAGCTTTTACATGCAGAAAATTTGTCCATCAGTAATAGTGCATTGCCTGTTGTTGTTCCTTCAACATCTAATCTACAAGATATACCTGTGAATTTAAAAGATTTTATTGCTGATTCTATTCAGAAGGCTTTGTCTGCCATCCCGCCTTGTAATAAACGTAAAAGGTATTTTAAAACTTCTCATAAAGTTGATTAAATTTCAAATGACCGACAACATACTGAATTATCCTCCTCTGATGAGGATCTATCTGATTCAGAAGATCCTTCCTCAGATATTGACACTGACAAACCTACTTATTTATTTAAAATGGAGTACATTTGTTCTTTGTTAAAAGAAGTGTTGATTACATTGGATATTGAGGAAACTAGTCCTCTTGTTATTAAGACTAGTAAACATTTAAACTCTGTTTATAAACCTCCTGTGGTTGCTCCAGACCAGAGGTTTTTCCAGTTCCTGATATTTCTGATATGATTTCTAAGGAATGGAATAGGCCTGGTACTTCTTTTATTCCTTCTTCAAGGTTTAAAAAAATGGTATCCTTTGCCAGCAGTTACATTGGAGTTTTGGGAAAAGATCCCCAAAGTTGATGGGGCTATCTCTACTCTTGCTAAACGTACTACTATTCCTATGGAAGATAGTACTTCTTTTAAAGATCCTTTAGATAGGAAACTTGAATCTTATCTAAGAAAAGCCTATTTATATTCTGGTCATCTTCTCAGGCCTGCAATTTCTTTGGCTGATGTTGCAGCTGCATCAACTTTTTGGTTGAAAAATTTAGCGCAACAAGATTTGGATTCTGATTTGTCTAGCATTGTTCGCTTGCTTCAACATGCTAATCATTTTATTTGTGATGCCATTTTTGATATAATCAAAATTGATGTTAAATCTATGTCTTTAGCTATTTTAGCTAGAAGAGCTTTGTGGCTTAAATCTTGGAATGCTGACATGACTTCTAAGTCTAGATTGCTATCTCTTTCCAAGGTAATAAGTTATTTGGTTCTCAGTTGGATTCGATTATTTCAACTGTCACTGGGGGGAAGGGAGTTTTTTTGCCTCAGGATAAAAGACCTAAGGGTAAATCTAAAGCTTCTAACCGTTTTCATTTCTTTCGACAAATTAAGGAACAGAAACCTAATCCTTCCCCCAAGGAATCTGTTTCCAGTTGGAAACCTTCAAATTGGAATAAATCCAAGCCATTTAAGAAACCTAAGCCAGTCCCCAAGTCGGCATGAAGGTGCGGCCCTCATTCCAGCTCAGCTAGTAGGGGGCAGATTAAGATTTTTCACGAATTCTGTCCAAAATCAATGGATTCTGAGTATTGTCTCTCAGGGGTACCGTAAAGGATTCAGAGTAAGACCTCCTGTGAGAAGATATTTTCTCTCACGCATCCCAGCAAATCCAGTAAAGGCTCAGGCTTTCCTGAAGTGTGTTTCAGACCTGGAGTTTTCAGGAGTAATCATGCTGGTTCCTTTTCAGGAACTTGGTCTGAGGTTGTATTCAAATCTATTCATTGCCCAAAGAAAGAAAATTCATTCAGACCATTTCTGGATCTGAAAATGTTGAATTGTTATGTAAGTGTACCAACTTTCAAAATGGTGACTATAAGGACTATTCTGCCTTTTGTTCAGCATGGGCATTATATGTCCACAATAGACTTACAGGATGCATATCTTCATATTCCAATTCATCCAGATCATTATCAGTTTCTGAGATTCTCTTTTCTAGACAAGCATTACCAATTTGTCGCTCTTCCTTTTGGCCTAGCGACAGCTCCAAGAATCTTTTCGAAGGTTCTCGGTGCCCTACTCTCTGTAATCAGAGAGGGGGTATTGCGGTGTTTCCTTATTTGGATTATATCTTGGTACTAGCTCAGTATTTACATTCTGCAAAATCTCACACTAATCAACTAGTGTTGTTTCTTCATAAACATGGTTGGAGGATCAATTTACCAAAAAGATCTTTGATTCCTCAGACAAGGGTCTCCTTTTTAGGTTTCCAGATAGATTCAGTGTCCATTACTCAGTCTCTAACAGACAAGAGACGTTTGAAATTGGTTTCAGCTTGTCGGAACCTTCAGTCTCAGTCATTCACTTCAGTAGCTATGTGCATGGAAGTTTTAGGTCTCTGACTGCAGCATCGGTCGGAATCCACTTTGCTTGTTTTCATATGAGACCTCTCCAGCTTTGTATGCTGAACCAATGGTGCAGGGATTATACAAGGATATCGCAATTAATATCCTTAAATTCCAATGTTCGACTATCTCTGACTTGGTGGTTAAATCACCATTGTATTGTTCTAGGGGCCTCTTTTGTTCGTCCAACCTGGACTGTAATCACAACAGATGCAAGTTTTTCAGGTAGGGGATCTGTCTGGGGATCTCTGACAGCACAAGGGATTTGGAAACTTCAAGAGGCGAGGTTACCAATCAATATTGGTGCGATTTTCAGGGCTCTTCAGATTTAGCCCCTGTTGAAGAGAGAACCGTTCATTTGTTTTCAGTCAGACAATACCAAAACTGGCATATGTCAATCATCAGGGTGGGACTCACAGTCCCCAAGCTATGAAAGAAGTATCCCGGATACTTGCTTGGGTGGAATCCAGCTCCTGTCTAATTTCTGCGATTCATATCCCAGGTATAGACAATTGGGAAGCGGATTATCTCAGCCGTCAGACTTTACATCCGGGGAGTGGTCCCTCCATCCAAATGTGTTTTCTTAGGTTGTTCAGATGTGGGGTCTTCCAGAATTAGATCTGATGGCTTCTCATCTAAACAAGAAACTTCCCAGGTACCTGTCCAGAGATCCTCAGGCGGAAGCAGTTGATGCGTTGACACTTCCTTGGTGTTATCAACCTGCTTATATTTTCCCGCCTCTAGTTCTTCTTCCAAGAGTGATCTCCAAAATTATCATGGAGCAATTGTTTGTGTTGCTGGTGGCTCTAACATGGCCTCACAGGTTTTGGTATGCGGATCTTGTTCGGATGTCCAGTTGCCAACCTTGGCCACTTCCATTAAGGCCGGACCTTCTGTCTCAAGGTCCGTTTTTCCATCAGGATCTCAAATCATTAAATTTGAAGGAATGGAAGTTGAACGCCTAGTGCTTAGTCATAGAGGTTTCTCTGACTCAGTGATTAATACTATGTTACAGGCTCTAGAAAGATTTATTATCGAGTTTGGAAGACTTACATTTCATGGTGTTCTTCTCATAAATTCTCTTGGCATTCTTTCAGAATTCCTAGAATTTTACAGTTTCTTCAGGATGGTTTGGATAAGGGTTTGTCTGCAAGTTCCTTGAAGGGACAAATCTCTGCTCTTTCTGTTTTATTTCACAGAAAGATTGCTAAGCTTCCTGATATTCACTGTTTTGTGCAGGCTTTGGTTTGTATCAAGCCTGTCATTAAATCAATCTCTCCTCCTTGGAGTCTTAATTTGGTTTTGAAGGCTTTACAGCCTTTAAACTACTTTTTTGGAAAGTGTTGTTCCTTTTGGCCATCTCTTCTGCTAGAAGAGTGTCTGAATTATCTGCGCTTTCTTGTGAATCTCCGTTTCTGATTTTTCATCAGGATAAGGCGGTTTTGCGGACTTCATTTAAATTCTTACCTAAGGTTGTGAATTCTAACAACATTAATAGAGAAATTGTTGTCCCTTCCTTGTGTCCTAATCCTAAGAATTCTTTGGAGAGATCCTTACATTCTTTGGATGTTGTAAGAGCTTTGAAATATTATGTTGAAGCTACTAAAGATTTCAGGAAGACTTCTAGTCTGTTTGTTATCTTTTCGGGTTCTTGGAAAGTTCAGAAGGCTTCTGCCATTTCCTTGACATTGTGGTTAAAGCTTTTGATTCATCAAGCTTATTTAGAGTCGGGTCAAGCCCCGCCTCAGAAAATTACAGCTCATTCTACTAGATCAGTCTCGACTTTGTGGGCTTTTAAGAATGAAGCTTCAGTTGATCAGATTTGCAAAGCAGCAACTTGGTCTTCTTTGCATACATTTACTAAATTCTACCGTTTTTTATGTATTTGCTTCTTTGGAAGCAGTTTGTGGTAGAAAAGTTCTTCAGGCAGCTGTTTCAGTTTGATTCTTCTGCTTATGTTTTAAGTTTTTCTTTTCATTTATGAGAATAAACTTATATTTTGGGTTGTGGATTAATTTATTTCAGTGGAAAATGGCTGTTTTTATTTTATCCCTCCCTCTCTAGTGACTCTTGCGTGGAGTTCCACATCTTGGGTATTGCTATCCAATACGTCACTAGCTCATGGACTCTTGCCAATTACATGAAAGAAAACATAATTTATGTAAGAACTTACCTGATAAATTCATTTCTTTCATATTGGCAAGAGTCCATGAGGCCCACCCTTTTTACGGTGGTTATGATTTTTTTGTATTTCCAAATTCCTTTGTTGATGCTTTTTACTCCTTTCTTAATCACCCCACTACTTGGCTATTCATTAAACTGAATTGTGGGTGTGGTGAGGGGTGTATTTATAGGCATTTTGAGGTTTGGGAAACTTTGCCCCTCCTGGAAGGATTGTATATCCCATACGTCACTAGCTCATGGACTCTTGCCAATATGAAAGAAATTAATTTATCAGGTAAGTTCTTACATAAATTATGTTTTTGCATTACTGGTCCTAGGTTACTTTGTGTTAACCAATTTGTTTAACTCCATTGTGGGGGTTAAAGTCCTGCAAAGGAGCCACAATCATTGCAACTACACATAGCTGTCAATCACCAGTGGTTTCCTGTTCAGGAGCTGCACTTCCTGCAACTCCTGAGCACACTCTGTGTGTTAATCCTTTTGCACGGCTAAAGACATAATAGAGACTTTTTCCAGTAAAACAAAACTGCTCTGTGTGTGCCATTTGTTTGCATCAGCATTTCCCCTTGTCCTGCCTTCTCAAGGGTTCCTTCAGTCCTAGCATCTGAATATGTCGCTTTGAGAGAGTGTGAAAACAATATTTTTACTTACTGATAAATCTGTTTCTTCACATCCTTAGGTGACTTCTACATATGTATATAAACTTGGTCTTTTTTGTTAGCGAGATTGGTTTTAGATTGATTTTGTCAAATTGTTGAATTCATATACATGCTATTCATGGAACATGAAACACAACATTTCCTTCTTAATATAAGGAGAGGCCACAACATCATTCCTTACTGTTGGGAAATACTGAACCTGGCCACCAGGAGGAGGCAAAGACACCCCAGCCAAAGGCTTAAATACGTCTCCCACTTCCCTATCCCCCAGTCATTCTTTGCCTTTCGAGAAGTTTCACTGCTGGAAGATCATGCCTGACTAATCTAATTGATTTCTTTGACCATGTAACTAAAATAATAGACCAGGGAGGAGCCGTAGATGTTGCATATCTAGACTTTAGCAAAGCATTTGACACCGTCCCACACAACAAACTTATTCACAAAATGTATTGCCTTGGAATAGATGCTAAGATTGTTAAGTGGGTAGAATGCTGGCTTAAAGATAGACGACAGAGAGTTTCAATTAATGGAGTACATTCAAATGAGGCATCAGTTACTAGTGGTGTTCCCCAAGGGTCAGTTCTTGGGCCTGTTTTGTTTAACATGTTCATAAGTGATATTGGAAGTGGGCTTAAGGGGAAGGTTTGCTTGTTTGCTGATGATACAAAAATTTGTAACAGGGTAGATGTTCCAGGAGGAGTTGATCAAATGAACTGTGATATTAATAAACTAGAGGACTGGTCAAATAAATGGGATCTGAAATTTAATATTACCAAGAGCAAAATTATGCATACAGGATCCAAAAACCCAAAGGCCAATTATAGTCTCAATGGTACATTACTGACTGTAATTAAAGAAGAAAGGGATTTGGGAATTATTATTTCAGATGATTTAAAATTTGGTACACAATGCCGCAGTGCAGCCAGCAAGGCCAGTCAAATGCTTGGTTGCATTGGAAGAGGTTTTATTAGCAGAAATAGCAAGGTTCTTATGCCACTTTACAGATCATTAGTTAGACCAAATATGGAATACTGTGTACAGTTCTGGAGACCATATCTTAAGACAGATATAAATAAACTAGAAGCTGTCCAAAGGAGGGCTACTAAAATGGTACATGGTCTAAAATATAAAACATACAAAGAAAGACTCTATGATCTAAATATGTATAGTTTAGAGGATAGAAGGGAAAGAGGTGACATGATAGAAACCTTCAAATATATGAAGGGACTTAATAAAATAGAAGCTGAAAGCATTTTTCACAAAAAAATAAATGCCAAAACAAGGGGTCACAATCTAAAGTTAGAGGGTAGTAGATTCAGGAGAAATTTGAGGAAGCATTTTTTTACAGAAAGGGTGGTGGATTCATGGAATAAACTTCCATTTGAGGTGGTAAACACAAAGACTGTAAAGGAATTTAAAAATGCCTGGGACATGCATAAGGCTATCCTAAGGAAAAAGTAACATGTAATATGGGTAGACTTGATGGGCCTTTTTGGTTCTTATCTACCGTCAAATTCTATGTTTCTATGTTTCTATAAGTGTCAGAAGATTTCGGAGTTGTTCCTTAGGAGGGGTATCTGCCCTTCGATTTGGGACTGGAGTTTTAAGTAGTCTTGTCAGCCTCTCAGTGAGAGCATTGAAGACAGCTAAAGATGCAGGGAGAGTCTTTCTGTGAACCCATTCAAATCAGAAAACCTGGCAAGCGCTCCAGATCCCTTGTCTTCCGCCCTGTGCTTTGAAGGAGACTGCTGCTTTCGTCCTGCCTCGTTCTCTGTGACGCTGACCCGTGTTCACAGTATCAGCAGTCCTTACCAGAACAGCAGGGTATTCCTCACACTGTGCAGGTGTCACTTCCTCAGGAATCCCACGGGGAACAAAAGAGCACACAGAAAGGTTCCTCTTTAACTGCAGTACTCCTCACCAGCTCCCTATATCGACAATACAAAAATGGAATACCATAGAAAAGAGTACTCAGTCCTCTCTGGGTGTAGACATAAATGAAAAGCCAGATGTCTTAAAAATAGACATATTTATTAAGTGGCATAAAGTTAAAAGAGTGGTACAATTACAGCTCAAACATGTTTCGTTTGGTTACACTTTCTCAATGACCCAATTCAGACTGCCTGCTAACAGCTCCTAAACAATCAGTGTTGACGAGTTTCACTGCCTGCTTGTTTTTCTCGCTCAAGTCCATCTCAGGAGTGATGCTACAAGACTGTCACACTTGAGAGGCTGTGTTTCTGTTCCACAGCATGAAAACGTTAGAAGACAGGGTCACAGTGTGGCTCCTTTTATCTTAATAGAATCATGGGTTAATATCTTCTGAGGGGGATCATTGAACAATGGGGTTTAATCAAATGTGATGCTTTGATTTTATGCTGCTTTATGTGTGAGAATTTATTGGGCTCATAGGCTGTATGTTATATGGCTGGAATGCACAGGTTTTTACTTTCACTTTGAATGCTGCACAGCTTATAGCTTGGTGTGCTTTTTCTCATAGCAGGGGTGGTCCTGCCTTGCACATCAGATTTTACTGCACAGTTAAAAACGGCGGTGTCTGAGGCCTGCAGTGCTTTTCCTCGCCCTGCTAAAGGCAAGTGGAAGGTTAAACATAGCTCTCCTGCCCAGGGGTCATCATGTCATTTTTGGATTTTAACACAAAATATGCATCGGCCCAGGCAGTATCCGATTCTCACCATTCCCAAAAGCGGAAGTATACCCGCCAGAAGGTCATCCAAGCTCCTCCAATAGCAACGGAGTGCCGTAGCAGTTGCGGAATCAAGCCACACAAGCTAGTATGCTAAAGAACAGAAGAGCAGGCACTGCACAGTGATACCTGTTCTTTTGCAATTTATTGGATTTCTCTGTTTTGCCTCAGTTATCAGAGGATGAGTTGCACTCTGAGGCTTCAGAGGGTGAACTTTCTGGGTCAGAGTCTGCTGCCTCTAAGCCTTCTGCTGCGGAGGAACCAGCCTTTAGATTTAAGATTGAACACTTAAGTTTTCTTCTAAAGGAAGTCCTGTCTACATTAGAGGCTTCAGAGGCCAAGCTGCCTGATGAACCTTTGATTCCTAAATTAAACAGAGTTTACAAGGACAGGGTAGTGCCTTTAACTATTCCTTTGCCTGTAAAGATGGCGAACATTATTAAGAACGAATGGAACAGAATTGGATCTTCCTTTTCCCCTTCGTCTTCGTTTAAAAAATTATTCCCGGACTTTTAATTGGAGTTGCGGGGTTCCGTCCCTAAGGTGGATGGCGTTATCTCCACGCTTGCCAAACATACTACTATCCCGCTTGAGGATAGCTTGTCGTTCAGAGAGCCAATGGATAAGAAGATGGAAACTCTTCTAAGAAAGATGTTTCAACATATGGGATACTTGTTTCAACCAGAAGCGACCGTTGCCGTGGTTGCTGGAGCAGCTACCTACTGGTGCGACTCTTTATCGGAATTGACCGAGGTGGAGGGTCCCCTCGAAATTATCCAGGAACGAGTTAAGGCCTTGTGAATTGCTAATTCTTTAATCTGTTATGCAAACATGCAGATTATTCTCCTAAATGCTAAGGGTTCTGGCTTTTCGGTTCAGGCCCGTCGGGCGCTCTGGCTGAAGTCCCCGGTCTGCTATATGACTTCTAAGTCCAGACTTCTTTCCCTTCCTTTTAAAGGAAAGATTTTATTTGGTCCAGGCCTAGACTCTATTATCTCCACGGTTACTGGGGGCAAGGGTGCCTTTCTACCGCAACATAAAAAGAACAAGTCTAAGGGACAAAGGTCTCATTTTCGTTCCCTGCGTTCTGATAAATCCCAACGACAGCAGTCCTCCGCTAAGCCCGGGCAAACCAAGAGTACTTGGAAGCCGACTCAGTCCTGGAATAAATCCAAGCAGAGCAAGAAGCCGGCCAAGACTAAATCGGCATGAAGGAGCGGCCCCCGATCTGGCACTGGATCGTGTAGGGGGGCAGACTGTTGCTCTTTTTGAAGCTTGGTTCAGGGATGTGCAGGATCCATGGGTCCTGGAGGTCATAGCTCAGGGATACAAGATGGGTTTCAAGTCTCATCCACCCAAGGGCAGATTGCTCCTCTCAAGCCTGTCTTCCAGACCAGAAAAGAGGGAAGCCTTTCTGGGGTACGTGGGGGATCTGTCCTCCTTAGGGGGTCATTGTCCCGGTATCAGGGTTTTTTCCCTGTTTGTTTGCCATGTGCTGCTGGCAGCCATTTTACTCACCTCTCTTCCTGACTATGGTGCATTGTGGGGGATACTGCTCATTTCCTGCACTTCCTTTTATGGCCAGACTGGTGGGCATCATCCATGTGAGACAGGATGCAGTCTCAGAATTGTGATGTTATCACTTATTTTTTAAAGGGCCTCTGTTCAGTATGCTTTGCCTTTGCGTTGTCTCGGACCTGTTTGTGAGAGTTCCTGTGTATTACCTGACTGCCTGACGTCCTTCCTGGTTCCTGATCCCTGGCTTGTTCCTGACTCTGCTGTTTTCCTTGTTCCTGATTCCGGCTCGTCTGACTATTCGCTTTGGCTCCTGACTCGGCTTGTCTGACTACCAGCTCTGGTTTTGACTCCTGGCTTGTTATTTGACTTGTCGACTTTTTATTATTTTTTGCTATTAATAAAGGTGTGATTATTTTTGCACTTCTTGTCTGTCTGATTCCTGGCACCCTGACACCCGGTACCTATCACAGAAAGAGTTTTGGGATTCTATTCAAACATTTTCGTGGTCACAAAGGAGGAGGGAACTTTAGGTCCAGAATCGGGCAGAAAGTGCTTAAACAGATTTCACTATAGATCTGAAAGATGCTTACCTTCATGTTCCAATCCACAAGGATCACTTCCAGTTCCTAAGGTTTGCGTTCCTGGACCAGCACTTCCAGTTCATTACACTTCCGTTTGGTCTACCTACTGCTCCAAGAATTTTTTTGAAGGTTCTAGGGGCTGTTCTAGACGTTGCCTGAACCTGGGGTATAGCAGTAGCTCCCTACTTGGATGATATTCTGGTACAAGCACCATCATTTCGTCTGGTGGAGGACCATTCGGAATCTCTTCTCATATCTCATGGATGGAAGATAACTATAGATCCAAGCACAAGGGTAGAATTCATCCTACCTTGAGGATATTCTTAACAGACCAGAGACGTTGCAAGCTTGCTTCGGCATGTCTTGCCCTCCGGACCTCCTTAAGGCCCTCTGTGGTTCAATGTATGGAGGTAATTGGTATTATGGTGTCCAGCATGGACATCATTCCCTTTTCCAGGTTCCGTCCCACACCGCTGCAACTGTGCATGCTAAGGCAGTGGAACAGCGATCATTCAGATCTGTCTCAACAGATCTCTCTGGACAACTGGTTGAGAGAATCGCTCTCTTGGTGGCTCTGTCCAGATCATCTGTCCTGAGCCACATCCTTCTTAAGACCATCCTGGGAGATTGTGACTACGGACGCAAGTCTATCAGGATGGGGAGCTATTTGGGGTGCTAGGAAGGCACAGGGCCTGTGGTCTCAGGAGGAACGCTCCCTCCCGATCAACATTCTGGAACCTCAAGCAATCTTCAATGCTCTGAAGGCTTGGCCCCTTCTGGGTTCGTCCCGGGTTATCAGATTCCAATCAGACAATATAACCTCGGTGGCTTACATCAACCATCAGGGGGTAGCGAGAAGCTCCCTAGCAATGAGGGAGGTATCTCGAATTCTGGAGTGGGGGGAGGCCCACAGCTGTTAGCTGTCTGTAATCCACATTCCGCGTGTGGACAACAGGGAAGCGGATTTTCTCAGCCGACAACCCTTTCATCCGGGGCAATGGTCTCTCCATCCCGAAGTGTTTGCGGAGATATGCAACAAGTGGGGGATGCCGGAGATAGATCTCATGGCGTTTCGTCTCAATACCAAGCTACCTAGATATGGGTCGAGGTCCAGGGATCCTCAGGCGGAGCTAATAGATGCATTAGCAGTGCCTTGGAGGTTCAGTCTAATTTACCTTTTCCTCCCGTTACCACTTCTTCCTCGTGTAGTGGCCCGCATCATGCAGGAGCAGGCATCAGTGATACTGATTTCTCCTTCTTGGCCGCGAATGATGTGGTTTGCGGATCTGGTGAGGATGTCAACATCTCCGTGGAAGTTACCTTGTCACAGGGATCTGCTGGAACAAGGTCCCTTTTTTTTCATCAAAATCTAGATTCCCTGAGGCTGACTGTGTGGAGATTGAGAACTTAGTCCTAGCCAAGAGAGGTTTTTCTGAAAGAGTGATTGATACTCTCATTCAAGCTCGTAAGCTGGTTACTCGTCGCATCTATCATAAGGTGTCCTACTTATTCTGGTGTGAAGAGCGCGGATATTCTTGACATAAAGTTAAAGTTGCCAGGATCCTATCGTTTCTCCAGGATAGACTGGAGAAGGGCCTTTCTGCCAGTTCCCTGAGCCGGACAGATTTTGGCCCTATCTGTTTTACTGCACAAGAGGATCTCAGAGCTTCCCGATGTACAGTCCTTTAAGGCTCTGATTAGGATCAGACCTGTCTTTAGATCTAAGGCTTCTCCTTGTAGTCTAAATCTTGTTCTTAAGGTTTTGCAACGGGCTCCGTTTGACCCTATCCATGAGCTTGACATTAAATTGTTGTGCTGGGAGGTTCTTTTTCTACTAGCTATTGCTTCTGTGCACAGAGTATCTTAGATTACCGCCTTGCAATGTGAGCCTCCTTATCTGGTGTTTCATTCGGATAAGGCTGTCCTACGTACTAAGTTAGGTTTTCTTCCTAAGGTTGTGTCAGACCGCAACATCAATCAAGAGATTGTGGTTCCTTCCTTGTGTCCAAATCCTTCTTCTGCGAAGGAACGTTTGCTTCATAATTTGGACGTGGTTCGCGCATTGAAGTTCATCCTTCAGGCTGTTAAGGGTTTTAGACAAACTTTGTCCTTGTTTGTTGTCTATTCTGGGAAGCGTAAGGGACAGAAAGAAGGTCTTTTCGACTTCCTTATCTTTTTTTTTGAGGAGTCTTATCTGCTTATCTTATGAGACAGCGGGACATAAACCTCCTCAGAGGATTACGGCTCATTTTTCTAGAGCAGTGGCTTCCTCTTGGGCCTTTAAGAGCGAGGCCTCTATGAATCAGATTTGTAAGGCGGCTTACCTGGTCCTTCTTACATACTTTGTCTAAATTTTACAAGTTTGATGTTTTTGCTTTGGCTGAAGCCGCTTTCAGGAGAAAGGTTTTTCAGGCTGTGGTGCCCTCAGATTAGGGTCCTCCTCTCTTTTTGTCCCTTCCGTTATCATTCAGTGTCCTCTAGAGCTTGGGTATAAGTTTCCCAACAGTAAGGAATGATGCCATGGACTCTCCTTATATTAAGAAGGAAAACATAAATTATGCTTACTAGATAATTTCATTCCCTTCTGTATAAGGAGAGTCCATGGCCCCGCCCGCTTTCTCAGATGGGCGACCCTCTAAATTATGTTTTTCTTCTGGCACTTTTTATACCCTGATATTTCTCCTACTGTCCTTGTTCCCTCCGCAGAATGACTGGGGGATGGGGGAAGTGGGAGAGGTATTTAAGCCTTTGGCTGGGGTGTCTTTGCCTCCTCCTGGTGGCCAGGTTCAGTATTTCCCAACAGTAAGGAATGATGCCGTGGCCTCTCCTTATATTAAGAAGGAAATGTTGTGTTCCATGAATAGCTTATTGGGAGCATGTATATGAATTCAACAATTTGATGAACTCAATCTAAAACCAATCTCGCTAACAAAAAAGACCAAGTTTATATACATATGTAGAAGTCACCTAAGGATGTGAAGAAACAGATTTATCAGTAAGTAAAAATATTGTTTTCACACTCTCTCAAAGTGACATATTCAGATGCTAGGACTGAAGGAACCCTTGAGAAGGCAGGACAAGGGGAAATGCTGATGCAAACAAATGGCACACACAGAGCAGTTTTGTTTTACTGGAAAAAGTCTCTATTATGTCTTTAGCCGTGGAAAAGGATTAACACACAGAGTGTGCTCAGGAGCTGCAGGCAGTGCAGCTCCTGAACAGGAAACCACTGGTGATTGACAGCTACGTGTAGTTGCAATGATTGTAGCTCCTTTGCAGGACTTTAACCCCCACAATGGAGTTAAACAAATTGGTTAACACAAAGTAACCTAGGACCAGTAATGCAAAAACATAATTTATTTAAGAACTTACCTGATAAATTAATTTCTTTCATATTGGCAAGAGTCCATGAGCTAGTGACGTATGGGATATACAATCCTACCAGGAGGGGCAAAGTTTCCCAAACCTCAAAATGCCTATAAATACACCCCTCACCACACCCACAATTCAGTTTAACGAATAGCCAAGTAGTAGGGTGATAAAGAAAGGAGTAAAAAGCATCAACAAAGGAATTTGGAAATACAAAAAAATCATAACCACCATAAAAAGGGTGGGCCTTATGGACTCTTGCCAATATGAAAGAAATGAATTTAGCGGGTAAGTTCGTACATAAATTATGTTTTCTTTCATGTAATTGGCAAGAGTCCATGAGCTTCCTTATACAGAAGGAAATTAAATTATCTGGTAAGCATAATTTATGGTTTTTCTTTCATAATTTAGATACAGAATTCTATTTTAAACAACTTTCTGATTCTCTTCGATTTTATAAAATTTTCTTCATTCTTTTGGTATCTTTTGTTGAAAAGCAGGGCCATAAGCTCAGGAACGCCCAGATGTCTGGAGCTCTAGATGGCAGCAATATTTCCTTCCATGTAGTGCTCCTGGCACCTACCTAGGTATTTCTTCAACAAAAGGTATGATGGGAACAAATCAAATTTGATCATAGAAGTAAATTAGAAACTTTTTAAAAATTGTATGCTCTGTCTGAATCACAAGAGAACATTTCGTGTTGCATATCACTTTAAGCAATAGTAAGACTTGCTGTAAATTGTAAATGAAAAACTACTAACTCTACCAGAGCCTTGGATGTCCGTTTTTTTATTAAAATATAGAATATCTGTAAGTAATATCCATGATCGTCATCATCATCGTAAAATGTATAATTTCCCCATAATTTATAGTTTTATATTGCACACTTACAATCCTCACACTCTGGACCATTTTCTTTTACAAGATACGATGAGTCCACGGATTTCATCCTTGTGGGATATCGCCTCCTGGTCAGTAGGAGGAGGCAAAGAGCACCACAGCAGAGCTGTATATATAGCTCCTCCCTTCCCTCCCACCCCAGTCATTCTCTTTGCCTGTGTTAGTGATAGGAAGAGGTAAAGTGAGGTGTTAGTTTAGATTCTTCAATCAAGAGTTTATTATTTTTAAAATGGTACCAGTGTTGTGCTATTTTAGTTAGGGTGTAGCCGTATTCCTTGTCAGCCTCTAGAGTAGAGCCAAATAGGTGGCTTTAAAGCAACGGGAACTGGAAGGGATTCAATGCTCTCTGCGCCTCCCAGTATGTGTGCTGCCCTTCACATGATGGTCTTAGCATATTTTAACTAAGACCCTGTATGTCTCCACATCTCTACAGGAGAGAACTGCAGGACCTCTTGAATGTGGAAGATCATGCTGTCCATCAGCTTTCAGGTACGTGCAGCTGTTATATTCTGGGACACTCTTAACTCAGAAAAAGGGCTGTAGTTGGTGCCTACTGTATGGGGATTAATCCTTGTGTTTACTGTATGTCAAACCGGACTCTGCAAGGGGTATGATGTTTGAAAGCATACAAGTGTCATGTAGTGGGACTGATTAAGAGAAACTGACAGGCTCCTAATGTGATACTACGTTTATTCAGAGGCTGTTTATGACGCTGGGGACTGGTTTTGGAGCTGAGGCTCCGTAATGGCTGTGTTCAATGTTTTACTGACAATGTGTTTTAACTGCTGTGAGCGGTACTGAGTAGCGATCGTAGTTTTAGATTTTAGGTGCGGTCGCTTGTTTTGTTTTCTTCCCGGCCATACTTTCTTTGCCGGAGGTCCTATTACTGATTGCCGCCCACGAGGGGCGGGGTTAATCTTTGTGCGCTTCAGACCGGATGCGTCTAGGAGCTGCGCACTTTCTTCCGACAGAGCTCGGCAGAGGACGTTGCTTCCAAGCGCTTATTGAGACCGCATGGTTGTAGCTCAAAGCAGGGCAGTCTTAAGCGCCTGGGAGTTTTGCAGTCTGTGTCAGTGTGTCGTTGGGGCAGGTAGGCACCGCAGCAGAGCTGTGGCGAGGTGCACTGGTGTTTAAAGTTTATTCAAGTTTATTTTTCCAACATTCTCCCTAAGTACTGGATATGTTGTAAAGTATAAATTGGGGTTTTGTCTAGAGCATAGCACTTTTTGTGTTTTCTTTACTTTGATGTAAAATTGAAATAAGGATTTATTAAAAAAAAATGAATATTGTGATTTTGTTTTTGGAGATTATACTTATTAGTACCATAATCATACTTGTACACATAGGATTATGGATCTTCAGAGCGTTACATGTTCATTATGTTTGAATGCAGATGTTGAGCCCCCTGTTACTTTTTGTCCTTCATGCACTGAAAGGACTTTACAGTTTAGAGAACACATTTTCTTTAATAAATGTATGTCTCAAGCGGATGCTGTTCAGGATTCTACTGAAGAGGTTCAGAGTATGCCGCAACTTTCTCCCCAAGCGTCACAGCCATTACCACTCACTCAGGTGACGCCTTGTTCTTCAACGGCGTCTGCAGCGTTCACCCTGCAGGATATTGCTACAGTGATGTTGTCTACTTTTTCAGAGGCATTAGGTGCTTTGCCAATACTGCAAGGCAAGCGCAGTAGGAAAGAGATCCATGTGGTCCATCCGACTTCTGATGCTTTGATGGCGATTTCCGATGTACCCTCCCAGGGCTCTGAATTGGGTATGGAAGCTCTGTCTGAGGGGGAACTTTCTGACTCAGGAAGTACATTGCCCCTGACGGATTCGGACGTGATGTCCTTCAGATTTAAGCTTGAACACCTTCGTCTGTTACTCCGGGAGGTTTTGTTGACTCTGGATGACTGTGATCCAATTGTGGTCCCTCCAGAAAAGCTGAGTAAGATGGACAAATATTTAGAGGTTCCTTCTTATTCTGACGCCTTCCCTGTTCCTAAGAGGACTTCAGAAATTGTTGCCAAGGAATGGGGGAGGCCGGGTATCCCGTTCTCCCCTTCTCCTAGTTTCAAGAAAATGTACCCTATTGCTGATGCTATTAGGGATTCTTGGCCTAAGGTGCCTAAGGTGGAGGGAGCTATATCCACTTTGGCTAAGCGGACTACTATTCCTATTGAGGATAGTTGTGCTTTCAAAGACCCTATGGATAAAAAACTGGAGAGTCTTCTCAAGAAGATCTATGTTCATCAGGGGTTGTTATTACAACCGGCGGCCTGCATTGTTACGACTGCGGCTGCCTTTTGGTTTGATGCCTTAGAAGAATCTCTTAAGACTTAGACTTCTTTGGCCCTTAAGTTAGCTAATTCTTTTGTTACAGATGTGACCTTTCAGATTACCAAATTGGTGGCTAAGATTTTCCATCTTAGCCCGCAGAGCTTTATGGTTAAAATCGTGGTCTGCGGATGTTTCATCTAAATCTAAGCTTTTGGCTATTCCTTACAAGGGGAAGGCCTTGTTTGGGCCTGACTTGAAGGAGATTATTTCTGACATCACGGGAGGCAAGGGTCACCTCCTCCCTCAGGATAAAAAGTCCAAACAAAGAGGGCGACAGAGTAATTTTCGTTCCTTTTTGAAATTTCAAGGCAGTGCCCTCTTCCTCTTCCGCTAAACAGGAAGACTCACAAGCCAAGTCCACTTGGAGACCCAACCAGTCTTGGAACAAAGGTAAACAATCCAAGAAGCCAGCTGCTTGCTACCAAGACAGCATGAAGGGTCGGCCCCGATCCGGGACCGGATCTAGTAGGGGGCAGACTTTCTCACTTTATCCAGGCTTGGATAAGAGACATTCAGGATCCCTGGACACTAGAAATTGTGTCTCAGGGGTATCAGTTGGAGTTCAAAAATTCCTTCCCCAGAGGAAGGTTTCTTCTTTCACGATTATCTGTAGACCAGATAAAAAGAGAGGCGTTCTTACGCTGTGTAAGAGATCTCTCCTCCATGGGAGTAATATGTCCCGTTCCAATACAGGGACAGGGGTTTTATTCAAATCTCTTTGTAATTTCCAAAAAAGATGGAACGTTCCAACCTATTTTAGACCTCAAGAGTCTAAACAAGTTTCTCAGAGTTCCATCCTTCAAGATGGAAACTATTCGTACCATTCTTCCATTGATCCAGGAGGGTCAATTTATGACTACCGTGGATCTAAAGGATGCATATCTTCATGTTCCTATCCACAGAGATCATCACAAGTTCCTAAGATTTGCCTTTCTGAACAAACATTTTCAGTTCGTACCCCCTTCCTTTTGGTCTGGCCACGGCACCCAGGATTTTCACAAAAGTTCTGGGGTCTAAGCTGGCGGTTCTAAGACCGCAGGGCATTGCAGTGGCACCTTATCTGGACGATATTCTGATCCAGGCATCGTCTTATCAACTGGCAAAGTCTCATACCGACATCGTTCTGTCCTTTCTGAGGACTCATGGGTGGAAGGTAAATCTGGAAAAGAGTTTGCTAGTTCCACAAACAAGGGTTCCTTTCTTGGGAACTCTAATCGACTCTCTGTCCATGAAGATCTTTTTGACGGACGTCAGAAAGTTAAAGATTCTGGATACCTGCCGATCCCTTCAGTCCAATCCTCGGCCGTCAGTGGCTCAGTGCATGGAGGCCATTGGATTGATGGTGGCGGCAATGGACATAATTCCGTTTGCTCGTTTTCATCTCAGACCTCTACAACTGAGCATGCTCAGACAGTGTAATGGAGATTATGCAAATTTGTCTCCTCAAATAGATCTGGATCAGGAGACAAGACCCTCATGCTTGTGCTTCCGCAGACCCTCATGGGTGATAGTGACAACGGACGCCAGCCTGATAGGATGGGGAGCAGTCTGGAACTCCCTGAAGGCTCAGGGTGTGTGAACTCGATCGGAGTCTCTACTTCCCATCAATATTCTGGAGTTGAGAGCAATATTCAATGCGCTTCAGGCTTGGCCTCAGTTGGCTTCGGCCAAATTCATCAGATTCCAGTCGGACAATATCACGACTGTAGCTTATATCAATCATCAGGGAGGAACAAGGAGTTCCTTAGCGATGACGGAAGTAGCCAAGATAATTCAGTGGGCGTAGGCTCACTCTTGTTATCTGTCGGCAATCTACATCCCAGGAGTAGAAAACTGGGAAGCGGATTTTCTGAGCAGACAGAATTTTCATTCGGGGGAATGGGAACTCCATTTGGAGGTTTTTGCCGACCTGATTCTCAAGTGGGGCAGGCCGGAGTTGGATCTTATGGCATCTCGTCAGAATGCCAAGCTTCCAAGATACGGGCCAGGTCCAGGGATCCCCAGGCCGAACTGATAGATGCCTTGGCAGTGCCTTGGTCGTTCAGCTAAGATGGTTTGGAGAAAGGGTTGTCTGCAAGTTCCTTAAAGGGACAGCTTTCTGCTTTGTCTATTTTACTACACAAACGTCTGGCAGATGTTCAATCTTTTTGTCAGCCTCTGACTAGAATCAGGCCTGTATTTAGACCAATTGCTCCTCCTTAGAGTTTGAATTTAGTTCTTAATGTTCTTCAAGGGGTGCCATTTGAACCTATGCATTCCATAGATATTAAGTTATTATCTTGGAAAGTATTATTTTTGGTTGCTATTTCTTCTGCTCGCAGAGTTTCTGAGTTTTCAGCATTACAATGTGATTCTCCTTATCTTATTTTTCATTCCGATAAGGTGGTGTTACGTACTAAACCTGGTTTTCTTCCTAAGGTTGTTTCTACTAAGAGTATTAATCAGGAAATTGTTGTTCCCTCCTTGTGTCCGAACCCTTCTTCTTAGATGGAGCGGCTGTTACATAATTTGGACGTGGTCCGTGCCTTGAAGTTCTACTTACAGCCGACTAAGGATTTTCGTCAATCGTCTTCCTTGTTTGTCATTTTTTCAGGGAAACATAGGGGTCAGAAATCTATGGCTACCTCTCTCTCTTTTTGGCTGAAGAGTATCATACATTTGGCATATGAGACTGCTGGACAGCAGCCTCCTGAAAGAATTACGGCTCATTCCACTAGGGCGGTGGCTTCTTCATGGGCATTCAAAAATGATGCATCTGTTGAACAGATTTGCAAAGCTGCGACTTGGTCGTCTCTTCACACTTTTTCTAAATTTTACAAATTCGGGAGCAAAGTTCTCCAAGCAGTGGTGCCTTCCGTTTAGGTTCCCTGTCTTGTCCCTCCCGTTTCATCCGTGTACTATAGCTTTGGTATTTTATCCCACAAGTAAGGATGAAATCCGTGGACTCATCATATCTTGTAAAAGAAAAGGAAAATGTATTCTTACCTGATAAATTTGTTTCTTTTACGATACAATGAGTCCACGGCCCACCCAGTTTTTTTATAAGACAGGTCTTTAATTTTTTAAACTTCAGTCACCTCTGCACCTTGGCTTTTTCTTTCTCTTCCTAACTTCGGTCGAATGACTGGAGTGGGAGGGAAGGGAGGAGCTATATATACAGCTCTGCTGTGGTGCTCTTTGCCTCCTCCTGCTGACCAGGAGGCGATATCCCACAAGTAAGGATGAAATCCGTGGACTCATCGTATCATAAAAGAAACAAATTTATCAGGTAAGAATACATTTTCCTTTTTTATTCTTTATAACACAGCAAGATTTATTAAATTTGGAATAAACCTTATTTTGTAACTGAGAGAGAATAACCTTTATACAATTTGACATAATCTTTTATTTTTCATTCAGGACCTGATGCCTTGGGATCATCCTTACTACAGTGGTGTTTTACGAGCTGAAAAGTAAGTCTAATTGCGTTAATCTGTCTGTTACTGCACTTCTTAATTCTGTTCTGTGACCATTTTGTACTGGAATTATCACTCTCAATTTGTCATTTTATAAACATAGGAAGGAGACTAGGTTGGACAAAATGAGGTGGTACTTCCAGCTGGATGGAATTGACAGCTTAGTGTGTACTGATTTCTCAGTCTACCATTTTCTGACAGCTGAGTGGCATTGGTCTGGAGTCTGTTTATACAGGATGGCAGGATTATCCTTCTCCTACCAGTATTTTGCTGACTTGTGCTGTTTAGCTATGGTAAACTGTCTTTAATAATGGTTTTACTGGGGTGGTGTTGAGTGTGTTGAGCTTTCTGCATTTATGCTGTCAGTGCAAGTATTCTGTGGTCAATAATCTAGTAATATAAGGAGTATGGTTAACCCCTTGTATGTCATAGAGGGCTGCACCCACATATTGCTCCAAAACCCTTTATTTCTGCACGTTACTGTTTGTAATGTAACTAATGTTCTTTTTGATCTCGAGCTGCAAAATATGGTGGTGATTTCTTTCATAAGGTGTTGAGAGTTCACAAGCCATTACTCCTGGGATTCAACTTCTGGCCACTAGCAGGAGGCAATGGTTCCCAAAGTTTTAATAGTACTTAATCTCTCTCGCCTCTCAGGTATTCCTGTCTTTCTTTCCCTCCACAAAAGGAAGGTGAAGAATTAAGGTGCTCCAGATTATTCGTTGAGTGACATCCTCAGACTGATTTGAGGCCCATTTTCCCTCAGAGCTGCTACTGAGAGACAGATGGGAGATTGGATTAGTGATACAATCGCTCCTAGTGAGGAGTTAGTCACAATCCTGCTACAGGTGTTGTGCAGACCTGCCCCTTAGCCTCCTCCTGTTGGGTCATCAATATACTCCACACATAGATCCTCTGCTGTGATGTATGTAGCACTGCATGGGCTCTGCAGGAAGTATGCCTGGTCCATCTGAGGTAAGTGCAGTCATTTCATGCACTCACATAGCC
Organism: Bombina bombina; assembly: GCF_027579735.1. Taxonomy (NCBI): domain Eukaryota; kingdom Metazoa; phylum Chordata; class Amphibia; order Anura; family Bombinatoridae; genus Bombina; species Bombina bombina. The sequence continues at coordinate 1,132,222,955 of NC_069501.1, forward strand.
CACAGGCTATTAGCAGGTACTCCAGTGTTGAGGTACATCATAGCCAGGGGACATATACTTATTCAGACATTTAGGGCTCGATTAATCAAGCAACAGCAGACAGGGGCGTACATATTCGCCCCTTTCCGCTGCAGCTCGCCTCTTGCGGGCAGAATTCCGTTGGCGGAATTCAGCATTGCACAAGAGCGCTCTTGTGCAACCCTGCCCGCGCACAGCCAATCACACATGGGCAGGAGCTGTAAATCTCCCCAGTCGGACGAGACCGGGGAGATTGAAATTCTCCACTTAAGAGGTGGTGAAGAAGATAGGAAGCAGCGGTCTGATAACTGCTGCTTGATAAATCCTGACGGCAGGTTCTCTTGTGAGAGCCTGCAGTCGCAGAGCTTGATAAATCAAGCCCTTACCACCTCTTAGACTATTTTTTTATATTGCATAATAGTCTATTATACATTTGGGAGAAGTGGAATACTCTCTGTGAATTTTAGATTTAATTCTCCTCTTCTTTGGGAGCTTCCAATAGCGGGACTGCTATGGGCATCAAGCCTCTATCTAGTGAGCGCGTCTGGATAGTGCCCATCAGCCTTTTGTCTAGTGTGCCACAGGCCTTTATTTAGTACGTGCAGTAGGTAGCTCTCATTTTCAGTTTGCGCCCTCTGTGAGAGATTATTTTCTATTAGGTGGTTTGACAGCGCTACATTTTCTTTTCTTGCTGTGCTTTTCTTAATTTTTTAAAACTGATGCATGCTGAGGCCACTGCTGTTTCTACACACCTATGTCCTCTACCTTTAGCAATACCTGCCATCTTCACATGGAAAGATTTCTTATTATCATTATGATTTTCACAAAGAGGGTTTTCTTCCACTTTTTCCCTATATACTCAGACTTAAATCTCAAAGTCCCTGTTACATATGGCAACATTATATTTTCCAGTTGTGTTTATACAATTTGCATAATAAAGTTGCTTTGGTGTTCTTATATTTATTTGTCTGTATATTTCATGGAGCATGCTGATGCTGTCCCCACTAAATTACGCTATTCTTTAGAGCAGGGGTGGGCAGACTTTTGTAAGGCAAGGGCTACCTATAATTTTATTCCAAGTGACGTGGTAACGTAACTAAAAAATAAAAAAAAACACCAGTCGCTGGCTGAAAATTTAATTTTTTAACCCCTTAATGACCACAGCACTTTTCCATTTTCTGTCCGTTTGGGACCAAGGCTATTTTTACATTTTTGCAGTGTTTGTGTTTAGCTGTAATTTCCCTCTTACTCATTTACTGTACCCACACATATTATATACTGTTTTTCTCACCATTAAATGGACTTTCTAAAGATATCATTATTTCCATCATATCTTATAAGTTACTATAAATTTTTTTTTATAAAATATGAGGAAAAATGGAAAAAAAAAACACTTTTTCTAACTTTGACCCCCAAAATTTTGTTACATATCTACAACCACCAAAAAACACCCATGCTAAATAGTTTCTAAATTTTGTCCTGAGTTTAGAAATACCCAATGTTTACATGTTCTTTGCTTTTTTTGCAAGTTATAGGGCCATAAATACAAGTAGCACTTTGCTATTTCCAAACCATTTTTTTCAAAATTAGCGCTAGTTACATTAGAACACTAATATCTTTCAGGAATCCCTGAATATCCATTGACATGTATATATATATATTTAGTAGACATCCCAAAGTATTCATCTAGGCCAATTTTGGTTTATTTCATGCCACCATTTCACCGCCAAATGCGATCAAATACAAAAAATCGTTCACTTTTTCACAATTTTTTTCACAAACTTTCGGTTTCTCACTGAAATTATTTACAGTTATTATTTATGTATTTGCAATTATGGCACAAATGGTTGTAAATTCTTCTCTGGGATCCCCTTTTTTCAGAAATAGCAGACATATATGGCTTTGGCGTTGCTTTTTGGTAATTAGAAGGCCGCTAAATGCCACTGTGCACCACATGTGTATTATGCCCAGCAGTGAAAGGGTTAATTAGGGAGCATGTAGGGAGCTTTTTGGGGTAATTTTAGCTTTAGTGTAGTAGACAACCCCAAGTATTAATCTAGGCCCATTTTGGTATATTTCATGCCACCATTTCACCGCCAAATGCGATCAAATTAAAAAAAAAAAATACAAAAAATCGTTCACTTTTTCACAATTTTTTTTCACAATTTTAGGTTTCTCACTGAAATCATTTACAAACAGCTTGTGCAATTATGGCACAAATGGTTGTAAATGCTTCTCTGGGATCCCCTTTATTCAGAAATAGCAGACATATATGGCTTTGCTTTTTGGTAATTAGAAAGCCGCTAAATGCCACCTGAAACACCAGACCCCCTGATCCCTCCCAAACAGCTCTCTTCCCTCCCCCACCCCACAATTGTCCCCGCCATCTTAAGTACTGGCAGAAACTCTGCCAGTACTAAAATAAAAGGTATATTTAGACTTTTTAAAGCATATTTACATATGCTGCTGTGTAGGACCCCCCCCCTTAGCCCGCAACCTGACTGATCCCCCACCAAACAGCTCTCTAACCCTCCCCCTCTGCCTTAATGGGCGCCATCTTGGGTACTAGCAGCTGTCTGCAAGTACCCAGTGTAGAATAAAATTGTGTTTTTTTTTATTTTTTTCCCCTTTTCTGTAGTGTAGCTCCCCCACCAAAGACCACCCCCACCCCCTCCTAGATACCTTAGATTGATTTTAAAAAAAAATTAAAATACCCCTTTCTCCCACTTTTATCATAAATTGTTTTCTGTAGTGTAGCGGTTCCCACCCGCTCCCGCCCCGTGCACGCGCCCGCCCGCTGCCCCCCGTGCGCGCGCCCCTATCGGCCCCGCCCCCTCCACATTACCCGGCCCATCGATGGCCGTCCACCCGCCTCCCAAGTCGGCTCCCACCTACCAACGATACCGGCCATCGATGTCCGGTGCAAAGAGGGCCACAGAGTGGCTCTCTCTGCATCGGATGGCCATAAAGAGTTATTGCAGGATGCCTCCATATCGAGGCATCACTGCAATAACCGGAAAGCAGCTGGAAGCGAGCAGTATCGCTTCCAGCTGCTTTCCAGACCGAGGACATGCAGGTTACGTCCTTGGTCGTTAACTGACATTTTTACCCTGCACGTCCTCGTTTGTTAAGGGGTTAAACAAATAGGACCTGCTGGCTGAAAATTGTATTTTTGCCTCAAATAGGACCTGCTGGCTGAAAATTGTATTTTTGCCACAAATAATACAGCTTTAAAAATCAGCCGCGCTCTTTAATAATAAATACAGCCACGCTCTTTACTTACTGCCAGAGCTCTCTCTTTACGTCACGCTGGGACCATCAAGCAACCTTATCTGTGTACCGCGTCTGTGTATGAATAAGTAGTCTCACAATCAAGACGGCTCAAGTCTAGGGCTAGTGGAGTAGTCAAGCCTGGAACACATGGGAACCCCACAGCTCAGGTACAACGATGACAATAGACAAACTCATTCTACAAAGTAATTTTATTGGCTGGACACTATGTCAGGATGATTAGGGGGCAGGTCCTGTTGGCTGCTCTCCACCCAACTGTTACTAGCTAAAGACTACTGCAAATAGTTGGGACAGTGACAGTGGCAGGACCTGTAGGCTCTGTACCGCCTTACACAGCAACCAGAGACTGGTAAAGTAGCAACAGCACTGACCTGCACAATTTGGTGACAACAAATTCTGGGGAAAGAAAGCTGCAGCAACTAGCACAAAGTATAGATAATATTAGTGTGTCAGAGTAAGTATCAGAGAGCAGCATCAAAGCCTGGTAGAGTAAGTAAAAGAACCCGAGGGGGAGTAACAGACCCTGGGGAAAAAACAACACCAGACCATTCACCCAGCAGGGCATGGTGACAAGTAACGGAGGACAGAACTAGAAAGTAGCAGCAGAATATCGGACAGAGCAGGACCTGGAACTGCCAAACCCAGAAAAACCGAGCAGCATTTCAACCTGGCGCATGAAGAGTCTGTACTATGGACTGATTGCTCTTGAGAAAAAAAGTAGGAGAGTTTGGGACAGGTACTAACCAAAGCTGGGGCAGTGAGTTCAGCTACAGCCGCGTTGCGTATGCTGAAGTACACATACCGCCATCATAGACTCCTAGCCAATTTCAAAAGTCTGCATAAGAGAAACATTTCTCATACATCTACGGTGGCGAGGCTCTTCACTCAGAATCTAGATGTGTGAGAAATATTTCTCTTATTATGCATACTTTTGAAATCTTCCAGGCGATCACCTCAAAATTCACTCGAGGTCCACTGGTAGACCGCAATCTACCTCTTGCCCACCCCTGCTTTAGAGTATAGATCCATTGTTAGCAATTTTAATTTCTGTTTTGCAGGATTGTTGCCACACCAGCTTTGCAATTCCCAAATGGATTACATTACACATTCTAACAGTCTAATGCTGTTCTTGTCTCTAAATGAATCTGTCCTTCCTCTGTACTTTGGCACCATGATTTAAAGGTTTGTGCTCTTTGTAATAAAAGGCACTTAATGCAAATCTCGAATGATTTGTTTATCATGTAAAATAACGTTTTAATCATCATTTTGCTAATTATGTCATGAAAGACAACTCACTAATATGGGCTATGCAATGCTTTATTGCTTAATCAAAATCGGCGGCTGTTTCTCTGCATATAATTACAATATTTTCTTGACATCTCACACCTCACACATGCACATTACGGTTGTTTTTTAATGCGCATGCGCTTTACTTCATTTGAAGCCGATACTGCCTGTAAGCACATAGGGGAATTCAGAACTGACATCCAGAGAGTGACGTCTTCAATGGCGTTGTGCAAGCTTGAAAACTAGAAACTTCACCCACGGAGTGGGTTTGGAAAGGATTAAAAATGTAAATCAACATTTTGGCAAAACGGTAAATGTTTATAGCAGATATCATTGCAAACTTTGTTTTAATACGTTTTTTTCATCTATGCACATTTTTGGGGGGAATTCAGTGTTCTTTTAAAGTGGTTTTATGTACGTTAAGTGTCCAAGACCCTAAATTAGAGGAAAAACCTTCCCAGCAACTGGGTTTGATTCTTAAACCTTCTGGTTAGTCACAAGCTTTTTTTTCCTATTTCAGAGGCATGTTAGTGAATAAACCAAGCCTGGTCTTCTCTTTAAATCTGTCTTCTAAATTTAATAGATTGTTTCCTTTACTCGCTTCTAGTCTAGAGCTTTAGGAAATGTTTCTATTGGTAAATAGTGCTATTTCATTGTAGCCAATCACACTACTATTCCTTTAGAGGATAGTACATCTTTTAGGAACCATATGATCATGAAACACGTACCTTAGATCAAAAGGCTTTTTTTATCAGCAAATATTGATTCTGTAGTGATTGCATCTGCTTCTTTGTGTGTTAATTTGTCTGAGCAAATCTCAGGAGACTCTGTGGATAAAGATTTTCAAATTTTGTTTGAGACTACTAGTTGACTAATTGTGGTACCAATATAGCAGTGCTGACGAGAAGGGCTTTATGATTTGAAATTGCCAGCAAACAGGGTGTCCAAAGATGGACTTTTATCACTGCTTTTCAATGAAGAATTTATTTGGACCAGGTCTTGACATTGTCAGGCCCTCTGTGTCTAAAGGAAAAAAAACATTCTCACTTAGGACAAAGTCTAAGGGAAGAATAGAGCAAATAATTATTTTTCTTTTTTGTCAATCTAGGAAACAAAAATCTTCCTCCTCATAATGACCTGAATCTTCCAGATCTTCCTGGAAGTTTAACTTCAGTTTTAACAAGGGCAAGCATTATTTGAGCCTTCTTTCTTTTTCTATGAGCCCCAATCAAGATTATTTTCCTGAAGGGGGCAGTTTATGCCTTTTTTTTTTTAGAAGCCTGATAACAGTCTGTCCAAGATCTCTGGGTTCTAAACATAGTTTCCCAGGATTACAGGTTGTGCTTCAAATCAAGCCCTGATTGAGGAGGGTGTCTTCTTACTCTTGTTCTGAAATTTGTGGCTGTGTTAGCTGTAGTTTAAGTTTTGGAACAAGGCCAAGGATTGCATTCAGTCCTTTTCTATTATTCCCAAGAAATAGGACATTTTTGGAACTATTCTGGACTTTAAGAATTTAAACAAAATCCTTATTTTCAAAATCTTAACAATCTGGATATGTATACCCCTTTTTAACACGTTTAATTTGAAAGATGCATACCTTCCTATTCCTAGACCATCTCTAGTTTCTAAGATTTGCCTTTTAGGACATTCTTTTTCAGTTTGTGGCTTTTCTTTCATGTAATTGGCAAGAGTCCATGAGCTAGTGACGTATGGGATATACAATCCTACCAGGAGGGGCAAAGTTTGCCAAACCTCAAAATGCCTATAAATACACCCCTCACCACACCCACAATTCAATTCAGTTTTACAAACTTTGCCTCCTATGGAGGTGGTGAAGTAAGTTTGTGCTAAGATTTCTACGTTGATATGCGCTTCTCAGCATTGTTGAAGCCCGATTCCTCAGAGTACAGCGAATGTCAGAGGGACGTGAAGGGAGTATCACTTATTGAATACAATGATTTCCCTAACGGGGGTCTATTCCATAGCTTCTCTGTTATCGGTCGTAGAGATTCATCTCCTACCTCCCTTTTTATATCGACGATATACTCTCAATTTACCATTACCTCTACTGATAACTCTTTTAGTACTGGTTTGGCTATCTGCTATATGTGGATGGGTGTCTTTTGGTAAGTATGTTTTTTATTACTTAAGACACCTCAGCTATGGTTTGGCACTTTATGCATTTATATAAAGTTCTAAATATATGTATTGTAATTATATTTGCCATGAGTCAGGTTCATGTATTTCCTTCTGCAGACTGTCCGTTTCATATTTGGGGAATATAAACATTTTTTTAAGAAATTTTTTTCTTACCTGGCGTTTAGTCTTTTTTTCAATTGACTACTTCTTGCAAATTGCGGGCGGTATTAGGCCCGCGAGTGCGTCAAATGCTAAACTTTTTTTCGTCATTCTTGGCGCGAAAAAATACGTCTATGACGCAACCTTGTCATTTCCGGCGTCATACTTGATGCCGAGACCTTTCACACGGTTGCGTCATTAGTGATGCGAGTGTGTCATTTCCGGTTATCTTTGGCACTAAAAAAGTTTAAGTTACGTTGTGCGTCATACTTGGCGCCAAACATTTTTTCATTATTTAAATACCCCATTGATGTTTGCCTCTTGCCTTTTTCTCTATCAGAGGGCTATTCTATTTGCATTTTTTCCCATTCCTGAAACTGTCATATAAGGAAATAGATAATTTTGCTTTATATGTTGTTTTTTCTCTTACATTTTGCAAGATATCTCAATCTGATCCTGCCTCAGAAGTTTCTGCTGGAACATTGCTGCCTGTCATCGGTTCTACCAAAGCTAAGTGCATTTGTTGTAAAATTGTAGAAATTATTTTGCCGAATGTCATTTGTAATAGTTGTCATGATAAACTTTTACATGCAGATAGTGTATCCATCAGTAATAGTACATTGCCAGTTGCAGTTCCTTCAACTTCTAATGTGCATGATATACCTGTAAATTTTAAAGAATTTGTTTCTGATTATATCCTGAAGGCTTTGTCTGCATTTCCACCTTCTAATAAACGTAAATAGTCTTAAAACTTCTCATTTAGTTGATGAAATTTCAAATGACCAACAACGTAATAATTTATCCTCTTCTGATGAGGATCTATGATACTGAAGATCCTTCCTCAGACATTGACACTGACAAATCTACTTATTTATTTAAAATAGAGTATATGCGTTCTTTATTAAAAGAAGTGTTAATTACTTTGGATATTGAGGTAACCAGTCCTCTTGACGTTCAGTCTAATACACGTTTAAATGCTGTTTTTAAACCTCCTGTGGTTTCTCCAGGGTTTTTCCTATTCCTGAGGCTATTTCTGATATGATTTCTAAGGAATGGAATAAGCCAGGTACTTATTTTATTCGTTCTTCAAGGTTTAAAAAAATTGTATCCTTTACAAGCAAAATCTATAGAGTTTTGTGGAAAAATCCCCAAAGTTGATGGGGCTATTTCTACTCTTGCTAAACGTACCACAATTCCTATGGAAGATAGTACTTCCTTTAAGGATCCTTTAGATAGGAAAGTTGAATCTTATCTAAGGGAAGGCCTATTTATATTCAGGTCATCTTCTCAGACCTGCAATTTCTTTGGCTGATGTTGCGGCTGCATCAACTTTCTGGTTGGAGAATTTAGCACAACAGGAATTGGATTCTGACTTATCTAGCATTATTCGCTTACTGCAATATGCTAATAATTTTATTTGTGATGCCATTTTTGATATTATGTTAGATCCATGTCCTTAGCTATATTAGCTAGAAGAGCTTTGTGGCTTAAATCTTGGAATGCTGATATGACATCTAAATCTAGATTACTATCTCTTTCTTTCCAAGGTAATAATTTATTTGGTTCTCAGTTGGATTCTATTATTTCAACTGTCACTGGGGGAAAGGGAGTTTTTCTGCCTCAGGATAAAAAAACCTAAGGGTAAATCTAAGGCTTCTAACCGTTTACGTTCCTTTCGTCAGAATAAGGAACACAAACTCAATCCTCCTCCCAAGGAATCTGCTTCCAATTGGAAGCCTTCCTCAAATTGGTATAAATCCAAGCCATTTAGGAAACCAAAGTCAGCCCCTAAGTCCGCATGAAGGTGCGGCCCTCATTCCAGCTCAGCTGGTAGGGGGCAGATTAAGGTTTTTCAAGGATATTTGGATAAAATCTGTCCAAAATCAATGGATTCAGAGCATTGTCTCTCAAGGGTATCGAATAGGATTCAGAGTAAGACCTCCTGTGAGATTTTTTTCTCTCACGTATCCCAGCAAATCCAGTAAAAGCTCAGGCTTTCTTTAAGTGTGTTTCAGACCTGGAGTCTTCAGGGATAATCATGCCAGTTCCTTTTCAGGAACAAGGTTTGGGGTTTTATTCAAATCTATTTATTGTCCCAAAAAAGGAAAATTTATTCAGACCAGTTCTGGATATGAAAATTTTGAATCGTTATGTAAGAGTACCAACTTTCAAGATGGTGACTATAAGGACTATTCTGCCTTTTGTTCAGCGAGGACATTATATGTCCACAATAGACTTGCAGGATGCATACCTTCATATTCCGATTCATCCAGAACATTATCAGTTTCTGAGATTCTCTTTTCTAAACAAGCATTACCAATTTGTTGCTCTTCCATTTGGCCTAGCAACAGCTCCAAGAATCTTTTCAAATGTCCTGGGTGCCCTACTATCTGTAATCAGAGCACAGGGTATTGTGGTGTTTCCTTATTTGGACGATATCTTGGTACTAGCTCAGTCTTTACGTACTGCAGAATCTCACACAAATCAACTAGTGTTGTTTCTTCGGAAACATGGTTGGAGGATCAATTTACCAAAAAGTTTCTTGATTCCTCAGACAAGGGTCACCTTTTTAGGCTTCCAGATAGAGACAGAGTCATGGACACAATCTAACAGACAAGAGACGTTTAAAATTGGTTGCAGCCTGCCAGCACCTTCAGTCTCAGTCAGGAAGTTTTAGGTCTCATGACTGCAGCATCGGACGCGATCTGCTTTGCTCGTTTTCACATGAGACCTCTACAGCTTTGTATGTTGAACCAATGGTGCAGGGATTATACAAAGATATCACAATTAATATCCTTAAATCCCAATGTACGACACTCTCTGACGTGGTGAATAGATCACCATCGTTTAGTTCAAGGGGCTTCTTTTGTTCGGCCAACCTGGACTGTGATCTCAACAGATGCAAGTCTTTCAGGTTGGGGAGCTGTTTGGGGATCTCTTACAGCACAACGGGTTTGGAAATCTCAAGAGGCGAGATTACCAATAAATATTTTAGAACTCTGTGCAATTCTCAGAGCTCTTCAGTTTTGGCCTCTGTTAAAGAGAGAACCGTTCATTTGTTTTCAGACAGACAATATCACAACAGTGGCATATGTCAATCATCAGGGTGGGACTCACAGTCCCCAAGCTATGAAAGAATTATCTCAGATACTTGCTTGGGCGGAATCCAGCTCCTGTCTAATCTCTGCGGTGCATATCCCAGGTGTAGACAATTGGGAGGCGGATTATCTCAGCTGCCAGACTTTACATCCAGGGGAATGGTCTCTCCATCCAGATGAGTGGTCTCTCCATCCAGATGTATTTTCTCAGATTGTTCAGATGTGGGGTCTTCCAGAGATAGATCTCATGGCCTCTCATCTAAACAAGAAGCTTCCCAGATACCTGTCCAGGTCCAGGGATGTTCAGGCGGAAGCAGTGGATGCGCTGACACTTCCTTGGTGTTATCATCCTGCTTACATTTCCCGCCTCTAGTTCTCCTTCCAAGAGTGATCTCCAAAATCATCATGGAACAATTATTTGTGTTGCTGGTGGCTCCAGCATGGCCACACAGGTTTTGGTATGCGGATCTGGTTCGGATGTCCAGTTGCCCGCCTTGGCCACTTCCGTTATGGCCAGACCTACTATCTCAAGGTCCGTTTTTCCATCACGATCTCAAATCATTAAATTTGAAGGTATGGAAATTGAACGCTTAGTACTAAGTCATAGAGGTTTCTCTGACTCAGTGATTAATACTATGTTACAAGTTCGTAAATCTGTCTCTAGAAAGATTTATTATAGAGTTTGGAAGACTTACATTTCATGGTGTTCTTCTCATAAATTCTCCTGGCATTCTTTCACAGAAAGATTGCTATACTTCCTGATATACACTGTTTTGTACAGGCTTTAGTTCGTATTAAGCCTGTCATTAAATCAATTTCTCCTCCTTGGAGTCTTAATTTGGTTCTGAAGGCTTTACAGGCTCCTCCATTTGAACTTATGCATTCTTTGGACATTAAACTACTTTCTTGGAAAGTGTTGTTCCTTTTGGCCATCTCTTCTGCTAGAAGAGTTTCTGAGCTATCTGCTCTTTCTTGTGAGTCTCCTTTTCTGATTTTTCATCAGGATAAGGCAGTTTTGCGGACTTCTTTTCAATTTTTACCTAAGATTATGAATTCTAACAACATTAATAGAGAAATTGTTGTCCCTTCCTTATGTCCTAATCCTAAGAATTCTTTGGAAAGATCCTTTATATTCTTTGGATGTGGTAAGAGCTTTGAAATATTATGTGGAAGCTACTAAAGATTTCAGGAAGACTTCCAGTCTATTTGTTTTATTTTCTGGTCCTAGGAAAGGTCAGAAGGCTTCTGCTATTTCCTTGGCTTGTTGGTTGAAACTTTTGATTCATCAAGCTTATTTGGAGTCGGGTCAGGCCCAGCCTCAGAGAATTTCAGCTCATTCTACTAGATCAGTCTTCACTTCGTGGGCTTTTAAGAATGAAGCTTCAGTTGATCAGATTTGCAAAGCGTCAACTTGGTCCTCTTTGCATACATTTACTAAATTCTACCGTTTTGATGTATTTGCTTCTTCGGAAGCAGTTTTTGGTAGAAAAGTTCTTCAGGCAGCTGTTTCAGTTTGATTCTTCTGCTTTTGATTTAAGTTTTTTTCTTTCAATTATGAAAATAAACTTATTTTTTGGGGTTGTGGATTAATTTTTTCAGCGGAAAATGGCTGTTTTTATTTTATTCCTTTCCTCTCTAGTGACTCTTGAGTGGAGATCCACATCTTGGGTATTGCTATCCCATACGTCACTAGCTCATGGATTCTTGCCAATTACATGAAAGAAAACATAATTTATGTAAGAACTTACCTGATAAATTCATTTCTTTCATATTGGCAAGAGTCCATAAGGCCCACCCTTTTTTATGGTGGTTATGATTTTTTGTATAAAGCACAATTTTTTCCAAATTTCTTTTGTTGATGCTTTCTACTCCTTTCTTTATCACCCCACTGCTTGGCTATTCGTTAAACTGAATTGTGGGTGTGGTGAGGGGTGTATTTATAGGCATTTTGAGGTTTGGGAAACTTTGCAGCTGTTTCCGCGCAAGCCTTTGGGCTCGCCAGAAACAAAAGTTAAGAAGCAGCGGTCACAACATACATTTTGTTTTTATAAAAATTTTAGAAAAGTATGCAAGAAAGCATACAATAGGGTGCGCAAAAAGTAAAAGCAAATAATATATTAGGAAGGACTAATCTGATGAGTATTGACGTGCTACAGGTGTGAGCCCTATAGTGGGTGTGTTAGTGTTGGACAATTCCTAAAAAAGTGAATGGATATAAAATATATGCACAAAAAAATAAATTAATTAAATAATGTAGGTAAGCTAATGTGACAGTGCAATAAAATTTGTCGGTACTAAATCAGCTAATATATCTAATAGCTGTAGAGTGTTGTAACCATAAAAAAATTAACTGAATTGTATCAAACCAGTCCAGAGAGGTGATAAATAAATTCTCTCTCAAAGCAACAAGAAATTCTTATGCTATAAAATGAATAAATACCATATGAAAAAACATACAATATAATAAATTCAAAAAAAGTGGAAATAAGGTGGAAAAAACAAATAAAAGTCTGAAAAATCTGTGGAGTATCTCCCAAAAAGTAAATCTCAAAATAATCTTTGAAAGTGATATAGTCACTGATACATTCTGCAAAAAAACAGCTTAATATCCGTCCGAGGGGTACAACCTACAGGACAGATCCCCCAGCGTACTGACTGCTGTACAAAGGTTAGCCCGCCCGTATGCACTACTTGTGAGTGCCAACTCGTTTGTGAGTACCCATCTTATGATGCCGCTATTGTTTTGATTCTTATTATCTACACGTTATTACACTATTAGGCGCTCTCTCTCTCTCCTGTTTGCATTTTATAAAAATAGCTGCTTATTTATAAAAGAAGTTTTATGTGTAAACCCACAATTGTTAATGTCTTAAAAAAATACAGTATGTGAAGTAGTACTTATATTGACATTGACATTTTAGAAAGTGCATGATATTACTATTTGCAACTGTAAAATAATAAAAATCAAAAATACGTTTCTTAAACAACATCTTTATGCTACAATCTTAATGACTCAATGGGCAGAGTTTTTGCTTTTTGTCAGAAAACTCACTAGTTTTTCTAAACTCCATCTCTCCAACCCTCTTATAGGTTCTTTTAAGTAAATTAGCAAACTTCTCTATTTACTTTAATATGTTTCTGCAGAAGTATTATCTACCATAAAATCATATTTGTACAGCATCATCTGACGCTATGGTATACGTTTTTATTCCTGCATATCTCCCATTCATGTTTGCCGTTGCCCCCCGCCCCCTATAGTTAAAACCCTAAAATGTTATTTCTTGATTCACATAGAACCTGTGTTTTTAAACAGCTTTCTAATTTACTTCAGTTATCTAATTTACTTCATTATTTTTGTATCCTTTGTTGAAAAGTATACCTATGTATGCTTCGGAACAGCAATGCACTCCTTGGAGCTAGCTACAGATTGATGGCTGCAAATATATGTCCCTTGTCATTGGCTCACCCAATGTTCTCAGCTAGCTCACTGTAATGAATTGCTGCTCCTTCAACAAAGGATTCATAGAGAATTTAGCCAATTTAAAGGGACAGTCTATACCATAATTTTTATTGTTTTAAAAGATAGATAATCCCTTTATTACCCATTTCCCAGTTTTGCATAACCAACACAGTTATTATAATATACTTTTAACCTCTGTGATTACCTTGTATCTAAGCCTCTGCAAACTGCCCCTTTTTTCAGTTCTTTTGACAGACTTGCAGTCTAGCCAATCAGTGCCTGCTCCCAGATAACTTCTCGTGCATGAGCACAGTGTTATCTATATGAAATACGTGAACTAACACCCTCTAGTGGTGAAAAACTGTTAAAATGCAATCTGAAAGAGGTGGGCTTCAAGGTCTAAGAAATTAGCATATGAACCTCCTAGGTTAAGCTTTCAACTAAAAATACAAAGAGAACAAAGCAAAATTGGTGATAAAAGTAAATTGGAAAATTGTTTAAAATTACATGCTCTATCTGGATCATGAAAGTTTATTTTGGCCTAGACTGTCCCTTTAATAATAAAAGTAAATTGTAACGCTGTTTATAATAACATTCTCTGTCTGACTCGTGAAATAAGTTTTTTTCGGGGGTTTATGTCCCTTTTAATGCATTCTAATTTGTGTTTCAGAGACAGAATACAGTGCTTTTATCTGACAGTAGAGGGCACTAACAGATTATAATAAAACCTTAAATGTGAATGACCTGCATAGTGATTGAGCTTTGTTTTTTTCACAGTGAAAAAGTTAGTGTGCTGTGCTTTGATTAGCTTAGATTGTATTTATATCTCTGTCTATATCTATTCTCTGTATATCTGTCTATATCTATTCTCTATATATCTGTCTATATCTATTCTCTATCTGTATATATATATCTGTATATATATATGTGTGTGTGTGAATAAAACATTTGAGAATTTGTTGCATTACATATTATTTTTTAAGAGCTTTTAGCTTTTTCACTTAGAACTCTTTTAACCTGCTGCTCTTTCATATACATTGAAGCAAAACGTATAAAAGTTCAGGACCACTTTTTATATGCACATTTGTTTGAAATCTCTAACTATTAGATATGATCCAGCCTGTGATTCCATAAAGCGGTACGTATAAGTGTGTGTGTGTGTGAACAAATCCCCCATCCAGAACTCCAAAACTATTTTGAAATCTAGACTTCTTAATTTTTTTTTTTTTAATAAAATTATCGAAAAATACCGTTTGTTTCCTAAGACATGGAGTGTCCACGATGTCATTCCAATTAATAGTGGGATATAGACTCCTGACCAACAGGAGGAGGCAAAGTGCACCACAGCAAAGCTGTTAAGAGTCACTTCCCTTACCCATAATCCCCAATCATTGTCTTTGCCTCTGTCAATGGAGGAGGTGAAATTCGGTGTCTGAAGATAATTTTTCTTTTTTGGGTACTTTTCCCTGCAAACAAGGATTTGGGTTTAGCTGTGTCCACATCAATCTCTTGAGTAAGAGTAGTGGTGGCTTTTAAGCAGTTAGGAAGTTGTAAGGTGGTCCTTACTTTGTTTCCTAACATATTTGCTGCCCTAGTCACAGAAAGCCAGAGTTGGTTACTCTGTTCTTTCTTTTTCCACAGGTTTCTGTAAGGACTGAGTATGTGTCCTTTCATGACTGGTGAGCTGTCTTCCTGCCGGACAGCTAGATTGGAGGTAAGTGCTTTTGTCTTCTAGGTGTTGGAGACTTGTTGGAGTTAACTCTGCAGAATATAGGGACAGAAAGATAATCCTTATTCTTAGGATTACTGAGGCAGTGGGCAAGCACTTATGTATGTGAAGAGAAACATACTTAGGTAAAATAAACTTTGTGTGTGCAAGTTTATATTGGGGCATGTTGTGTAAGGCTGTGACGTGGGGACAAGCATTTCATTTCTTTCATGTAATTAGCAAGAGTCCATGAGCTAGTGACGTATGGGATATACATTCCTACCAGGAGGGGCAAAGTTTCCCAAACCTCAAAATGCCTATAAATACACCCCTCACCACCCCCACAAATCAGCAAATCCCATGGAGGTGGTGAAGTAAGTTTGTGCTAGATTCTTTGTTGATATGCGCTTCGCAGCAGGCTGGAGCCCGGTTTTCCTCTCAGTGTGCAGTGAATGTCAGAGGGATGTGAAGAGAGTATTGCCTATTTGAATTCAATGATCTCCTTCTACGGGGTCTATTTCATAGGTTCTCTGTTATCAGTCGCAGAGATTCATCTCTTACCTCCCTTTTCAGATCGACGATATACTCTTATATATACCATTACCTCTACTGATTCTCGTTTCAGTACTGGTTTGGCTTTCTACTACATGTAGATGAGTGTCCTGGGGTAAGATATATTATCGAGTCTGGAAGGCTTACATTTCTTGGTGTTCTTCTCATCATTTTTCTTGGCATTCTTTTAGAATTCCTAGAATTTTACAGTTTCTTCTGGATGGTTTGGATAAAGGTTTGTCTGCAAGTTCCTTGAAAGGACAAATCTCTGCTCTTTTTGTTCTTTTTCACAGAAAGATTGCTAATCTTCCTGATATTCATTGTTTTGTACAGGCTTTGGTTCGTATAAAACCTGTCATTAAGTCAATTTCTCCTCCTTGGAGTTTAAATTTGGTTCTGGGGGCTCTTCAAGCTCCTCCGTTTGAACCTATGCATTCGCTGGATATTAAATTACTTTCTTGGAAAGTTTTGTTTCTTTTGGCCATCTCTTCTGCTAGAAGAGTTTCTGAATTATCTGCTCTTTCTTGTGAGTCTCCTTTTCTGATTTTTCATCAGGATAAGGCGGTGTTGCGAACTTCATTTAAATTTTTACCTAAGGTTGTGAATTCTAACAACATTAGTAGAGAAATTGTGGTTCCTTCATTGTGTCCTAATCCTAAGAACTCTAAGGAAAGATCGTTGCATTCTTTGGATGTAGTTAGAGCTTTGAAATATTATGTTGAAGCTACTAAAGATTTCCGAAAGACTTCTAGTCTATTTGTTATCTTTTCTGGTTCTAGGAAAGGTCAGAAGGCTTCTGCCATTTCTTTGGCATCTTGGTTAAAGTCTTTGATTCATCATGCTTATGTTGAGTCGGGTAGAACTCCGCCTCAAAGGATTACAGCTCATTCGAGTAGGTCAGTCTCTACTTCCTGGGCATTTAGGAAAGAAGCTTCGGTTGATCAGATTTGCAAAGCAGCAACTTGGTCTTCTTTGCATACTTTTACTAAATTCTACCATTTTGATGTGTTTTCTTCTTCTGAAGCAGTCTTTGGTAGAAAAGTACTTCAGGCAGCTGTTTCAGTTTGATTCTTCTGCTTATTATTTCAGTTTTTTTCATTATAAGATTTAAACTTTGTTTTGGGGTGTGGATTATTTTTCAGCGGAATTGGCTGTGTTTATTTTATCCCTCCCTCTCTAGTGACTCTTGCATGGAAGATCCACATCTTGGGTATTCATTATCCCATACGTCACTAGCTCATGGACTCTTGCTAATTACATGAAAGAAAACATAATTTAGGTAAGAACTTACCTGATAAATTCATTTCTTTCATATTAGCAAGAGTCAATGAGGCCCACCCTTTTTGAGGTGGTTATGATTTTTTTGTATAAAGCACAATTATTCCAATTCCTTATTTTTTATGCTTTCGCACTTTTTTCTTACCACCCCACTTCTTGGCTATTCGTTAAACTGATTTGTGGGTGTGGTGAGGGGTGTATTTATATGCATTTTGAGGTTTGGGAAACTTTGCCCCTCCTGGTAGGAATGTATATCCCATACGTCACTAGCTCATGGACTCTTACTAATATGAAAGAAATGAATTTATCAGGTAAGTTCTTACATAAATTATGTTTTTTTAAGTCTGTTTTTATTTTTCAATGCCGGTTTCTTTTAAGACAGTAAGAGCTCTAAACGGCTTTTCCTTCTTCCGCATGGAATGCCAGCTTTTAGTGCTGCGCAGTTCCTCTTTGCCGGTCACGTGATCTCCTTCTCTTCTGACATCAGAGTGGAGTGGAGCTATGCATGCTCAGACAATGGAACGGAAACCATTCGTATCTGTCCCAGAGGATAGATCTGGGCCAGTTGACAATTGACTCTCGTGGTGGATATCTCAGGATTATCTGTCTCAGGTAACATGCTTTCAGAGACCCTCCTGGGTGATTGTGATCACGGGTGCCAGCCTGCTAGGCTGGGGAGCAGTTTGGGACTCTCTCTAAAGGCATAGGGCCTATGGACTTGAGAGGAGTCTTCTCTTCCGATAAATATCTTGGATTTGAGAGCGATCGTCAATGCTCTAGTGGCTTGGCCTCAGTTGTCTTTAGCCTGGTTTATTAGATTCCAGTCAGATAACATCACCTCCAGTGGCTTACATCAACCACCAGGGAGGAACTCTGAGTTCCTTGGCCATGAAGGAGGTGACTCAGATTATTCAGTGGGCGGAGAGTCACAGTTGTCTTATATCTGCCATCCACATTCCAGGAGTGGACAACTTGGAGGCGGATTTCCTGAGCAGCCAGACCTTTCATCCCAGGGAGTGGGCTCTCCATCCGGAAGTGTTCTCCAGGTTAACCCACAAGTAGGGGGTGCCGGAGTTAGATCTGATGGCGTCTCATCAGAACGCCAAGCTTCTAAGGTATGGTTCAAGGTCAAGAGATCCTCAGGCCGCCCTGATAGATGCTCTGGTGGTTCCTTGGGATTTTGGTCTAACATACCCGTTTTCCTCCGTTTGCTCTCCTTCCACGAGTCATTGCTTGTATCAAGCAGGAGAGAGCATCTGTAATTCTAATAGCTCCTGCATGTCCTCGCAGGATCTGGTTTGCAGACCTAGTAAAGATGTCATATCTTCCTCCTTGGAGGTTACCTCTGAGGAAGGAACTTTTAACTCAGGGTCCTTTTCTCCATCCAAATCTTATTTCTCTGAAGCTGACTGCATGGAGCTTGAACACTTAGTTCTGGTCAAGAGTCAGTTATTGCTACCATGCTTCAGGCTCGCAAGCCTGTTACTCGTAAGATCTACCATAAGGTATGGCGTAAATATCTATATTGGTGTGAATCGAAAGGCTTCTCTTGGAGTAGGGTCAGGATTCCTAGAATTTTGTCTTTTCTCCAGGAAGGTCTGGAGAAAAGCTTGTCAGTCAGTTCTCTGAAAGGTCAGATTTCTGCACTGTCTATTCTTTTACACAAACGTCTGGTGGATGTGCCAGATGTTCAATCTTTTCGTCAGGCTCTAGTTAGAATCAGGCCTGTGTTTAAATTTGTTGCTCCTCCTTGGAGCTTAAATCTTGTTCTTAGAGTTTTGCAGCAGGATCCGTTTGAGCCAATGCATTCTGTAGATATTAACTTATTATCTTAGAAAGTTTTGTTCCTTGCTATTTCCTCTGCTTGTAGAGATTTGGAACTCTCGGCTTTACAGTGTGATTCCCCTTACCTTGTTTTTCATGTGGATAATGCGATTCTTTGTACTAAATTGGGGTGTCTTCCTAAGGTGGTTTCGGATAGAAATATTAATCAGGAAGTTGTTCCTTCTCTTTGTCCTAATCCTTCTTCTCCAAAGGAATGTTTTGCATAACTTGGATGTTGCGTGTCAGTCTTCTGCCCGGTTTGTTTGCTTCTCAGGAAATCGTAGGAGTCAGAAAGCGACTTCTACTTCTCTTTCCTTCTGGTTGAGAAGTATTATTCGTTTTGCTTATGAGACTGCTGGACAGCAGCCTCCTGAGAGAATTACGGCTCATTCCACTAGGGCTCCTCTTCTTGGGCTTTCAAAAATGAAGCTGCTGTGGAAAAGATTTGCAAGGCTGCAACTTTGTCCTCTCTGCATACTTTTCAAATTTTACAAATTTGATACTTTTGCCTCGGCTGAAACCTCTTTTGTGAGAAAGGTTCTTCAAGCTGTGGTGCCTTCGGTTTAGACCTGCTGTCTTGTTCTCCTTCTCTGTTCATTCCGTGTCCTCTAGCTGGGGTATTGGTTCCCACTAGTAATTGGAATGACGTTGTGGACTCTCCATGTCTTAGGAAAGAAAACTAAATGTATGCTTACCTGATAAATTTCTTTCTTTCCGGACATAGAGAGTCCACGACCCTACCCTTTAGATTAGACAGTAAATTTTACTAAACCTCAGGCACCTCTACACCTTTGTGTTATCTTCTTTTTCCATTTTTCTTCAGCTTATTCACTGGGGGTTATGGGTAAGGGAAGGGACACTTAACAGCTTTGCCTCCTCCTGCTAGCCAGGAGTGAATATCCCACTAGTAATTGGAATGAAGTTGTGGACTCTCCATGTCCGGGAAAAAACAAAATTTATCAGGCAAGCATACATTTTGTTTCTCCTCGCAAGTAAGTCACAATCTTCTCTGCCTACGTCGTTTTTGTTGTAAAATGCAAATGCTATTTTTTTCATTGCAGTACTGTATTACCTTTCTGATGGTTCTATGTATATTAAAGCATTAAAAGTTAGAGAAAACTATCTTTTTAGGTTGCATTTAAAAGCTGTATTATTACGTAAATTTTGCCTAATTGACATAACTTTGTTGTTTTCACTTGGTCCTATCCCCTCTTCAAGCAGTGTCATTTTACAGATGTAAATATACAAATATTGTGAATTTTCAAATAAAAAAACTGAAATGCCATCTTTTATATTTTACCAGCTGAAAATGACTTTAATGGGACAGTAACGTCAAAATTAAACTGTCATGATTCAGGCAGCGCATGCGATTTTAAACAACTTTCCATTTGACTTCTGTTATTAAATTTGCTTTGTTCTCTTGTTATCTTTTATTGAATGGTATAACAAAGCTACAAATAATGATGCAAAACACTGCTGCTATAGTGTACTAAAGACACGTGCACACTCCTGAGCTCTTATGAGAATACCTAGTTTTACTCTTCAATAAAAGATACCAAGAGAATAAAGCAAATTTGATAACCGAAATGAATTGAAAACTAGACTAGAGTATTTGATGTATCTATTTGTCAAAAAGCAAAACAAACCATATGTAATGAGACCTGCATTTTAGATGCAAGAAAAAATATTTTGCAATGAAAAAAGGTTAAAGGGACAGGAAATTTTTTTTTTCATGATTTAGAAGTAAATTGGAAACGCATCAAATTTGCTTCATTCTCATGTTATTCTTTGTTGAAAATATACCTATGCAGGTAGCGCGCACATGTCTGGAGAACTACATGACAGGAAATAGTGCCGCCATCTAGTGCTACTGGTAATGTATAACATTGTTGCAAAACTGCTGCCATTTAGTGCTGCAGGCACGTGCACATTCCTGAGCTTACCTCCCTGTTTTTCAACAAAAGATAACCAGAAAAAGAAAATTTAATGATAAAAGTGTTGGAAAGTTGTTTAAAATTGTATTCTATCTGAATCATGATATAATTTTTTGGAGTATTATGTCCCTTTAAGAGCATATTAACATGTTTTAAAGTGATAAAAAAAAGTGTATCAAGATAAAAAAAACAAAACATTAGGCCGGCCACACGCCTCCCACGTCGGCTACCGAACAAACCCACCCACCAACGATTGCGGCCATCGATGTCCGGTGCAGAGAGGGCCACAGAGGGGTAAGAAAGGTTATTGCAGGATGTCTCGATATAGAGGCATCACTGCATTAACCGGAAAGCGGCTGGAAGTGATCAGGATCGCTCCCACCGCTTTCCAAGATAAACGAAGTGCAGGGTACGTCCTTAGTCGTTAAGTGTATTTTTTTTGGAGGACATACCCTGCACGTTGTCGGTCGTTAAGGGGTTAATATAACAATGTTGGTTATGAAAAGCTGGAGAAATCAAGTTTTACTTTTTTTTTTTTTTTTATTTACAATCACCTAGATTTGCTAGTTTTGCGTTACGGTTTTAATGCTTAAATAAAATGGCCATTTCAGTATAAAAAACGTAACGCAGCTATTACAAGTCTTGTTGGTATAGCTATACCGCAAGCATTTTAGCAATCCCGCACGCAGTCATTTTTGCATGGGATTTCCATAGCGCCGGTATTGCAGGTTGTGCGGTGAGGCTAAAATGCTTGCGTTCCAGCCTAAGACCAGTAGTTATGAGTTTTGCGCAACAAGAATGTTACACAAAACTGATAACAAAAATGTTACAAAGTACATTAACACCCATAAACTACCTATTAACCCCTATTCCACCGCTCCCTGGCATCGCCGCCACTAAATAGTTAACCCCTAAACCTCTGGCCTCCCACTTCACCACCACTAAATAAACCTATTAACCCCTAAACCGCCAGCCCTCCACATCGCAAAAAACTAAACTATTAACCCCTAAACCTAACAACCCCCTAACTTTGAATAACAATGACAATATCCCTATCTTAAAATAAATAAAAACTTATCTGTGAAATTAAAAAAAACTAAGTTTAAACTAACAATTAACCTAACATAACTAAAATTAAAATAACTACCAATTAAATAAACTAAATTACACATTAAAAACAAACTAACACTACTAAAAAAATGTAATTATAAAATGACAAAAAATAAAAAATACTAAATTACAAAAAATAACACACAAAATTATCCAAAATAAAAACAATTACACCTAATCTATAAAAAAAGCCCCCCAAAATAAAAATAAAAACCCTAGCCTACAATAAACTACCGATAGCCCTTAAAAGGGCCTTTTCTCCAACATAGGTGTGTCCGGTCCACGGCGTCATCCTTACTTGTGGGATATTCTCTTCCCCAACAGGAAATGGCAAAGAGCCCAGCAAAGCTGGTCACATGATCCCTCCTAGGCTCCGCCTACCCCAGTCATTCTCTTTGCCGTTGTACAGGCAACATCTCCACGGAGATGGCTTAGAGTTTTTTAGTGTTTAACTGTAGTTTTTATTATTCAATCAAGAGTTTGTTATTTTGAAATAGTGCTGGCATGTACTATTTACTCAGAAACAGAAAAGAGATGAAGATTTCTGTTTGTATGAGGAAAATGATTTTAGCAACCGTCACTAAAATCCATGGCTGTTCCACACAGGACTGTTGAGAGCAATTAACTTCAGTTGGGGGAACAGTGAGCAGTCTCTTGCTGCTTGAGGTATGACACATTCTAACAAGACGATGTAATGCTGGAAGCTGTCATTTTCCCTATGGGATCCGGTAAGCCATGTTTATTACGATCGTAAATAAGGGCTTCACAAGGGCTTATTAAGACTGTAGACTTTTTCTGGGCTAAATCGATTCATTATTAACACATATTTAGCCTTGAGGAATCATTTTATCTGGGTATTTTGATATAATAATATCGGCAGGCACTGTTTTAGACACCTTATTCTTAGGGGCTTTCCCAAAGCATAGGCAGAGCCTCATTTTCGCGCCGGTGTGGCGCACTTGTTTTTGAGAGGCATGGCATGCAGTCGCATGTGAGAGGAGCTCTGATACTTAGAAAAGGCTTTCTGAAGGCGTCATTTGGTATCGTATTCCCCTTTGGGCTTGGTTGGGTCTCAGCAAAGCAGATACCAGGGACTGTAAAGGGGTTAAAGTTCAAAACGGCTCCGGTTCCGTTATTTTAAGGGTTAAAGCTTCCAAATTTGGTGTGCAATACTTTTAAGGCTTTAAGACACTGTGGTGAAAATTTGGTGAATTTTGAACAATTCCTTCATGTTTTTTCGCAATTGCAGTAATAAAGTGTGTTCAGTTTAAAATTTAAAGTGACAGTAACGGTTTTATTTTAAAACGTTTTTTGTACTTTGTTATCAAGTTTATGCCTGTTTAACATGTCTAAACTACCAGATAGACTGTGTTCTGAATGTGGGGAAGCCAGAATTCCTATTCATTTAAATAAATGTGATTTATGTGACAATGACAATGATGCCCAAGATGATTCCTCAAGTGAGGGGAGTAAGCATGGTACTGCATCATTCCCTCCTTCGTTTACACAAGTCTTGCCCACTCAGGAGGCCCCTAGTACATCTAGCGCGCCAATACTCCTTACTATGCAACAATTAACGGCTGTAATGGATAATTCTGTCAAAAACATTTTAGCCAAAATGAACACTTATCAGCGTAAGCGCGATTGCTCTGTTTTAGATACTGAAGAGCATGACGACGCTGATAATAATATTTCTGAAGGGCCCCTAACCCAGTCTGATGGGGCCAGGGAGGTTTTGTCTGAGGGAGAAATTCCTGATTCAGGGAACATTTCTCAACAAGCTGAACCTGATGTGATTGCATTTAAATTTAAGTTGGAACATCTCCGCATTCTGCTTAAGGAGGTATTATCCACTCTGGATGATTGTGACAAGTTGGTCATCCCAGAGAAACTATGTAAAATGGACAAGTTCCTAGAGGTGCCGGGGCTCCCAGAAGCTTTGCCTATACCCAAGCGGGTGGCGGACATTGTTAATAAAGAATGGGAAAGGCCCGGTATTCCTTTCGTCCCTCCCCCAATATTTAAAAAATTGTTTCCTATGGTCGACCCCAGAAAGGACTTATGGCAGACAGTCCCCAAGGTCGAGGGAGCGGTTTCCACTTTAAACAAACGCACCACTATACCCATAGAGGATAGTTGTGCTTTCAAAGATCCTATGGATAAAAAATTAGAAGGTTTGCTTAAGAAAATGTTGTTCAGCAGGGTTACCTTCTACAACCAATTTCATGCATTGTCCCTGTCGCTACAGCCGCATGTTTCTGGTTCGATGAGCTGATAAAGGCGGTCGATAGTGATTCTCCTCCTTATGAGGAGATTATGGACAGAATCAATGCTCTCAAATTGGCTAATTCTTTCACCCTAGACGCCACTTTGCAATTGGCTAGGTTAGCGGCTAAGAATTCAGGGTTTGCTATTGTGGCGCGCAGAGCGCTTTGGTTGAAATCTTGGTCGGCTGATGCGTCTTCCAAGAACAAGCTACTTAACATTCCTTTCAAGGGGAAAACGCTGTTTGGCCCTGACTTGAAAGAGATTATCTCTGATATCACTGGGGGTAAGGGCCACGCCCTTCCTCAGGATCGGCCTTTCAAGGCAAAAAATAAACCTAATTTTCGTCCCTTTCGTAGAAACGGACCAACCCAAAGTGCTACGTCCTCTAAGCAAGAGGGTAATACTTCTCAAGCCAAGCCAGCTTGGAGACCAATGCAAGGCTGGAACAAGGGAAAGCAGGCCAAGAAACCTGCCACTGCTACCAAGACAGCATGAAATGTTGGCCCCCGATCCGGGACCGGATCTGGTGGGGGGCAGACTCTCTCTCTTCGCTCAGGCTTGGGCAAGAGATGTTCTGGATCCTTGGGCGCTAGAAATAGTCTCCCAAGGTTATCTTCTGGAATTCAAGGGACTTCCCCCAAGGGGGAGGTTCCACAGGTCTCAGTTGTCTTCAGACCACATAAAAAGACAGGCATTCTTACATTGTGTAGAAGACCTGTTAAAAATGGGAGTGATTCATCCTGTTCCATTAAGAGAACAAGGGATGGGGTTCTACTCCAATCTGTTCATAGTTCCCAAAAAAGAGGGAACGTTCAGACCAATCTTAGATCTCAAGATCTTAAACAAGTTTCTCAAGGTTCCATCGTTCAAGATGGAAACCATTCGAACTATTCTTCCTTCCATCCTGGAAGGTCAATTCATGACCACGGTGGATTTAAAGGATGCGTATCTACATATTCCTATCCACAAGGAACATCATCGGTTCCTAAGGTTCGCATTCCTGGACAAACATTACCAGTTCGTGGCGCTTCCTTTCGGATTAGCCACTGCTCCAAGGATTTTCACAAAGGTACTAGGGTCCCTTCTAGCTGTGCTAAGACCAAGGGGCATTGCTGTAGTACCTTACTTGGACGACATTCTGATTCAAGCGTCGTCCCTTCCTCAAGCAAAGGCTCACACGGACATTGTCCTGGCCTTTCTCAGATCTCACGGATGGAAAGTGAACGTGGAAAAGAGTTCTCTATCTCCGTCAACAAGGGTTCCCTTCTTGGGAACAATAATAGACTCCTTAGAAATGAGGATATTTCTGACAGAGGCCAGAAAAACAAAGCTTCTAGACTCTTGTCGGATACTTCATTCCGTTCCTCTTCCTTCCATAGCTCAGTGCATGGAAGTGATCGGGTTGATGGTAGCGGCAATGGACATAGTTCCTTTTGCGCCCATTCATCTAAGACCATTACAACTGTGCATGCTCAGTCAGTGGAATGGGGACTATACAGACTTGTCTCCGAAGATACAAGTAAATCAGAGGACCAGAGACTCACTCCGTTGGTGGCTGTCCCTGGACAACCTGTCACAAGGGATGACATTCCGCAGACCAGAGTGGGTCATTGTCACGACCGACGCCAGTCTGATGGGCTGGGGCGCGGTCTGGGGATCCCTGAAAGCTCAGGGTCTTTGGTCTCGGGAAGAATCTCTTCTACCGATAAATATTCTGGAACTGAGAGCGATATTCAATGCTCTCAAGGCTTGGCCTCAGCTAGCGAGGGCCAAGTTCATACGGTTTCAATCAGACAACATGACAACTGTTGCGTACATCAACCATCAGGGGGGAACAAGGAGTTCCCTAGCGATGGAAGAAGTGACCAAAATCATTCTATGGGCGGAGTCTCACTCCTGCCACCTGTCTGCTATCCACATCCCAGGAGTGGAAAATTGGGAAGCGGATTTTCTGAGTCGTCAGACATTGCATCCGGGGGAGTGGGAACTCCATCCGGAAATCTTTGCCCAAGTCACTCAGCTGTGGGGCATTCCAGACATGGATCTGATGGCCTCTCGTCAGAACTTCAAAGTTCCTTGCTATGGGTCCAGATCCAGGGATCCCAAGGCGGCTCTAGTGGATGCACTAGTAGCACCTTGGACCTTCAAACTAGCTTATGTGTTCCCGCCGTTTCCTCTCATCCCCAGGCTGGTAGCCAGGATCAATCAGGAGAGGGCGTCGCTGATCTTGATAGCTCCTGCGTGGCCACGCAGGACTTGGTATGCAGATCTGGTGAATATGTCATCGGCTCCACCTTGGAAGCTACCTTTGAGACGAGACCTTCTTGTTCAGGGTCCGTTCGAACATCCGAATCTGGTTTCACTCCAGCTGACTGCTTGGAGATTGAACGCTTGATCTTATCGAAGCGAGGGTTCTCAGATTCTGTTATCGATACTCTTGTTCAGGCCAGAAAGCCTGTAACTAGAAAGATTTACCACAAAATTTGGAAAAAAATATATCTGTTGGTGTGAATCTAAAGGATTCCCTTGGGACAAGGTTAAGATTCCTAGGATTCTATCCTTCCTTCAAGAAGGATTGGAAAAAGGATTATCTGCAAGTTCCCTGAAGGGACAGATTTCTGCCTTGTCTGTGTTACTTCACAAAAAGCTGGCAGCTGTGCCAGATGTTCAAGCCTTTGTTCAGGCTCTGGTTAGAATTAAGCCTGTTTACAAACCTTTGACTCCTCCTTGGAGTCTCAATTTGGTTCTTTCAGTTCTTCAGGGGGTTCCGTTTGAACCCTTACATTCCGTTGATAATAAGTTATTATCTTGGAAAGTTTTGTTTTTAGTTGCAATTTCTTCTGCTAGAAGAGTTTCAGAATTATCTGCTCTGCAGTGTTCTCCTCCTTATCTGGTGTTCCATGCAGATAAGGTGGTTTTACGTACTAAACCTGGTTTTCTTCCAAAAGTTGTTTCTAACAAAAACATTAACCAGGAGATTATCGTACCTTCTCTGTGTCCGAAACCAGTTTCAAAGAAGGAACGATTGTTGCACAATTTGGATGTTGTTCGCGCTCTAAAATTCTATTTAGATGCTACAAAGGATTTTAGACAAACATCTTCCTTGTTTGTTGTTTATTCCGGTAAAAGGAGAGGTCAAAAAGCAACTTCTACCTCTCTTTCTTTTTGGATTAAAAGCATCATCAGATTGGCTTACGAGACTGCCGGACGGCAGCCTCCCGAAAGAATCACAGCTCATTCCACTAGGGCTGTGGCTTCCACATGGGCCTTCAAGAACGAGGCTTCTGTTGATCAGATATGTAGGGCAGCGACTTGGTCTTCACTGCACACTTTTACCAAATTTTACAAGTTTGATACTTTTGCTTCTTCTGAGGCTATTTTTGGGAGAAAGGTTTTGCAAGCCGTGGTGCCTTCCATTTAGGTGACCTGATTTGCTCCCTCCCTTCATCCGTGTCCTAAAGCTTTGGTATTGGTTCCCACAAGTAAGGATGACGCCGTGGACCGGACACACCTATGTTGGAGAAAACAGAATTTATGTTTACCTGATAAATTACTTTCTCCAACGGTGTGTCCGGTCCACGGCCCGCCCGGGTTTTTTTAATCAGGTCTGATAATTTATTTTCTTTAACTACAGTCACCACGGTACCATATGGTTTCTCCTATGCAAATATTCCTCCTTAACGTCGGTCGAATGACTGGGGTAGGCGGAGCCTAGGAGGGATCATGTGACCAGCTTTGCTGGGCTCTTTGCCATTTCCTGTTGGGGAAGAGAATATCCCACAAGTAAGGATGACGCCGTGGACCGGACACACCGTTGGAGAAAGTAATTTATCAGGTAAACATAAATTCTGTTTTTGTAGGGCATTGCCCTAAAGAAATCCGCTCTTTTACCTGTAAAAAAAAATACAAAGACCCCCCTACAGTAAAACCCACCACCCAACCAACCCCCCAAAATAAAAAAACTTAACTCTAACAAAAACCTAAGCTACCCTTTGCCCTGAAAAGGGCATTTGTATGGGCATTGCCCTTAAAAGGGCATTTAGCTCTTTTGCATTGCCCTTAAAAGGCATTTAGCTCTTTTAAAAAAGCCCAAACCCTAATCTAAAAAAAAAAAAAAAAAAATACACCCAAAAAAAGTAAAAAAAAAAAAAAAAAAAAAAAATCATTATGTTGTCGGTCATTTGAAATTTCATCAACTGAGTGAGAAGTTTTAAAAGACCTTTTACGTTTATTAGAAGGCGGGAATGCAGACAAAGCCTTCTGAATAGAATCAGTAACAAATTCTTTAAAATTCATAGGTATATCATGTACATTAGAAGTTGAAGGAACAACAACTGGCAACGTACTATTACTGATGGACACATTATCTGCATGTAAAAGTTTATCATGACAACTATTACAAATGGTACTCGGAGATATAATTTCCACAATCTTACAACAAATGCACTTAGCTTTGGTAGAACCGATGTCAGGCAGCAAAGTTCCAACAGATACTTCTGAGGCAGGATCAGATTGAGACATCTTGCAAAATGTAAAAGAAAAAACAACATATAAAGCAAAATTATCAATTTCCTTATATGACAGTTTCAGGAATGGGAAAAAATGCAAATAGCATAGCCCTCTGACATAGAAAAAGCCAAGAGGCAAACAGCAATTGGGTATTAAATTAATGAAAAGTTTGGTGGCAAGTATGACGCACAACGTAACTGAAAATTTTTTTTGGGCGCCAACAATATCCGGAAATGACACACTTGCGTCACTAATGACGCAGCCGTGTGTAAGGCTTCGGCGTCAACTACGACGCCGGAAATGACTAACTTGCGTCAACGGACGTACTTTTCGCGCCATAAATTCTTGCGCCAAGAATGACGCAATAAAGTCTAGCATTTGGCGCACACGCGGGCCTAGTACTGCCCGCAATTTGCAAGAAAAATGTAGTCAATTTGAAAAAAAGACTAAACCCCAGGTAAGAAAAAATATTTCTTAATATGTTTATTTTCCCTAAATATGAAACTGACAGTCTGCAAAAGGAAATACAAGAACCTGACTCATGGCAAATATAAGTACAATACATATATTTAGAACTTTATATAAATACATAAAGTGCCAAACCATAGCTGAGAGTGTCTTAAGTAATAAAAACATACTTACCAAAGACACCCATCCACATATAGCAGATCGCCAAACCAGTACTGAAACGGTTATCAGTAGAGGTAATGGTATATATAAGAGTATATCGTCGATCTGAAAAGGGAGGTAAGAGATGAATCTCTACGACCGATAACAGAGAACCTATGAAATAGACCCCCGTTAGGGAAATCATCGTATTCAATAAGTGATACACATCCCTCTGTCATTTACTGTACTCTGAGAGGAATCAGGCTTCAACAATGCTGAGAAGCGCATATCAAAGTAGAAATCTTAGCACAAACTTTACATCACCACCTCCATAGGAGGCAAAGTTTGTAAAACTGAATTGTGGGTGTGGTGAGGGGTGTATTTATAGGCATTTTGAGGTTTGGGAAAGTTTGCCCCTCCTGGTAGGAATGTATATCCCATACGTCACTAGCTCATGGACTCTTGCCAATTACATGAAAGAAATCTTAAAGGAACACAAACCCCAACATTTTTGTTTCATGACTCAGATACAGCATGCAATTTTAAATCCGTTTTATAATTTACTTCTATTATCACATTTTCTTTGTTCTATTAGTATCTTTTGTTGAAAAGCAGGTAGGTAGGCTCAGGCACATGCACATGTTTGGAGCAAGAATGTTATCCATTTGCAAGAGCACTAGAGGGCAGCACTATTTAGCTATCTATTCAACAAAGACTATCATGGGAAGAGAGCAAATGTGTTTATAGAAGCAAGTTAGAAACTTTTTTTAAATTGTATGCTTTGCCTAAATGACAGTTTTTTTTGGGGGGGGTTCATATCCCTGTTTAATAGTCTGTCATACATAATATGTATAATCTATCACATACAGCAAGCAGCAGTTAGACAAATACAATAGGTACATTATCACCCTTGATTAGATGCTGGGCATGTTAAGACGTAGCACGTTGGCACTGCTCATGCACACTACTGTTCTGACGTCACTGATATTTGCACTGTAGTGCAAGTACAGCCATGCGGTGCTGCTTTAGTTTATCCTAAGGACAACTTCACCTGTACATTTAAAAGCCTAAGGAGAGGAGTGGAAGCTATAAACACTTCTGCCGTTATGCAAAGGAAACATAATAAAAACAATGGAACTGATAGAAGTGCCCTGATGACTCCCTGTGCAGGTAACTTTATAATGGATATTTATTACGAATCTTGATGCTAAAAGAATCATCACAATAACGCTATATTATAAAGGTATCCGCATCACGATTGAGATTGCAGGTGAAATGTTCTAAAGGGATGAAATCAGTGTTTAGACGACTTGCCGAGAGGCATTTTACTGTACTTCTCTGTGGTTGGTGAGAGTTAATGGAAATGATCCCTTTAGATAGAGGTGAATATCAGTGAACTTCTTTGGGTACAAAACAATAGTGAAACTAGGACATGAATAATAAACAAATATAAGCTGGGAGGTTGTGGGTATATTGTACATGTGTGTGTGTATATATTGTTACATGTATGTATTATACTGTACATTACTATATCATTTATTTAAGGTTAGTTTGCTATTTAAAACAAGTTTTTAACTTTTCGTTTGTTCTTCTTTTTTTTTAATTCGTAAGGTTGATTTAATTGCTGGAAAAACTCCCGCTGAGCGGATTACAGTACTGATCTTTCTACTAGAGCAGTTGCCACTTCTTGGGCCTTTTCGTAATGCATTTTCTATTACTATTGATCAGATTTGCAAGGCAACTACTTGGTCTACTTTGCACACTTTTACAAAGTTTTATTATTTTGATCTGTATGCTTCTTCTGAGGCTGCTTTTGGTAGGAAAGTTCTACGGACTGTAGTGCCTGATCAGTAACATTGTGCCTTCACTGTTTGTCCCCCATTTCATAGTATGCTTGTGGACTTGGGTATAGGTTTTTGCCACATTATGACTTGTGGACTCTCACCATCTGACAAAAGGAAATAAAATGTACGCTTCCCTGATAACTTAATTTCTTTCATGATGGTGAGAGTCCATCATGATGGGGAAGTAGTTGTGATTTGTGACCATCTTTAGAATTGGTTGTCTCAGATATCCATGGAAAAAATACTAGTTTTAAATACTTTTGCCTTGGCTGCAAATCTAGTAAGGGACAGAAGTTGTATTCTTTGTTCTTAGTATCCCATGTGAAAGTGTAAGGAAAGTCTTTGATTTGTCTACTCCCACACATATGAAATTAGTTTTTGTTCAAGCATACCAACTGAATAATGTCAAATTCCTCTGACCTTATTAAAGAAACAAAGACTGTTACCTCCATAAGTATAAACCTAATTTACCAATGCTACTAGCGCACTCATTGTGAGTTTCCAAGCTGGTGTAGGTTGGTGAATACTGCTTGGGTGAGTCAAGAAAAGTAAGCTTTTTTTCCGCCCACTTTCATTTTTTGTTAATGTGGTGCAATCTGTAATATGTATTTTTTCTTTGTCATATCTTTTCTATTATGTGTGTAGCTTCATCCTAATAAAACATGAAGTTTTGTATCCATATACCTAGTTTGATTAATTCTGATATACATATGTGCTAAGTACGGCTTATAACTACATAATATGGAATTGATTGGCTCTACATTATGAAATTTACAGGACTGGTAAACTCTTCTTTTTTTAAGCAAAAAGAAGTCTTAATATGATCTTGATAATCAAATATATTTCAAGGCTGATTAAACAGTTTTCCACCACATCTGACCTCTAATATATATATAACATATTCCATCAGCATGGTAATTTATAAAGTGGTATATTATTTACCCTTGAAGTTCTAACATTTCTTCAATTGTGACCCAGGTTTTTTGCTTTTATTTCCAGACTTGCATTAAATAATACCATCAGCTCATTGAATAGCCTTTTTTGTGGTTGCTTTTTAAGTTTGCTTGACCTTTTGTGATTGCAGGCTTGGATGTGCACAATGAAAGGAGAGAGAGGTGAACAGATATTTTCCTGGCAAACCCTGAAAAGAAAAGTCATTGTAAGAAGTAGCTCAGATGTCAAACATCTTGTGGTTGTAATCTGTGAACCAGAAGCCTGGGCAGCAGACTCACTGTAATTGTTATGACAGTCAGTGATGATATTTCTATAACTAGAGCTAAACTTGGCTTTCCGATTTCAAGTAAATCAAATGCACATGGAATAGATTAAAAGGGTGGGACCCGAAACACCATCTTTTTTTTTTTTCCCCCCTCCTATTTTGGAAAATTCTATGTACACATCATTTTATTTTAGCTAGTAGTTATGTTATTTATTTATTTTTTCTTATATTTGTAATTTCATTGCTAAAATCCAGGATTAGTTTTCAGTTTATATGGTGTGTATCTTAAAGAGCACTGGCATATAATGTCTTTAGGATCCGTCAACTTATCTAACACACATGCTGGGCTTGTATTGCTTCTGTGAACTAGATTCAAAATAGTATAAAGACGAAGAGGAAATATAAGTGATCAGGTTAGTCAAGATGTTGCAAAAAAACATCTTCTGGTTTTGAAATGACCCAGGAATAGAAGGTTAGGAATCTGGAGAACTGTCTATTGGTATTGAATATCTGTAATGTATGTAGCTGATATCAATCTACTCTGAATGTGGCTCAACTGAGAACGCAGTTTCTTTTATAACTAATGCTGTAGACTCCCATTTGACAGTTGATGTAAGTTATTCAATCATGTTGGCAGAATAACTCTGCATTCTGAGACAATTGGAGACTCCAAGTGTTTCAGAGCTGAAAAATCTCTGTTTAGCTGCCCTTTTTTCCAGCAAGTATTTTGGAACCCTGACCTTACTTCCTCCGCGGATCCAAAGGGACTCCATAACACTCTTAAACTGGACGGATTGACATCAGTGGTGATGACCCTTCAAATTAGTTGAAGTACAGGAGAAGAAAAATGTCAGGCACTACTCCGGAACCAGAGGAAATTTTAAAATCAGCAAAACTTTATTCCATAATAAAATGAGCTAACAGACATGGCAAGGTCACTGGTGGAGATACAGTCTGACGCATTGCGAAACCCCTAGTGGCGCTTACTCATAGACTCAAATAAATTGAAGTACTTGCTCTGTTTTAAAGGCCATAAAACCCAAAAATGTTCTTTCATGATTCAAACAGTGTAAAAAATGTTTAAAGAAATTTCAGCTTACGATCATCAAATTTACTTTATTCTCTTGGTATCTTCTGTTTAAAAGCAGAGTTGTCATAAACTAGCATGCAAAATCCCATGAAAATGTGCAGCCATAAAACATAGAAATAGTCTTAAAGGGACAGTCTACTCCAGAATTGTTAATGTTTACAATTATAGCTAATCCCTTTATTACCCATTGCCCAGCTTTGGATAACCAATACAGTTCTATTAATATACTTTTTATCTCTGTGATCACCTTGTATCTAAGCCTCTGCAGACTGCCCCATTGTTTCAGTTGTTTTGACAGACACATGAACTTGCACTATCGAGCATTAAAAAACTGTCAAAATGCAGAGGTGGCCTTCAAGGGATTAGAAATTAGCATATCATTTTACCTAGGTCTAGCTTTCAACAAAGAATAACAAAGGAACAAAGCAAATTTGATGATAAAAGTCAATTTGTAAATTGTTTAAAATTGCATGCCCTATCTGAATCATGAAAGTTTAATTTTGAGTAGTCTGTGCCTTAACCCCTTCGTGACCGAGGACGTGTCAGACACGTCCTACAAAAAATACCCTTAATAACCAAGGACATGCCTGACACGACCTCCGGGTTTTTAAGCGGTGGAAGCGATCGTGATCGCTTCCAGACGCTTTCAAGGTATTGCAGTGATGCCAAAAATATCAAGGCATCACTGCATCACTGCAATACCTTTTTTACCCACCGATACAGAGAGGGCAACTTTGTGGCCCTCTCTGCATCGGCCAGCGATGGTGTCTATCATTGGGTGGGACACTACACTATGGAACATAAAGTGGGATGGATGGAGGGAGATGGTAATTTGTTCAATCTGAGCTGGGAGCCTCTCAAACAGTATGGCAGCGATGCCTCGCTGATGAGGCATCCTGTAATACTCTTTCTGACTGCTGGGCTTCATTGTGATCGCTCCTACAGAGCGATCACTTACGGTTTGACTCCACGTGGAGCCCAGCAGTCAGGCAGAGCATCAGAAGCGATCAGGCAGGCTTCTTATGCTCTGTAAGTATGCTAAGTGCCTCGGTGGGTCAAGAGTGATCTGTGTTGAGAGAGAGAGATTTAGTTACTTTTATTAGTTTAAAAATGGTAAATTAAGTTTTTTAGTAATTAACCCCTAGCTTGCCAGTGATCAATATAAATCACTGACTCTTGCACAAAAGCACTATTTTGCTCTGTGCATTTCTTTTGTAAGACCCAAAGGCTCTTTTCAGAGCCATTTAGTTAATTTAAATTTTGTTTGATTTTTTTTTTTAGTATTTTTTTTTTCTCTGTGACAGATAAAAATAAATCATGTCCTAGAGAACATATAGTGCTGAGGAGGCATATGCCATCCTTGTGTCAGAGTCAGACGCCTCTATGTCACACTCAGACCCTAATTTTACCCTCCCATATGCTCATATATATCATTAGATACAGTTTCAACTTATAGTGATGTATCTGTGGCTGCTAGCCCCCCTGCCAGAAGGAGACGTGTTGCTCCAGCTGCCATTGCTGCTGAAGCGTGGGTAATGCCTCATCACCAGATGCCAGCTATCCCACCCTTCACAGCAAATCCTGGCATCAATGTGGATGTGGCAGGATTTAGCCCCCAACGGTTTATGGAGGTGTTTCTGGGCGATGATGTATTGGGGAACATTGTCGCCCAAACTAATTTATATGCCCATCAGTTCTGTGCTGCAAAGCCGGACTCATATTTGGCAAAGCAGCAATGGGCCCCCATCAATGTGCTAGAATTTAAAACATTCTTGGCATTGACTATGCTGATGGGCATAATAAAGAAACCCTCCATCCGCTCCTACTGGAGCAGTAACCCCATCTGCTCTACCCCAATTTTTACTTTTACTGTGCCAGATTTTTACATTTCACAGTTCTAAAATTGTTGCTGTAGTTTACCAAAACTCCTGTCAAACCTTTGCAGGAGGTCTTGCAGAAAACAACCTGGAGTGTTTTCTTGCAATAACTTACAACAAGCTCTCCTAAATCATAGTCAAAAAGCAATGTGTGTGTAAAAATGAAAATTGAAAAATTACCACCATACACTTTCTCCACTTTTATTTCTGGCTAAAATGGTTGCATCAAAGGCATCAAAGCACTACATATAAAATACCTTGGGGTGTCAACTTTTCAAATATATGCACATTCATGGCAAGCAAATAAATTGGGGTATGTAAAAAGGCCCCCAAAAAGACGATAGGCAAAGAAGATATGTTAAAAAGGTGGTATCACTGTTCTCAGGAGATGTTGGTGAACACATATTGGGGTCTTCTTTGGCAGTAACACATAACAGGAGCTGAGAATCCATGCCTAAAGTACAATGTGTGTGAAAAATAACACAAAAAAATGACTGCCAAATAGTTTGATAAAGACTGGTGGTTGAATTAGTGCATGGAAAGTGTTAAAATACCAGCATTTCAAATACCCTAGGGTGTCTACTTTTCAAAAATATGTGGTTTGATGGGGGTAAATTCCATTGGCCAGCTTCATAAATGTCCTAAATAGGACATGAGTGCATGATGACAGATGTGAAAATTCCAAGTTGGAAAACTGGAATGCGTCCCCTAAAAATAAGGCCTTTTAGCCCCCTGAGAACCCAACAAACCTATTCATGGGTGGTATCACTTTACTCCGGAGATGTTGCTGAACACATATTGAGGTGTGTTTTGGCAGTAACACATAACAGGAACTAAGAATCCATGCCTAAATTCAATGTGTGTGAAAAATAACACAAAAAAATGACTACCCAAAAGTTTGACTAAGATTGGTGGTTGAATTAGTGCATGGAAAGTGTTAAAATACCAGCATTTCAAATTCCCTAGGGGGTCTACTTTTCAAAAATATATGGTTTGATGAGGGTAAATTACATTGGCCGGCTTCAGAAATGTCCCAAATAGGACATGGGTTCATGATGACAGATGTGAAAATTCCAAGTTGGAAAACTGGAACGCGCCCCCTAAAAATAAGGCCTTTTAGCTCCCAGAGAACCCGACACGCCTATACATGGGTGGTATCACTGTACTCAGGAGATGTTGCTGAAGACATATTGGGGTGTTATTTGGCATTAACCCTTAACGCTCTCAGTAAATGTATTCTTAAATTGCTATTTCTTCTACAAGATACGACAAGTCCACGGATTCATCCTTACTTGTGGGATATAATCCTCCTGCTAACAGGAAGTGGCAAAGAGCACCACAGCAGAGCTGTCTATATAGCTCCTCCCTTGACTCCACCCCCAAGTCATTCTCTTTGCCTATGCTAGTAATAGGAAGGGTAAAGTGATAGTGACGATAAAATGATAGTTTTAATTTCTTCAATCAAGATGTTTTTTATTTTAAATGGTACCGGTGAGTACTATTTTTCTCAGGGAGGATATGGCAGAAGATTTCCCCCTGAAAATTGATGATTTTAGCAGCAGTTACTAAGATCAATTATGGTTCCCACAGATCTGAAGGTAATATGAGAAAATTATTCAGTGTGGAGGACAGCCTCATGCAACAAGCAGCATTTGAGGTATATTTCAACCCTTTACTTTTGAGGAAATTTAATATATCAGAACTGGCTGATTTGGTTCCTTATAATGGGAACAGGGTAAACAGTAGTCCGGTTATCAATAAGGGTGTTACTGTTTCTCCTGGGTGTTTTTTCTGACATATGCAGCTCAAGTAGATACACAGCATGAAATACAGACACTGGGGCATTTTTACTATTTATCTTAGAGCATAAGTCGTTTTTTATTGCTGAGAAAACAAGGACTTATATCGTTTGGTGTATTTATTTATTGGGGACCACATGGCTGTTTATAACCGCTTCCCATGCGGTAGTTTGAATTATTAGTGCAACGTCCATTGTGGGCGGGGCCTATTTTCGCGCCTCAGACGCGCAGTTTACTCTGAAGGAGACAGCAGACATTAGCTCCGGTTGGGCCCTATCTGTGTTTTACACTATCCGGATTGGTGTCGATTCGTTTGACAATTCTCTGAGGGCAGGTAGAGGCGCCCCAGTAGAGCTGTGGCGAGGTGCAGGGGTCGTTATTTATCAAGTTGAGTTTTTTTGCTTTAATGTTCCTGTAGAGGGTAATTTCTGTTCTTGCATGTGGGATGCAATAATTTTTGGCAACTCTGTATAGACATACATAGTTTTTAAGCATTTATAAGCGTTTTTAAGTGTGTGTAGAAAAAGATTGTGTGCTTTTATTTCTTAAAGGCGCAGTACCCGTTTTTTACAAATTTATTTTTTTCAATAAATAAAGTCTTTACCAACTGTTGTGGTTATTACTACTTTGTTAAACATGTCTGACATTGAGGAAACTCATTGCTCTATGTGTTTAGAAGCCATTGTGGAACCCCCACTTACATTGTGTACCTCTTGTACTGATAGAGCCTTACACTGTAAAGAACATATCTTAGGAAATGAAAGTGTGTCTAAGGATGATTCTCAGTCTGAAGAGAATCAGGATATGCCATCCAATTCTCCCCAAGTGTCACAACCTTTAACACCCACACAAGTGACACCTAGTACTTCTAGTGCGTCTAATTCTTTTACTCTGCAGGATATGGCTGCAGTTATGTCAACTACCCTCACTGAGGTATTATTTAAACTGCCAGTTTTGCAAGGTAAACGCAGTAGGCCAGATATTGATGTAAATACTGAACCCTCTGATGCTTTATTAGCCATTTCCGATGTACACTCACAGTGCTCTGAATTGGGGGTCAGGGAATTATTGTCTGAGGGAGAACTTTCAGAATCAGGGAATGTGTTACCTCAGACAGATTCGGACTTAGTATCCTTTAAATTTAAACTTGAACACCTTTGCCTGTTGCTCAGGGAGGTCCTAGCGACTCTGGATGATTGTGAACCTATTACAATTCCTCCAGAAAAATTGTGTAAGATGGATAAATATCTAGAAGTACCTACTTACACTGATGTTTTTCCGGTTCCCAAAAGAATTTCGGAAATTGTTAAAAAGGAATGGGATAGACCAGGGATACCGTTCTCTCCCCTTCCTAATTTTAAGAAAATGTTTCCTATATCAGACACCATCAGGGACTCTTGGCAAACGGTCGCTAAGGTGAAGGGAGCAATATCTACTCTAGCTAAACGTACAACTATACCTATTGAGGACAGTTGTTCTTTTTGTTACAGCCTACTGTCTGCATTGTTCCAGTAACTATGGCGGCGGCTTTCTGGTTTGACGCCCTGAAGGTAGAGACGCCTTTAGAGGACATTTTGGACAGAATTAGAGCTCTCAAGCTAGCTAATTCCTTTATCACAGATGCTGCTTTTCAGATTGCTAAATTAGCGGCGAAAAATGCAGGCTTTGCCATTTTTTCGCGCAGAGCGCTATGGTTAAAATCGTGGTCTGCTGATGTATCATCAAAATCTTAACTTTTAGCTATTCCATTCAAGGGTAAGGCCCTTTTCGGCCCTGAATTGAAAGAAATCGTTTCCGACATTACTGGAGGTAAAGGTCACGCCCTACCTCAAGAGAAACCTTTTAAGATGAGGGGGTAAACAAAATAATTTTCGTTCCTTTCGAAATTTCAAAGGAGTACCCTCTGCTTCCACTTCCTCCACTAAACAGGAAGGGAATTTTGCTCAATCCAAGTCTGTCTGGAGACCTAACCAGGCCTGGAATAAGGGTAAACAAGCCAAGAAGCCCGCTGCTGCTACCAAGACAGCATGAAGGGGCAGCCCCCAATCCGGGACCGGATCTAGTATGGGGCAGACTTTCCCTCTTTGCTCAGGCTTGGGCAAGGGATGTTCAGGATCCCTGGGCATTGAAAATTGTGACCCAGGGGTATCAGTTGGAATTCAAGGAATTTCTCCCAAGGGGGAGATTTCATCTTTCACGTTTGTCTGTAGACCAGACAAAAAGAGAGGTGTTCTTACACTGTGTAAAAGACCTCTATACCATGGGAGTAATTTGTCCAGTTCCAAAGCTGGAACAGGGACAGGGGTTTTACTCAAACCTTATCGTGGTTCCCAAAAAAGAGGGAACTTTCAGACCCATTTTAGATCTAAAATGTCTAAACAAATTTCTCAGAGTCCCATCGTTCAAGATGGAGACAATACGAACAATCTTACCAATGATCCAGGAGGGTCAATACATGACCACCCTGGACCTAAAGGGTGCGTATCTTCACATTCCTATCCACAAGGATCATCATCAGTTTCTAAGGTTTGCCTTTTTGGACAAGCATTATCAGTTCGTGGCCCTTCCCTTCGGGTTGGCCACAGAAGGGTCCCTTATAGCGGTTCTCAGACCGCGGGGCATAGCAGTGGCGCCCTATCTGGACGATATCTTGATTCAAGCGTCAACTTATCTTAACAAATCTCACACGGACATTATGTTGTCTTTCCTAAGAACTCACGGTTGGAAAGTGAATGTAGAAAAGAGTTCACTTGTTCCACAAACAAGAGTTCCATTCTTGGGAACTCTGATAGACTCGGTAGACATGAAAATATTTCTGACGGAGGTCAGAAAATCAAAGATTCTAAATACTTGCTGAGCTCTTCAGTCCATTCCTTGGCCATCAGTGGCTCACTGTATGGAGATCATGGGATTAATTGTAGCAGCTATGGACATCGTCCCGTTTGCTCGCTTCCATCTCAGGCCACTGCAGCTGTGCATGCTCAGGCAGTGGAATGGGGATTATGCGAATTTATCTCCTCAGATAAATCTGGATCAAGAGACCAGAGACTCTCTTCTTTGGTGGTTATCACAGGATCATCTGTCCCAGGGAATGTGCTTCCGCAGGCTGTCATGGGTTATAGTGACAACGGATGCCAGCCTCTTGGGCTGGGGTACAGTCTGGAATTCCCTGAAGGCTCAGGGTACTTGGACTCTAATGGAGTCTCAATTACCAATCAATATTCGGGAACTAAGAGCAATATTCAACGCGCTTCAGGCGTGGCCTCAGTTGGCTCTGGCCAAATTCATAAGATTCCAATCGGACAACATCACGACTGTCTAGCGATGATAGAGGTATCAAAGATAATCCGATGGGTGGAGACTCACTCTTGCCATCTACCAGCAATCTATATCCCAGGAGTAGAGAACTGGGAAGCGGATTTTCTAAGTCATCAGACTTTTCATCCGGGGGAGTGGGAACTCCATCCGGAGGTGTTTGCATCATTGATTCAACAATGGGGCATACCGGAATTGGATCTAATGGCATCTCAACAGAATGCCAAGCTTCCACGTTACGGGTCCAGGTCGAGGGATCCCCAGGCTGTACTGATAGATGCTCTAGCAGTACCTTGGTCGTTCAACCTGGCTTATGTGTTTCCATAATTTCCTCTCCTGCCTCGTGTGATTGCAAGAATCAAGCAGGAGAGAGCTTCAGTGATTCTAATAGCGCCTGCGTGGCCACGCAGGACTTGGTATGCGGATCTAGTGGAAATGTAGTCACTACCTCCATGGAAACTACCATCGAGGCAGGACCTTCTCATTCAAGGTCCGTTCCAACATCCAAATCTAAATTCTCTGCAGCTGACTGCCTGGAGATTGAACGCTTGATTCTATCTAAGCGAGGATTCTCTGAGTCGGTCATTAATACTTTGATTCAGGCTCTCAAGCCTGTCACGAGAAAAATTTACCATAAGATATGGCGTAAATATCTTTATTGGTGCGAATCCAAGGGCCACTCGTGGAGTAGGGTTAGGATTCCTAGGATTTTGTCCTTTCTCCAAGAAGGATTGGAGAAGGGATTATCAGCTAGTTCCTTAAAGGGACAAATTTCTGCTTTGTCAATTTTACTACACAAGCGTCTGGCGGATGTCCCAGACGTTCAGTCTTTTTGTCAGGCTTTAATCAGAATCAAGCCTGTGTTTAAACCTATTGCTCCGCCATGGAGTTTGAATTTAGTTCTTAATGTTCTTCAAGGGGTTCCGTTTGAACACATGCATTCCATAGATATTAAGCTGTTATCTTGTAAAGTTTTGTTTTTAGTTGCTATCTCTTCTGCTCGAAGAGTTTCTGAGCTTTCTGCGTTACAATGTGATTCACCTTATCTGATATACCATTCTGATAAGGTGGTTTTGCGTACTAAACCTGGATTCCTTCCTAAGGTTGTTTCAAATAAGAATATTAATCAGGAAATTGTTGTTCCTTCCTTGTGTCCTAATCCTTCTTCTAAGAAGGGACGTCTGTTACATAACTTGGACGTGGTTCGTGCCTTGAAGTTTTACTTACAAGCTACCAAAGATTTCCGTCAAACATCGCCTCTATTCATTGTTTATTCTGGAAAGCGTAGGGGTCAAAAAGCTACGGCTACCTCTCTCTTTTTGGCTGAAAAGCATCATGCGCCTGGCATACAAGACTGCTGGACAGCAGCCTCCTGAAAAAATTACGGCTCATTCCACTAGATGCTTCTGTTGAACAGATTTGTAAGGCTGCGACTTGGTCCTCTCTTCATACTTTTCCAAATTTTACAAATTTGATACTTTTGCTTCTTCTGAGGCTATTTTTGTGAGAGAGGTTCTTCAAGCAGTGGTGCCTTCAGTTTAGGTTTCTGTCTTGTCCCTCCCGTTCATCCGTGTCCTGTTGCTTTGGTATTGTATCCCACAAGTAAGGATGAATCCGTGGACTTGTTGTATCTTGTAGAAGAAAAGGAAATTTATGCTTACCTGATAAATTGATTTCTTCTACGATACGACGAGTCCACGGCCCGCCCTGTCATTTTAAGTCGGTATTTCTTTTATTTTTTTAAAAACAAACTTCAGTCACCTCTGCACCTTTTTAGCTTTTCCTTTCTCTTCCTATACCTTCGGTCGAATGACTGGGGGGTGGAGTCTTGATTAAAGAAATTAAAACTATCATTTTATCACCACTATCACTTTACCCTTCCTATTACTAGCATAGGCAAAGACAATGACTTGGGGGTGGAGTCAAGGGAGGAGCTATATAGACAGCTCTGCTGTGGTGCTCTTTGCCACTTCCTGTTAGCAGGAGGATTATATCCCACAAGTAAGGATGAATCCGTGGACTCGTCGTATCGTAGAAGAAATCAATTTATCAGGTAAGCATAAATTTCCTTTTAGTCACTCTAGAAAACTGTTTCAAATAGGCGTCCCAAAATTACAAACCAGTTATTAGTGGATGTCCGCACCCATACAGAATCATCTATCCCCTGAACTAGTTTTATCTATTAAGGGTGAAGATTGTTAGTGGCGCCTCAGGCTGACTGCGTGGAAGATCAAATATATGCAAACATATTATGTTAAGCCAAAATTCCAAAGACTCGCAAGACAGTGCGACTAATAGCGTGGATAACTCAATCTATTGCTGTTACCAATTGTGTGCCTATCTAAAGGGATTCTTATAATAACTCTATAAATGTGGTTCTAACATGGATCACGAGATGAAACTGATTATATCATAAAGAGGATATTTAATACATGACAATGAATGTGATGCAAATTAAAACATAGGAAATACCTAGATAAAAATAATAAGAATGTCTTGGTACATTTAAAATTTTAAAAACAATGACACCGGTGTCTCAACAATGATACAAAGCTTATGACAATGTGTAAAACTTGATATTCTAACAATACTCTCTACCTAACACAACTAAGCAGGCGTTGACGGCTTATAATGATGTACCGATACAAAATAGTAGAGTGTGGCTGGTATAGCTGATATAATTAAATGCTGCTATAGTACTGCTACCGTGAGGAAATAAAAGATATATTTCACAGAGAGTTCCTCGGTGTGGTTATAGCATCGAAAGGATATTCTTTAATAGGAATGAAAGTTCCAATATGACCAGCTTTAAACACTGATACAAAGGTGTAGGGTTATACGTATGTTTCCAATAGGGTCAAATATCTCATATTTGAATCTGGTGATACCAAGTTATATGGTGATACAAAGTTATTTCTCTCAGTGGTAACAGAGTTCTTATGTCTCCAACGATAGTTATAATAAAGCGGACACTATGAATACTAAGATGTAGCATGTTAAGTGTACTCACTCTTTCTTCTGTGTCCTCGCCCGAATGACTCACTTGAACCGTGAGAGCCGCCGGGGTGTTAGATCCAATCAGTGGTAAATGCTGAAAGTGCGCAC
The DNA here is from genome assembly GCF_027579735.1 of Bombina bombina. NCBI lineage: Eukaryota > Metazoa > Chordata > Amphibia > Anura > Bombinatoridae > Bombina > Bombina bombina. Next base: position 1,132,266,448 of record NC_069501.1, read on the forward strand.
AGTACCAAGACATTCTTATTATTTTTATCTAGGTATTTCCTATGTTTTAATTTGCATCACATTCATTGTCATGTATTAAATATCCTGGTTATGATATAATCAGTTTCATCTCGTGATCCATTTGTTAGAACCACATTTATAGAGTTATTATAAGAATCCCTTTAGATAGGCACACAATTGGTAACAGCAATAGATTGAGTTATCCACGCTATTAGTCGCACTGTCTTGCGAGTCTCTGGAATTTTGGTTTAACATAATATGTTTGCATATATTTGATCTTCCACGCAGTCAGCCTGAGGCGCCACTAACAATCTTCACCCTTAATTTTGTTTCTTAGTTTGCACCGGTGAGATGTGCGAACAGTTAGTTGGCCAGCACTGCATTTCCAGAGTTCAGTGTACACTCTGTTATCATAGTTTTATCTATTGTCAAAAGAATATACAGGTATACCCCGCTCATACAGCGGGTTAGGGACCGGAGCCCCGCTGTAAAGTGAAAACCGCCTTAAAGTGAAACAAGGCAGTTTTAGCTTTCTTTTCACTTGCCAGTGTGTTTAAAAACTTGAAAACATGTTTGAACTAACATATATTAGGGGTGCAATAGTGTTAGGTTTAGTTTAACACTAGCACAGCACAGTATTCAATAAATACTGTACCTGTAAAATAGTGACAATGACTGTAGTAAAATTTGTCAGACTATACCACTGAGACACAGATTGCACTGTAATGCTGTAAACAGAGTGAACTGCGCATAACAAAATGGTGACAGTCCCTTTTCTTGCAATCTCATGATGATTATAGCACTGTTTCAAAATCTTTGGAGGTTGAACTTCAACTCCACAAAGCGCTGTATTAGCGAAGCGCTGTAAAGTGACACGTCTAAGCCACATGGAACTTGAATTTTTTTACAAATAGGAACTTAACAGCATTAATCATGTTAGAATAACTGCAGATATGGTTTATATTTAATAGATATTTCAATAATAAGCAAACAAAGGGGCTAAATTAAATTGTTTATTAAGCTTTTCTACTTCTGATATAACCTCCTTCCAAAATGTGTGCCATGTCACTGCCCACGTGTCCACACCATCAACACATAACACCACCTGTGTAGGACTTTTTAAATTAATTTCGAGCATGGACAATGTGATTGATTATTTAAATGTATGATGGAGTAGGGCTTGCTCTGTTTGGGGCACTATAATAGTACCCAGGTAATTTTTCCATCATTACAGGTATAGACGGGTATGGCCAGGAATGAGTTAGTAATTTGTAAACTATAGAAAGTGTATGGCTAACTGGAGGTGTTCAAAAATTTTTAAGGGCCTGACTATATTTTTAGCTTGTAGGTGGCGTGTTACGAAATTAAATGCTTTAACGCTTTGAGTGCTAACGACGGCTCTGAGCCGTCACAGATTTTCCCATTCAGGTGCTGATGACAGCTCAGAGCTGTCGCTAGCACTCACCCACTTTGAGGGCAATCTGGGGGCTCCCATTGACTTCCACCCCAGCAATCGGGCCTGTATAGTGACAGGCATCACCAGAGCTTTACGTTTTGCGCGGTGATGTCAAGCGCTGTGACGTGATGACATCACCGCACAACTTTATTGAAAATTTGCAATGGACAGTATAGGGAAATGGGGCATGCTGCTCAGATGCCTGTATCTCAGGCATCTAAGCAGCTAACCCGCCTAGCCTTTCCAACGGTATAAGTCTTGGGGATCTGGAAAAAAAAAAGGTAAAAAAGATATATTATAAAAAATAAAAAAACTCAAATCCAGCTTAGCACTCAAAAAGTATGCCAATTATTGAAAAAAGAAAAAAATGATGATCCAATAATTAGACATTTTCTGTATTGAGATGGGCAACATGTCTATGTTGTCATGAAATAAACAGATTCCAAGGAAGAATGACTTATAGGAGGGTCTTCATTGTGGAATGGTGAACATCAACAGTTTTGCTTGACTGTTTCAAGAACAGGGCAAACAGTGACTTTCATTTGGAACTTTGAAAAGGCTGGAGAAAATAAAAATCTCCTATTCCATGTTCTTGAAATGGCATTGTACAAACCACTCCTCAATCCAACAGATTTGACATATTAGCCCAAAAAGCTCTTCTCTTTATTGAAAAAAACCAAATGGGGAAATATGAATTTTAATGGATGAAGCCTTTTGAAGTCTTGTAAACTTGAGAAATAGACTCTGTCTCCTAGAGAGGCTGCATTAAAAGGCTCTGGCATTTGGTTTCTTTAATTTGAAATGAAGGCCCTTTTTGGAAAGTTTAGACAACTTCCCAGGCCCTTTATAGTCTACAAAAATGTGCTTACCCACAGGACCTTCTGTTCTTGTCCTGAAGAAAGAGCTCTTTCTAAATATATTTTTCCTAACGTGAATGTAAATTTAAATGAATATGTGCCCGTTTTTTTTAAATACTATTGAAAACAGGGACACTTTCATTCCTTAAAATTTACATTGAAGCGTTTTTTATTTTTTTTATTTTTCAAAATACTTTTGTTAAAATACTTTTACTTTTTGTTTAAGAAATCCAGACCGGCGATCCCCTGCCCGCTTCTCCTGCTGTACTTAGCATATCAATGACGAAACCGGCTTCCTCCAATAGTTGCGTGGCCTCACAAGTTGGACGCCTTGGGGGTGCTCACAACGATTGGAGGAAGCCGGTTTCATCATTGATATGCTAAGTACAGAGGAGCTGAGGGCGGAGGATCGCTGATCTGTTTTTCCTAAAGAAAAAGGTAAGTATTTTAAAAACAAAACGCTTCAATGTAAATTTTAATGAATGAAAGTGCCCCTGTATTTAATAGTACTGTATTTTTAAAAATCGGGCACTTATTCATTTATATTTACATTCACTTTAATGATAAACTCAAGGTTGGGCCAAACAAATAATAATAATATTCCATATGATATGCTTTTAGTGATTTATCAGTGACTTTGGACAGAGATAATAGCAGTACACTGAATATCTAAAAAAATTTTTTATAAAAAATACATGGCTAGAACAATTTAGGGGCAAGAATTGTTTTGTATGTAAACATGATTTCAAGATCACATATGGTGACAGCACTTAAAGTTAAAGGGAACATAATTATTTTCCTTCATGATTTAGATTAGTGCATAATTTTTAAAAAAAAGTTTCCAATTAATTTCTATTATCAAATGTGCTTTGTTCTCATGATATTCTTAGTTGAAGAGAGATGTATGTAGGTAGTGTGCGCATCTGGAACAATACATGGTAGGAAATAGTGCTGCCATCTAGTGGTCTTGCAGATTAATAACATTCTTTCAAAAATGCTGCCATATAGTGCCGCAGCTGCATTCACACTCCTGAACATGTCTTCCTAGTTCTCAACAAAGGATACCGAGAGAATGAAGAACATTTTATCAAACTAGTCAATTGGAAAGTTATTTAAAAGTGCATGTTCTATCTGAATGAATTAAGAGATTTTTTTGTTTCACATCCCTTTCATTTTCTATACACACTTATGCTTCCTGTATAGTTGCTTTTTCTTTCTAATGACACGATGAGTCCACGGTGCGTTTTCTTTCTAATTACACGATGTGTCCACAGTGCTTTTTCTTTCTAATGACACAATGTGTCCACGGATCATCTAATTACAAAGAGCACCACAGCAAAGCTGTTAAATATCACCTCCTTTCCCTCCAACCCCAGTCATTCTCTTTGCCTACGTTAGAGCAAGGAAGTGGTAAAGTTAGGTGTTTCAAGATTCTTCAAGCAAGATTTTATTATTTTTTAAGTAGTGCAAGATTGTGCTGCTTTGTTCTAGGGTGTAGCCGTAGTCCATATCAGTCTCTTCAGTAGAGCAGTGGTGGCTTTAGAGCAATGGGAACTTGTGGGACATAATTCTTACTGCGCCTCCCATGTATTTTATGCTGCCCTAACTCTGAAAGCCTGAGTAAGATTACTCAGTCTTTATCTCTTTTTTCCACATGTCCATGTGAGAGAGAGGACCTCTCAAACCTAGTGAGCTGCCTGGCAGATTTATGTGGTAAGTGCTGACTTTATTTTTTCTGAGGAGGTTAAATAAGGCTCAATTTATTGTGGTTTCACTGCTCCCGGCGGCTTGACTTTAAAATATGCTGACCAGGAGATTCATTTTTAGATGCCCACGATGGGCGGAGCTATCTGAGACGGCAGTTTGTGTTGCCCGCCACTTTTTCATTCACTTCCGGTGACCGGAGAACATTAGTTGTGAGTCTCAGTCAGCATAACACATATTAAACAAAGGACATGCGTTTCTAGGACCTGACAGCGTTTCACTGTTCTGCAGACCGAGTTCCGGATCTTTTGCTGAGGGGAATTGTAGCCGGTGTCAGCAGGGCAGGTAGGCACCTCAGCAAAGTTAAACCTAGGTGTAGAGGTGTTTCAACACTACTTGTGTAGTTCTATTTAATCCTTACTACAAAAGAAAAATAAAAAAGTTATGTTTTAAAATTTAAAGAGATAACGTTTTTCCTGTTTTAATTTTTATTAAAAATGTAAACCTTTTATTTGGTAATTTGATCCATTTTGAGTCAGAATGGACCAAGAGGCCCTGCAAAATGTCACTTGTTCTTTGTGTTTTGATGTCAATGTGGAACCACCAATCCCTTTCTGTTCCTCATGTATTGAGAGAACTTTAAATTATAGGGATAGACTTTTTTTCTGAGCCAACATTGTCTAAGGCGGATGCTGTTCAGGAGTCTAATGACAATGGTCAATATATGCTGCAGCTTTCTCCTCAAGCGTCCCAACTTTTATCGCCCACACATGCAGTGCCCTGCGCTTCCTCTCTAACTCCTCCTGGAGTTATGTTACAAGACATCGCTTCTATCATGTCCTCTGCGGTTTCTGATGCGTTGTCTGCTTTTCTCCTACATTGGTGTGACCGGTCCACGGCTTCATCCTTACTTGTGGGAATATTCTCTTCCCTAACAGGAAATGGCAAAGAGAGCACAGCAAAAGCTGCCCATATAGCTCCCCCTCTGGCTCCGCCCCCCAGTCATTCTCTTTGCCGCTCTGAACAAGTAGCATCTCCACGGGGATGGTAAAGAGTATGTGGTGTTAGTTGTAGTTTTATTTCTTCTATCAAGAGTTTGTTATTTTAAAATAGTGCCGGTTTGTACTATTTACTCTACAACAGAAAGTGATGAAGAGTTCTGTTAAAAGAGGAGTATGATTTTAGCAACAGTAACTAAAATCCATTGCTGTTCCCACGCAGGACTGTTGAAACCAGAGAACTTCAGTTGGGGGGAACAGTTTGCAGACTTTTCTGCTCCAGGTATGACTAGTCTCTTTTCTAACAAGACATAGTAATGCTAGAAGACTGTCATTTTCCCTTATGGGATCGGTAAGCCATTTTCTTAGACTCATAACAGAATGGCTTATAAATGGGCTATATACTGGTTGACACTATTGTGGGCTAAATCGATTGATTTATATAATATTTATATGACTTTTGGAGTGTTTTGTGACTTGGAAACACTTTTGGGAACGTTTTTATTACGCCTGGCAGTTGTTTAGACACCTAATCTAGTCAGGAAGGCCCCTTCACTCTGGTATGCAGAGGGAGGAGGCCTCATTTTCGCGCCTCAGTTGCGCAGTTACTTCTGGAAGCAGTGCATGCAGCTTCATGTGAGAGGGTCCTGTGGCCATAAAAACGATTTCAAGAAGGCTTATTTCTGTGGTGAATAACCCCCAAGGAAGGTAAAAGCCGCAGCAAAGGCTGTGGCAGGGACTGTAGTGGGTTTAAACTGGTAAATTGAACAATTAGCTCCGGTTTAAGGGGTTAAAGACTTGAAATTTGGTGTGCAATACTTTCAAAGCATTAAGACACTAGGGTGCAAATTTTGTAAAGATCGGATATTTCCTTCATAGTTTTTCAAACATTCAGAAATAAAGTGTACTCTCTTTATTATTTAAAGAGACAGTAACGGTTTTGTTTAAAAACGGTTTTATTGCATTAATAGCCTGCCTAAGTCTGTCTAACATGTCTATACCTTCAGATAGCATATGTTCTGTGTGTATGGAGGCCAAGGTGGTTCCCCCTTTAAATGTATGTGAAAATTGTGCCATGGCGTCCAAACAAAGTAAGGACAGTTCTGTCACATTTAATAAGGTTGCCCAAGATGATTCTTCAAATGAAGGTAGTGGGGATAGTTCATCATCCTCTCCTTCTGTGTCAACACCAGTTATGCCCGCGCAGTCGACACTTAGTACATCTAGCGCGCCAATGCTTGTTACTATGCAGCAATTAACTGCAGTAATGGATAATTCTATAGCAAATCTTTTATCCAAACTGCCAGCATTTCCCAGAAAGCGTGATTGCTCAGTTTTAAATACAGAGGATGAGCAAGTGGGCGCTGACGATAATTTATCTGTTATACCCTCACACCAGTCTGAATTGGCAGTGAGGGAGGGTCTGTCTGAGGGAGAAATTTCTGATTCAGGAAAAGTTTCTCAGCAGGCAGAACCTGATATCGTGGCGTTTAAATTTAAGTTAGAACATCTCCGCGCCCTGCTTAAGGAGGTGCTAACTACTCTTGACGATTGTGACTCTTTGGTGATTCCAGAGAAATTGTGCAAAATGGACAAATTCCTAGAGGTCCCTGTGCACGCTGATGCCTTTCCGATACCCAAGAGGGTGGCGGACATAGTGACCAAGGAGTGGGAGAAGCCAGGTATACCTTTTGTCCCACCTCCTATATTTAAGAAAATGTTCCCCATTATCGACCCCAGAAGGGACGCATGGCAAACAGTCCCTAAGGTTGAGGGGGCAGTTTCTACGTTGGTTAAGCGCACGACTATTCCCATTGAGGACAGTTGTGCTTTCAAAGATCCTATGGATAAAAAATTGGAAGGATTGCTTAAAAAGATATTTGTTCAGCAAGGTTTCCTTCTCCAACCAATTTCGTGCATTATTCCTGTCACAACGGCGACGTCTTTTTGGTTCGAGGAACTAGAAAATTCGCTCCATAAGGAGACTCCATATGAGGAAGTCATGGACAGAATTCACGCACTAAAGTTGGCTAATTCCTTTATTTTAGATGCCGCTTTTCAATTGGCAAAATTAGCGGCGAAAAATTCAGGTTTTGCAATAGTGGCGCGCAGAGCGCTTTGGCTAAAATCTTGGTCGGCGGATGTGTCGTCCAAGACAAAACTGCTTAATATTCCTTTCAAAGGTAAGACCCTTTTCGGGCCAGAATTGAAGGAGATTATTTCAGACATCACTGAAGGGAAGGGCCATGCCCTCCCACAGGATAGGCCTTTCAAGGCTAAGAACAAATCTAATTTTCGTTCCTTTCGCAATTTCAGGAACGGACCGTCTCCTAACTCTGCAGCCTCTAGACAAGAGGGTAACACTTCCCAGCCTAAACCAGCATGGAAACCAATGCAAGGCTGGAACAAGGGTAAACAGACCAAGAAGCCTGCTGCTGCTACCAAGACAGCATGAAGGGGTAGCCCCCGATCCGGGACCGGATCTAGTAGGGGGCAGACTTTCTCTCTTTGCTCAGGCTTGGGCAAGAGATGTTCCGGATCCCTGGGCACTAGAAATAGTCTCTCAGGGGTATCTTCTAGAGTTCAAGGAACTTCCTCCAAGGGGAAGGTTCCACATGTCTCGGTTATCTTCAGACCAGATAAAGAGACAGGCATTCTTACATTGCGTAGGAGACCTATTAAAGATGGGAGTGATACACCCAGTTCCGACAGCGGAACAAGGTCTGGGGTTTTACTCCAACCTGTTTGTTGTTCCCAAAAAAGATGGAACTTTCAGGCCAATTCTGGATTTAAAAATTCTAAACAAATTCCTCAGAGTTCCATCATTCAAAATGGAAACCATTCGAACCATTTTACCAACAATCCAGGAGGGTCAATACATGACTACCGTGGACTTAAAGGATGCGTACCTACATATTCCTATCCACAAAGATCATCATCAGTTCCTAAGGTTCGCCTTTCTGGACAAACATTACCAGTTTGTGGCTCTTCCGTTCGGTTTAGCCACTGCTCCCAGAATTTTCATCCGGGGGAGTGGGAGCTCCACCCGGAGGTCTTTGCCCAGTTAACTCAACTATGGGGCACTCCGGATATGGATCTGATGGCGTCTCGTCAGAACTTCAAAGTTCCTCGATACGGGTCCAGATCCAGGGATCCCAGGGCGACACTAGTGGATGCATTAGTGGCGCCTTGGTCGTTCAATCTAGCTTATGTGTTTCCACCGTTCCCTCTCCTTCCCAGGCTGGTAGCCAGGATCAAACAGGAGAAGTCCTCGGTGATCCTAATAGCTCCTGCGTGGCCACGCAGGACTTGGTATGCAGACCTGGTGAATATGTCATCGGCTCCACCATGGAAGCTACCTTTGAGACAGGATCTTCTAGTACAAGGTCCATTCGAACATCCAAATCTAGTCTCTCTGCAACTGACTGCTTGGAAATTGAACGCTTGATTCTATCTAAGCGTGGGTTTTCAGATTCAGTTATAGATACTCTGGTTCAAGCCAGAAAGCCTGTGACTAGGAAGATTTATCATAAGATATGGCACAAATATATCCGTTGGTGCGAATCCAAGGGTTTTTCTTGGAGTAAAATCAAAATTCCTAGGATTCTTTCCTTTCTCCAAGACGGTTTGGTGAAAGGTCTTTCAGCTAGTTCTCTAAAGGGACAGATATCTGCTCTGTCTGTCTTGTTGCACAAACGTCTGGCAGCCGTGCCAGATGTACAAGCGTTTGTACAGGCGTTAGTCAGAATCAAGCCTGTTTACAGACCTATGACTCCTCCATGGAGTCTAAACTTAGTTCTTTCAGTTCTTCAAGGGGTTCCGTTTGAACCTTTGCATTCCATAGATATTAAGTTACTATCTTGGAAAGTTCTGTTTTTAGTTGCTATTTCTTCTGCCAGAAGAGTTTCTGAATTATCTGCTTTGCAGTGTACTTCTCCCTATCTGGTATTTCATGCATATAAGGTAGTTTTACGTACCAAACCTGGTTTTCTTCCAAAAGTAGTTTCCAACAGGAATATTAACCAGGAAATAGTTGTTCCTTCTCTATGTCCGAATCCAGTTTCAAAGAAGGAACGTTTGTTACACAACCTAGATGTGGTCCGTGCTTTAAAATTCTATTTAGAAGCAACAAAGGATTTCAGACAAACATCATCTTTGTTTGTCGTTTATTCTGGTAAGAGGAGAGGGCAGAAAGCTACTGCTACCTCTCTTTCTTTTTGGCTGAAAAGCATCATCCGATTGGCTTATGAGACTGCCGGACGGCAGCCTCCTGAACGAATTACAGCTCACTCTAATAGAGCTGTGGCTTCCACATGGGCCTTCAAGAACGAGGCTTCTGTTGATCAGATCTGTAAGGCAGCGACTTGGTCTTCTCTGCATACTTTTGCCAAATTTTACAAATTCGATACTTATGCTTCTTCGGAGGCTGTTTTTGGGAGAAAGGTTTTGCAAGCCGTGGTGCCTTCCGTTTAGGTAACCTGACTTGCTCCCTCCCTTCATCCGTGTCCTAAAGCTTTGGTATTGGTTCCCACAAGTAAGGATGAAACCGTGGACCGGACACACCAATGTAGGAGAAAACAGAATTTATGTTTACCTGATAAATTTCTTTCTCCTACGGTGTGTCCGGTCCACGGCCCGCCCTGGCTTTTAGTCAGGTTTGAAAATTTTTATTCCATACACTACAGTCACCACGGCACCCTATAGTTTCTCCTTTTTCTCCTAACCGTCGGTCGAATGACTGGGGGGGGGAGCCAGAGGGGGAGCTATATGGGCAGCTTTTGCTGTGCTCTCTTTGCCATTTCCTGTTAGGGAAGAGAATATTCCCACAAGTAAGGATGAAGCCGTGGACCGGACACACCGTAGGAGAAAGAAATTTATCAGGTAAACATAAATTCTGTTTTTCCATGCTGCAGGGAAAGCGCAAGAGGAAAAATAAACATTCAGTAAGCGAGGTTACTGACGCAGTTGTTGCTATTTCGAATGCCCCCTCCCAGAAGCCTGAGGAGGAGGATACTTCGGTAGCATATGAGGGTGAAATCTCAGATTTTAACAGTGTAATTCCTCCTGCTGATACTGAAGTTGTATCTTTCAGGTTTAAGCTAGAACACCTCAGTCTGTTACTTAAGGAGGTTTTGGCTACACTGGACGACAGTGACACCACGGTCGTAGTTAATCCTTAGAAATCCAGTAAGCTAAACAAATATTTTGATGTACCTTCCATGATGGAGGTTTTTCCTGTACCAGATCGAGCTACTGAGATCATTGCTAAGGAGTGGGAGAGACCGGGTATCCCTTTTTCTCCATCCCCTATATTTAAAAAGATGTTTTTCATAGCAGACTCTATCAAGGAGTCTTGGCAAACAGTACCCAAGGTGGAAGGGGCAATTTCCACTCTGGCTAAAAGAACTACTATCCCCATAGAGGATAGCTCTGCTTTTAAGGATCCTATGGACAAAAAAATTACAGGGGTTACTCAAGATGATGTATGTGCACCAAGATTTACAATGGCAACCTGCAATGTGCATTGCTACCGTCACTAGTGCGGTGCCATACTGGTTTGATGCGTTGTCTGATTCTATTAGGACAGACACTCCCCTTGAAGAGATCCAGGATAGAATAAAGGCCCTTAAGTTGGCCAATTCCTTTATTATGGATGCTTCCCTACAGGTTATTAAACTGGGAGCAAAAATTTAATGTTTTGCTGTGCTAGCCCGCAGAGCTTTATGGTTAAATCTTGGTCTGCGGATGTGTCCTCTAAGTCTAAACTTTTGGCGATTCCTTACAAGGGAAAGACCTTGTTTGGACCGGGTTTGACGGAAATAATTTCTGACATTACGGGAGGAAAGGGTCATTTTCTCCCTCAGGATAAGAGAAACAAACAAAAGGGACGTCAGAGTAATTTTCGTTCCTTTCAAATATCCTAGGGAAATCCTTCCACTTCCTGTTCCAAGCAGGAGCAGCCCAAACCTTCCTGGAGACCCAATCAGTCTTGGAACAAGGAAAAACAATAAAAAAAGCCTGCTTTTGAATCAAAAACAGCACGAAGGGCCTGCCCCCGATCCGGGACCAGATCTTGTAGGGGGCAGACTTTCCTTCTTCACTCAAGCTTGGGTTTGAGATGTTCAGGATCCCTGGGCTGTGGACATCGTGTCCCAGGGATACAAACTAGAGTTCAAGAACTTTCCTCCCAGGGGCAGGTTTCTGCTTTCAAGATTATCTGTAGACCTGAGAAAAAGAGAGGCGTTCTTACACTGTGTACGGGACCACTCCGACCTGGGAGTGGTAGTTCCTGTTCCGATGCAGGAACAGGGTCTGGGGTTCTATTCCAATCTGTTCGTGGTTCCTAAAAAGGAGGAAACCTTCAAACCAATTTTAGACCTCAAGAGTCTAAACAAATTTCTCAGAGTACTGTCCTTCAAGATGGAAACTATTCGTTCCATTCTACCTTTGATCCAAAAGGGTCAATTTATGACAACCTTGGATTTAAAGGACGCGTACCTGCATGTTCCCATCCACAGGGACCATCACAAGTTTCTAAGGTTTGCATTTCTAGACAAACACTTCCAGTTCATGGCTCTTCCAATCGGCCTTGCCATAGTTCCCAGAATTTTCTCAAAGGTTCTGGTGCTCCGATTGCGGGGCATTGCAGTGGCGCCTTATTTAGACGACATTCTAATCCAGGCGCCATCTTGGGAACCATAATAGATTCCTTATCAATGAAGATTTTTCTGACAGAAGTCAGGAAATCAAAGATTTTCAATTCTTGCCTAGCGCTTCAGTCCTCTACACGGCCATCAGTGGCTCAGTGCATGGAGGTAATCGGGCTGATGGTGGCGGCAATGGACATCATCCCGTTCGCTCATTTCCACCTCAGATTTCTGCAGTTAAACATGCTCAGTCAGTGGAACGGAGATTATGCGGATTTGTCTCCACGAATACAGCTGGAGCAGGAGACAAAGGATTCTCTTCTTTGGTGGTTGTCTCAGGATCATCTCTCCCAGGGAACCTGCTTTCGCAGACCCTCTTGGGTGATTGTGACAACAGACGCCAGAATTGTAGGATGGGGAGCAGTCTGGGGCTCTCTAAAGGCTCAGGGAACTTGGACTCAGTCAGAGTCTGTTCTGCCCATAAACATTCTGGAGCTGAGAGCAATCTTCAGTGAAGGAACGCAGAGTTCCTTAGCCATGACATAGGTAGCCAAGATAATTCGATGGGCGGAGACCCACAAATGCTGTCTGTCGGAGATCCACATCCCAGGGGTGGACAACTGGGAAGCGGACTTCCTGAGCAGGCAGACCTTTCACCCGGGGGAGTGGGAACTCCATCCGGAAGTGTTTTCCAGCCTGATTCTCAAATGGGGTCAGCCGGAATTGGATCTCATGGCATCTCGGCAGAATGCCAAGCTTCCGAGGTATGGGTCAAGGTCAAGGGACCCTCAGGTTGTACTGATAGACGCCCTGGCGGTACCTTGGACCTTCAGTCTTGCATACCTATTTCCTCCGTTCCCTCTTCTTCCTCGGGTCATTGCTCGAATCAAGCAGGAGAGGGCGTCAGTGATCCTCATTGCACCGGCGTGGCCTCACAGGATTTGGTATGCAGATCTGGTGGACATGTCATCTCTTCCACCTTGGAGACTTCCGTTGAGGAAGGACCTTCTACTTCAAAGTCCCTTCCTTTATCTAAATCTAGTTTCTCTGAAGCTGACTGCTTTGAGATTGAACGCTTAATTTTATCCAAGCGGGGATTTTCAGAATCGGTCATAGAGACCATGATTCAAGCTCGTAAACATGTGACTAGAAAGATTTACCACATGATATGGCGTAAATATCTATATTGGTGTGAATCCAAGGGTTACTCTGAAAGTTTGGAGAAGGGATTATCAGCAAGTTCCCTAAATGGTAAAATATCTGCCTTGTTTATTTTGTTACATAAACGTCTGGCGGACATACCAGACGTGCAATCATTTTGTCAGGCCTTGGTCAGGATCAGGCCTGTGTTCAAACCAGTTACTCCTCCCTGGAGTCTTAATTTAGTTCTTAAGGGGCTCCGTTTGAGCCTATGCATTCCTTAGATATTAAGTTGTTATCTTGGAAAGTTTTGTTTCTTGTTGCTATTTCATCAGCTCGTAGAGTGCCAGAGCTCTCAGCATTACAGTATGAGTCTACTTACCTTATTTTTCATTTGGATAAGGTAGTTTTACGTACCAAATTAGGGTTTCTCCCTAAAGTAGTTTCTGACTGGAACATTAATCAGGAGATTGTTGTTCCTTCCTTGTCTCCTAATCCTTCTTCTCAGAAGGAATGGCTTCTACACAATCTGGACGTGGTACGTGCTCTAAAATTCTATTTACAGGCGACTAGGGATTTTCGTCAATCTTCTGCTCTGTTTGTGGTATTCTCTGGAAAACGTAAGGGACAGAAAGCTATGGCTACTTCTCTTTCTTTGTGGTTGAAGAATATTATTAGATTTGCTTATGAAACTGCTGGACAGCAGCCTCCTGAGAGAGTTACAGCTTATTCAACGAGGGCTGTTTCCTCTTCCTGGGCATTCAAAAATGAAGCTTCTGTGGAACAGATTTGCAAGGCTGCAACTTGGTCCTCTCTTCACACTTTTTCAAAATTCTACAAGTTTAACACTTTTGCCTCGGCTGAGGCTGCTTTTGGGAGAGAGGTTCTTCAAGCAGTGGTGCCTTCCGTTTAGGTTCCCTGTCTTGTCCCTCCCTTATCATCTGTGTATTCTAGCTTAGGTATTGATTCCCAATATTAATTAGATGATCCGTGGACGACTCATGCCATTAGAAAAAAAACAAAATTTATGCTTACCTGATAAATGTATTTATTTCTTGACACGATGAGTCAACGGCCGCCCTGTTTTTTAGACAGGTTGTTGGTATGTTATAAACTTCAGACACCTCTGCACCTTGTTGCTTCCTTTCTCTCCTTTACTTCAGTCGAATGACTGGGGTTGGAGGGAAGGGAGGTGATATTTAACAGCTTTGCTGTGGTGCTCTTTGCCGCCTCCTGCTGGGCAGGAGTGATATTCCCAATAGTAATTAGATGATCCGTGGACTCATTGTGGCAAGAAAGAAATAAATTTATCAGGTAAGCATAATTTTTTTATTTTAATAATAAGCCATTTGTGCCAATTTTTGACCAATTGACTGGAGCATCATTTGTATAGAATATATATTATATATAATATAATATATATAAAACTTTCCAATTTATTTGATCAATTTTGCCTAGTTCTCTTGGAATCCTTTGTTAAAGTTATCCTAGGTGAGCTCAGGAGTGTGCGCTTGTCTTTCTTTCCTATGGCATGGAGAGTCCACAAATCATTCCAATTACTAGTGGGATATTCACTCCTAACCAGCAGGAGGAGGCAAAGAGCACCACCAGCAGAGCTGTTAAGTGTCACTTCCCTTACCCATAACCCGCAGTCATTCTCTTTGCCTCTGTCAAGAGAAGGATGTGCGAAGATGGTGTCTGGAGATATTTAGTCACTTAATGGGTACCTTTCCCTGCAAGCAAGGATTTGGGGCTATGCTGTGTCCATGTCAATCTCTTTAGTAAGAGTAATGGTGGCTTTTAGCAGTTAGAAAGCGGCGAGGTGGTCTTTGCTTTATTTCTAACATCTATGCTACCCCTTTGCTAGAAAACCAGGGTTGGTTACTCTGTATTTTCTTTTTCTACAGGTCTCAGACAGATACTGAATATCAGTCAAACCTAAGAAGCTGTTCCTGCCCTGTAGATGGATCCACAGGTAAGTGCTCTTGCCTTCTAGGTTCTGGGGGCAGCACTCTAGAGGTTAATCCTCTGTGGATCTTTAAAGGGACAGTATACACTCATTTTCATATAACTGCATGTAATAGACACTACTATAAAGAATAAGATGCACAGATACTGATATAAAAATCCAGTATAAAACTGTTTAAAAACTTACTTAGAAGCTGTCAGTTTGGCTCTGTTGAAAAGGTAGCTGGAAAGCCCACTGCAAGTGGCAAATAAGACACTCCCCCCCCCCCTCCCCCTTCTTTTGCATATGAAAAGACCCTTTACACAAACAGGAGCAAGCTGGAGAAGGTAGCTGACAGTATTCACATAAAGCTTTGGGGCTTGGTTAGGAGTCTGAAAATCAGAGCAATGTTATTTAAAAATAAGCAAAACTATACATTTATTTAAAAAAAAAACTTTATGGGCTTTATAAATAGATCATCTACAAAACATTTATGCAAAGAAAAAATGAGTGTATAATGTCCCTTTAACTGAGACTTACTTAATTCCTGTGTATGGGAATTTATTTTTGGGCAGAAATTTTTGCAGGCAATGCATTAATGTAGAACTTGAGGATTAAAGTGCTAATGTTTTACCCTATTTGTTGAGGCTAAGTTGGGCCCAACGTTTTCAGGGGGGATTTTATTTTAATCTCTGATGATACTTGTTTTATTTATTTCAGTCTAAAGACCGTAGCGGTTATGTTTAGGAGACTTGTTTCTTTATTTTGGGAGAAAGAGGAAACGTAGCGCTTAGGGATCGCGTTTTTTCACTCTGTGGCGCAGTTCTTTTTCCTTTGCCCTCACGTGACTCTCTGCTCTTTCGCCTGTGTAACTCAAAGTGGCTTGCAGAGCGGAGTTGCGTGCTGCCTGTGAGTGCTTCTAGAGGCATAAGATTTTTTTGTCTGGGGTTGCAGACGGAAAATCAGCCTTGGAATAGGATCGTTTCTCAGCCCTTGCTTTTGCTATTATCCGGTTACTGGTGGAATCTCTTGGTTCTGGTGTGGTGATTTACCTCAGTCAGACTGAGAATATAGAGGTTGCATATTGTATTAGATTCCAATAGTTCTTGGGGGTATTTAAATATATTTACTTTCCTGCTCCTTTATTTTTTGGGGGGGACTTATTTTTCTTATCTAAGATGGACATAGACCAAAATTCAGAAATACATTTTGTAAAATGTTTTTGTTTGGAGGCTCAGATAGTACCTCTCATGCAATATTGTTCCAAATGGTTGGATAAAACTTTACAGTCTAAAGACAAGATTTCCCCTCCTGAGTCTGTCTCTCAGGATAATGTTGTCCATGCCATGACTCGTATTTCTCCTCAAACGTCCCAACCTGTTTCACATGCAGTGCCCTGCGGTTCCTCTCAACCCCCTCCTGGGGGTGTTTACCAGGAGATTTTGCTGCACAGATAACATCCGCTGTTTCAGCAGCTTTATCGGCCTTTACTGTCACTGGTAAGAGAGAGGAAAGCCAACAATATTGCTATTAGCAAGAGTTCTGACTCCACTAAGGCTGCGTTAGTCATTCTTCCTTAATTATCTGATGAAGATGATACCTTAGTGGCTTCTGAGGGTGAGATATCAGATTCTAAGACTGTAGTGACCAATTATGCAGATTCAGAGGAGATTAATTTCAGATTTACGTTGGAACACCTCAGAGTTATTTTAAAGGAGGTTCTTGCTACTTTGTTACTGATTCTATACGTGACTCGTGGCGCACAGTGCCCAAGGTAGAGGGAGCTCTTGCCAAGAGAACTACTATTCTTATTGGTTAGTTGTTCTTTCAAGGATCCCATGGATAAAAAGCTTGAGGCTTTTTTGAAGAAGATGTACATTCATCGGGGATTGCAGTGGCAGCCTGTTGCTAGTATTGCTACAGTTGCGGAAGCAGCATCTTATTGGTGCAATGACTTATCTAATCTAATCTCAGAAGAGACTACTATAGAAGAGATCGAAGACAGGATCAAGGCTGGCCAATTCCTTTAATTGTGATGCCAACATGCAAGTTCTTAGACTGGGAGCTAAGATTTCTGGTTTCACTGTTTTAGCTCGCAAATCTTGGTCTGCAGATGTCACATCTAAGCCCAAGCTTTTGTCTTTGCCTTATAAAAAACTTAGTTTGATCCAGGTCTGGCTGAGATAATTTCCGAAATTACAGGTGAAAAGGGATCATTTCTACCTCAGGATAAAAAGAATAGACCTAAGGGTCGTCAGAATCCTAATTTCTGTTCCTTTTGTAACTTTAAGGGACAAAAGTCTTCTTCCTCCTCTTCCAAGCTGGAAGAATCCAAGTCTTCTTGGAGGTTCAGTCAGCCTTGGAATAAAGGAAAGCAAGCCAAGAAACCTTCCGCTGATTCAAAATCAACATGAAGGGATTGCCCCCGATCCTGTATTGGATCTAGTGGGGGGGAGCAGGCTTGGATACGCGATGTTCCGGATCCTTGGGCCGTAGACATAGTGTCTCACGATTACAGAATAGGATTCAAATCCTGTCCTCCCAGGGGCAGATTCCTCCTGGCAAGGTTATCTGCGGACCAGACAAAGAGAGAAACCTTCTTAAACTGCATAAAGGACCTATTTTCTCTGGGAGTGATTGTTCCAGTTCCACTAGAGGAAGAAGGTCTAGGATTCTATTCAAATCTATTTGTGGTTCCTAAAAAGGAGGGCACTTTCCGTCCCATCCTGGACCTAAAGTGTCTCAACCAATTCCTCCGGTTGCCGTTCTTCAAAATGGAGACCATGCACTCCATTCTTCCTTTGGTACAAGAGGGTCAGTTAATGACAACCATAGATCTGAAGGATGCGTATCTTCATGTTCCCATTCGCAGGGATCATGTCCAGTATCTGAGGTTTGCCTTTCTGTGCAAACATTACCAGTTTGTTGCTCTTCCTTGTGGCCTTGCTACAGCTCCCAGAATTTTCACAAAGGTTCTGGGGGCTCTTCTGGCAGTGGTCAGGTCTCTGGGTATTGCTGTGGCACCTTATCTGGACGACATCTTGGTTCAAGCATCATCTTTTCATCTAACAAGATCTCATACAAAGGTGTTGTTGTCTATTCTACGTTCCCACGGGTGGAAAGTGAATCTGGGAAAGAGTTCCCTTGTACCAGATACAATGGTGTGTTTCTTAGGAACAATTATAGATTCCCTGTCCATGAAGATTTTTCTGATGGACGCCAGAAAATCCAAGCTTCTTGTTTCGTGCCTTTCTCTCCAGTCTGCTATTTGTCTATCAGTGACTCAATGCATGGAGGCGATTGGTCTGATGGTTGCCTCCATGGACATTGCTCCTTTTGCTCGGTTCCATCTGAGACCCCTGCAGTTATGCATGCTCAATCAATGGAATGGACATCACTCGGATCTCTCGCATAGGATAGATCTGGATCCCCTGACAAGAGACTTTCTCTTGTGGTGGATTTCACAGCACCATCTGTCTCGGGGCACATGTTTCCTGAGACCTTCCTGGGTGATTGTAACCATGGATGCCAGTCTTTTAGGCTGGGGAGCAGTTTCAGGCTCCTTAAAAGCTCAGGGCCTGTGAACTTCCTGTAAGCATCTTGGAGTTGAGAGCAGTCTTCAATGCCTTGACAGCTTGGCCTCAGTTAGCCTTGGTCCGGTTTATCAGATTCCAGTCAGACAACATCACCTCGGTGGCTTACATCAACCACCAGGAAGGAACTCAGAGCTCATTAGCAATAAAGAAGGTGACTCGCATTCTCCAGTGGGTGGAGTCTCACGATTGTCATCTCTCTGCCATCCACATCCCAGGGGTGGACAACTGGGAGGCTGATTTTCTGAGCAGGCAGACTTTTCATCCCGGAGAATGGGCTCTCCATCCAGAAGTTTTCACAATAACTCTTAGGTGGGGGATTTCGGAGTTGGTTCTAAAGGCGTCTCGTCAAAACTTCCAAAGTGCGGTTCAAGGTCAAGACATCTTAAAGCCGTTTTGATAGACGCTCTGGCAGTTCCTTGGACCTTCAATCTAGCATACCTGTTTCCTCCGTTTGCTCTCCTTCCATGAGTAATTGCTTGCATCAAGCAGGAGAGAGCATCTGTGATTCTAATAGCTCCTGCATGGCCTTGCAGGATCTGGTTCGCTGATCTGGTGACGATGTCATCTCTTCCTCTTTAGAGGTTGCCTTCGAGGAAGGTCCTTCTACTTCAGGCTCCCTTCCTTCATCCAAATCTAGATTCTCTGAAGCTGACTGCGTGGAGATTGAACGTCTAATTTTGAGTAGACGTGGCTTCTCTGAGAAGGTCATTGATACCATCCGTCAGGCTCGTAAGCCTGTTACTCACAGAATTTACCATAAGGTATGGCGTAAATACCTTTTTATTAATGTGATTTAAAGGGTTTCTCTTGGAAAAGAGTAAGGGTTCCTAGAATGTTTTTCTGTTCTTCAGGAAGGCCTGGAGAAGGGGTTGTCAGTCAGTACTCTGAAGGGTCAGATTTCTGCTCTATTCTCTTACACAAACGTCTGGCAGATTTGCCAGATGTCCAATATTTTGTTCAGTCTCTGGTCAGAATCAGGCCTGTGTTTAAACCTGTTTCTCTTTCTTGGAGCCTTAATCTTAATCTTAAAGTTTTGCAGCAGGCTCCGTTTGAGCCGATGCATTCAGTTGAGATTAAATTGTTATTTTGGAAGGTTTTGTTTCTTTTTCCAGTTTCTTCTGCTCACATCGTTTCTGAGCTTTCGCTCTGCAGTGTGATTCCCCTTACCTCATTTTCCATGCTGATAAGGCGGTCCTTCGTACTAAGTTCGGTTTCTGCCTAAGGTTGTGTCAGATCGCAATATTAATCAGGAAATTGTTGTTCCTTCTTTTTGTCCCAAGCCTTCCCAGAAGGAACATCTTTTGCATAACTTGGATGTTGTGCGTGCTCTGAAATTTTACCTTCAAGCAACTAAAGATTTCCGGCAGACTTCTGCCCTGTTGTTGTTTTCTCTGGTAAGTGTAGGGTCAGAAAGCCACTTCTACCACTCTTTCTCACTGGTTGAGAAGTGTTATCCGTTTAGCTTATGAGACAGCTGGACAACAGCCTCCTGAGAGAAGCTCATTCCACTAGGGCTGTCTTCTCTTCCTGGGCTTTCAAAAATAAAGCTTCTGTGGAACAAATTTGCAAGCCGGCCACATGGTCCTCTATATATACTTTTCCCAAGTTCTACAAATTAGATACTTTTGCCTCGACTGGGGCTTCCTTTGGGATAAAATTTCTTCAAGTAGTGGTGCCTTCTGTTTAGGTCCGCCTGTCTTGTTCTCCCTCCCTTTCATTCTGTGTCCTCTATCTTGGGTACTGGTTCCCACTAGTGATTGGAATGATTTGTGGACTCTCCATGCCATAGGAAAGAAAAAAAAATTTATGCTTACCTGATAAATTAGTTTCTTTCCATGTATGGAGAGTCCACGACTAGCACTTTTTTAAATTTTAAGACGGCAGTTTTTCTGTACAAACCTCAGGCACCTCTATACCCTTGTGTTATCTTCTTTTTCCATTTCCCTTTGGCCAAATGACTAAGGGTTATGGGTAAGGAAAGTGACTTAACAGCCCTGCTGGGGTGCTCTTTGTTTCCTCCTGCTATCCAGGAGTGAATATCCCACTAGTAATTGTAATGATTACGTCTGGAAAGAAACAAATTTATCAGGTAAGCATAAATTTAGTTTTTGCCATTTGTCAGCAGTGTGTGCAACTATGTTTATATCCATGTAATACATAGCTGCAATTGCAAACACTGCTGCCATAGACTGCTAAACTCATATCAGCCTGCATAGGTTTCCTCTTCAACAAAGGATACCAAGAAAATAAAGCAAATGTGATGATAAAAGCAATTTGGAAAGTTGTTTAAAATTGCATGCTCTATCTGAATCAGGGAAGTTTAAATTTGACTTTACTGTCCATTTAATTGCGTTTTAGTCTTTTAAGAGTTACAACTGAAATATTACATTAATCCGTATTCTTACCGATCACTTTTCTCTATATATGTCCTTGCTTATTTACTTTTTGGCATTTTGACGTAAAAAACATTGAGTGTCTAGCTGGTGAAATATGTGAATATGAGAAGAATTGTTTTAATAACTTGTCTTTTATCTGTGCACTGCTGCTTGTGAGCTATTATCAAGTAGACATATTTTGCCTTGCATACTGGTATTCATTAGTTATAGAAGACATTGCATCAGCATATAACCAGTAAGCATTATGTTCTCATTTTCTTTTTCTGCAGGTATAATATAGAGCCCAGTTTGTACTCTCCATTTTTTTCTCTTGGTGCATGTATGGAGGGATTGAACACCCTTTTTAATCAACTTCTTGGAATATCAATTTTTTCTGAAGAACCAGCAAAAGGAGAAGTTTGGTCTGAAGATATCCGAAAACTGGTTAGTGTTTATTATGTCCTTGCATAATATTTATATTTTATTAGAATACTATCTCTATAAAACTGTTTCTTTTTCCTCTGTTTTGTGGGTCAACTGCAATTTTTTTAATAGTTAAAGGAACATTAAACCGTAAATACAATTATATTTTTGAGGTTATTCCCTGCCACCCTCTAGAGGAGCCACCATGTTGAAATCTAGCTTTCACTGCATTCTATTTTTGACGTGTGTGTACATGTGCAGCTGCTCTCCTTCAGATACCAGATGTAAAAAATTGGCTTCAAAATGTCAGCCCCTGTAACAAAAGGATGTGCTTGACATCTATTTAATGTTTATTGTCTATTAAAAATATTTTAAAATACAATACTTTAGCAATTAAAGAAATTAAACTTTCATGATTCAGATAGGGCATGCCATTTTAAACAACTTTCCTATTTACTTTTATCATATTTACTTTGTTCTCTTGGTATTCTTAAAGGGACACTCAATCAAAATTAAACTATCATTATTCAGATAGAGCATGCCATTTTAAACAACTTTCCAATTTACTTTCATTAACAAAATGTTCACAGTCTTTTTATATTTAAACTGTTTGAGTCACCAGCTCCTACTGAGCATGTGCAAGAATAAGTGTGTATGCATTTGTGAATGGCTGATGGCTGTCACATGGTACGTGTATGCATTTGTGATTGGCTGATGGCTGTCACATGGTACAGGGGGAGTGGAAAAAGACATAACTTTTAAAATTGTCAGAAAAAAATCTACTCATTTGAAGTTCAGACTAAGTGCTTTTGCATTGTCTTGTTATCTTGCATTTGTTGATTATGCAAATCTAATGTGTTGACTGGTCCTTTAATTGAAAGCTAAACCTAGGTAGGCTCATATCCTAATTTCTAAGCTGTTGAACTGCCTCTTATATTAGTGCAGTTTGACAGTTTTTGACAGACACTGCTAGTTCATGTGTATCATAGATAACAACATTGTGCTCAGCACTGATTGGCTAAAATGCAAGTCTGTCAAAAGAACTGAGATGAGGGGACAGTCTGCAGAGGCTTTAGATACAAGGTAATCACAGAGGTTAAAAGTGTATAAATATAACAGTGTTGGTTATACAAAACTCGGGAATGAGTAATAAAATGATATCTATATTTCTCCTGTTAAGTGTAGTCAGTCCACGGGTCATCCATTACTTATGGGATTATATCTCCTCCCTAACAGGAAGTGCAAGAGGATCACCCAAGCAGAGCTGCTATATAGCTCCTCCCCTCTACGTCATACCCAGTCATTCTCTTGCACCTAACTAATAGATAGGACGTGTGAGAGGACTGTGGTTGTTAAACTTAGTTTTTAATACTTCAATCAAAAGTTTGTTATTTTAAACAGCACCGGAGTGTGTTGTTTTTTCTCAGGCAGCATTAGAAGAAGAATCTACCTGAGTTTGTATATGATCTTAGCGGTCGTAACTAAGATCCATTTGCTGTTCTCGGCCATTCTGAGGAGTGAGGTAACTTCAGAACAGGGGACAGCGGGCAGGCTCACCTGCAAGGAGGTATGTTGCAGTATATTATTTTCTAAGGAATGGAATTGACTGAGAAAATACTGCTGATACCGATGTAATGTAAGTACAGCCTTAAATGCAGTAGTAGTGACTGGTATCAGGCTGTTATGTATGTATGTTTACACTGAGGTATTTCTAGGGAATGGCATTTCACTAAGAAGATACTGTATACATATAACTTATAGCCTATACTGCAGTGAAAGCGACTAGCAGCAGGCTTTTTAATAACATTTCATAATTTTATGTTTAAAACGTTTAATGGCATGTTAATCGTTTTTTTCTGAGGTACTTGGTGATAAAACTTTATGGGCATTATTTTTCCACATGGCTGTCGTTTGTTTATGAATAAAATCAGTTTACTGAGCTTCCCCACTGTTGTATTATGAGTGGGAGGGGCCTATTTTGGCGCTTTATTGCGCAGTAAAAATTCAGTCACAGTCTTCCTATTTCTTCCTCCATGATCCAGGACGTCTCTACAGAGCCCAGGGGTCTCCAAATCTAGTTTTGAGGGAGGTAATCACTCACAGCAGACCTGTGAGACTGTGCTTTGACTGTGATAAAAAGCTTATATTTTAAATTGTTATCCGTTTTTGGGTACTAAGGGGTTAATCATCCATTTGCCTGTGGGTGCAATCCTTTGCTAACTTAATGCATTTACTGTGAAAATTTGGTTGCTATAACTAATTTGGTTCATTGTTATTTCAACTGTGACAGTTTTGTGTGCTTCTTAAAGGCACAGTAACGTTTTTTATATTGCTTGTAAATTTATTTGAAAAGTATTTTCCAAGCTTGCTAGTCTAATTGCTAGTTTGTTTAAACATGTCTGACACAGAGGAATCTCGTTGTGCAATATGTTTAAAGGCCAATGTGGAGCCCAATAGAAATTTGTGTACTAATTGCATTGATGCTACTTTAAATAAAAGCAAATCTGTACATGTAAAGAAAATTTCACCAGACAACGAGGGGGAAGTTATGCCGACTAACTCTCCTCACGTGTCAGTACCTGCATCTCCCGCTCAGGAGGTGCGTGATATTGTGGCGCCAAGTACATCAGGGCGGCCCTTACAAATCACTTTGCAAGACATGGCTAATGTTATGACTGAAGTTTTATCTAAATTGCCAGAACTTAGGGGTAAACGCGACCACTCTGGGGTGAGAACAGAGTGCGCTGATAATAATAGAGCCATGTCTGATACTGCGTCACAATTTGCAGAACATGAGGACGGAGAGCTTCATTCTGTGGGTGACGGATCTGATCCAAATAAACTGGATTCAGACATTTCAAATTTTAAATTTAAGCTTGAGAACCTCCGTGTGTTACTAGGGGAGGTATTAGCGGCTCTGAATGATTGTAACACGGTTGCAATTCCAGAGAAAATATGTAGGATAAATATTTTGCGGTACCGACGTGTACTGACGTTTTTCCTATACCTAAAAGGCTTACAGAAATTGTTAACAAGGAGTGGGATAGACCCGGTGTGCCTTTTTCACCCCCTCCTATATTTAGGAAAATGTTTCCAATAGACGCCACCACACGGGACTTATGGCAGACGGTCCCTAAGGTGGAGGGAGCAGTTTCTACTCTGGCTAAGCGCACCACTATCCCGGTGGAGGATAGCTGTGCTTTTTCAGATCCAATGGATAAAAAGTTAGAGGGTTACCTTAAGAAAATGTTTGTTCAACAAGGTTTTATATTGCAACCCCTTGCATGCATTGCACCTGTCACGGCTGCGGCGGCATTCTGGTTTGAGTCTCTGGAAGAGACCATTAACTCAGCTCCGTTGGATGAGATTATAGACAAGCTTAGAGTCCTTAAGCTAGCTAATTCATTTATTTCTGATGCCGTAGTACACTTAACTAAACTTACAGCTAAGAACTCCGGATTCGCCATTCAAGCGCGCAGAGCGCTGTGGCTTAAATCCTGGTCAGCCGATGTGACTTCTAAATCTAAATTGCTTAACATACCTTTCAAAGGGCAGACATTATTCGGGCCCGGTTTGAAAGAAATTATCGCTGACATTACTGGAGGTAAGGGCCATGCCCTGCCTCAAGACAGAGCCAAACCAAGGGCTAGACAGTCTAATTTTCGTGCCTTTCGTAACTTCAAAGCAGGAGCAGCATCAACTTCCTCCACTCCAAAACAGGAAGGAACTGTTGCTCGTTACAGACAGGGCTGGAAACCTAACCAGACCTGGAACAAGGGCAAGCAGGCCAGAAAACCTGCTGCTGCCCCTAAGACAGCATGAAGTGAGGGCCCCCGATCCGGAAACGGATCTAGTGGGGGGCAGACTTTCTCTCTTCGCCCAGGCTTGGGCAAGAGATGTCCAGGATCCCTGGGCGTTAGAAATCATATCTCAGGGATATCTTCTGGACTTCAAAGCTTCTCCCCCAAAAGGGAGATTTCATCTTTCAAGGTTGTCAGCAAACCAGATAAAGAAAGAGGCGTTTCTACGCTGTGTACAAGACCTTTTACTAATGGGAGTGATCCACCCGGTTCCGCGGTCGGAACACGGACAAGGGTTTTACTCAAATCTGTTTGTGGTTCCCAAAAAAGAGGGAACCTTCAGACCAATCTTGGACTTAAAGATCCTAAACAAATTCCTAAGAGTTCCATCGTTCAAAATGGAAACTATTCGGACAATCTTACCTATGATCCAAAAGGGTCAGTACATGACCACAGTGGATTTAAAGGATGCCTACCTTCACATACCGGTTCACAAGGATCATTACCGGTACCTAAGGTTTGCCTTCCTAAACAGGCATTACCAGTTTGTAGCTCTTCCCTTCGGGTTAGCTACTGCTCCAAGAATCTTTACAAAGGTTCTGGGTTCTCTTCTGGCGGTACTAAGACCGCGAGGAATATCGGTAGCTCCGTACCTAGACGACATTCTGATACAAGCGTCAAGTTTCCAAGCTGCCAAGTCTCATACAGAGTTAGTTCTGGCATTTCTAAGGTCACATGGGTGGAAGGTGAACGAAGAAAAGAGTTCTCTGTTACCACTCACAAGAGTTCCCTTCTTAGGGACTCTTATAGATTCTGTAGAAATGAAAATTTACCTGACAGAGGACAGGTTAACAAAACTCCTAAATGCTTGCCGTGTCCTACATTCCATTCCACACCCGTCAGTGGCTCAATGCATGGAAGTAATCGGCTTAATGGTAGCGGCAATGGACATAGTTCCTTTTGCACGCCTGCATCTCAGACCACTGCAATTGTGCATGCTAAGTCAGTGGAATGGGGATTACTCAGATTTGTCCCCTATGCTGAATCTGGATCAAGAGACCAGAATTTCTCTTCTATGGTGGCTCTCTCGGCCACATCTGTCCAGGGGGATGCCCTTCAGCAGACCAGATTGGACGATTGTAACAACAGACGCCAGCCTGCTAGGTTGGGGCGCTGTCTGGAATTCCCTGAAGACTCAAGGTTAATGGACTCAGGAGGAGAGACTCCTTCCAATAAACATTCTGGAATTAAGAGCAGTTTTCAATGCCCTTCTGGCTTGGCCTCAGTTAGCAACTCTGAGGTTCATCAGGTTTCAGTCGGACAACATCACGACTGTGGCTTACATCAACCATCAGGGAGGGACAAGGAGTTTCCTAGCGATGATGGAAGTCTCAAAGATAATTCACTGGGCAGAGTCTCACTCTTGCCACCTATCAGCGATCCACATCCCAGGCGTGGAGAACTGGGAGGCGGATTTCCTAAGTCGCCAGACTTTTCATCCGGGGGAGTGGGAACTTCATCCGGAGGTCTTTGCCCAAATACTTCGACGTTGGGGCAAACCAGATTTGGATCTCATGGCGTCTCGCCAGAACGCCAAGCTTCCTTGTTACGGATCCAGGTCCAGGGACCCGGGAGCGGTGCTGATAGATGCTCTGACAGCACCTTGGGTCTTCAACATGGCTTATGTGTTTCCACCCTTCCCGATGCTTCCTCGATTGATTGCCAGGATCAAACAGGAGAGAGCATCGGTGATTCTAATAGCGCCTGCGTGGCCACGCAGGACCTGGTATGCAGATCTAGTGGACATGTCATCCTGTCCACCTTGGTCTCTGACTCTGAGACAGGACCTTCTGATTCAGGGTCCTTTCAAACATCAAAATCTAATTTCTCTGAGGCTGACTGCTTGGAGATTGAACGCTTGATTTTATCAAAGCGTGGATTTTCGGAGTCAGTAATTGATACCTTAATACAGGCTAGAAAACCTGTTACCAGGAAAATTTACCATAAAATATGGCGTAAATACTTACATTGGTGCGAATCCAAGAGTTACTCATGGAGTAAGGTTAGGATTCCTAGGATATTGTCTTTTCTACAAGAAGGTTTAGAAAAGGGTTTATCTGCTAGTTCTTTAAAGGGACAGATCGCAGCTCTGTCCATCCTTTTACACAAACGTCTGTCAGAAGTTCCAGACGTTCAGGCTTTTTGTCAGGCTTTGGCCAGGATTAAGCCTGTGTTTAAGACTGTTGCTCCACCGTGGAGCTTAAACTTAGTTCTTAACGTTTTACAGGGTGTTCCGTTTGAACCCCTTCTTTCCATTGATATCAAGCTGTTATCTTGGAAAGTTCTGTTTTTAATGGCTATTTCCTCGGCTCGAAGAGTCTCTGAGTTATCGGCCTTACATTGTGATTCTCCTTATCTGATTTTTCATTCAGACAAGGTAGTTCTGCGTACTAAATCTGGGTTCTTACCTAAGGTAGTCACTAACAGGAATATCAATCAAGAGATTGTTGTTCCATCATTGTGCCCTAACCCTTCTTCAAAGAAGGAACGACTTCTGCACAATCTGGACGTCGTTCGTGCCCTGAAATTTTATTTACAGGCAACTAAAGATTTTCGCCAAACTTCTTCCCTGTTTGTCGTTTATTCTGGTCAGAGGAGAGGTCAAAAAGCTTCTGCTACCTCTCTCTCTTTCTGGCTTCGTAGCATAATACGTTTAGCCTATGAGACTGCTGGACAGCAGCCTCCTGAAAGAATTACAGCTCATTCTACTAGAGCTGTGGCTTCCACTTGGGCCTTTAAGAATGAGGCCTCTGTTGAACAGATTTGCAAGGCTGCAACTTGGTCTTCGCTTCACACTTTTTCCAAATTTTACAAATTTGACACTTTTGCTTCTTCGGAGGCTGTTTTTGGGAGAAAGGTTCTTCAGGCAGTGGTTCCTTCCGTGTAAGATCCTGCCTGTCCCTCCCGTCATCCGTGTACTTTTCGCTTTGGTATTGGTATCCCATAAGTAATGGATGACCCGTGGACTGACTACACTTAACAGGAGAAAATAAAATTTATGCTTACCTGATAAATTCCTTTCTCCTGTAGTGTAGTCAGTCCACGGCCCGCCCTGTTTTACGGCAGGTCCAAATTTTAAATTAAACTCCAGTCACCACTGCACCCTATAGTTTTCTCCTTTCTCGTTTGGTTTCGGTCGAATGACTGGGTATGACGTAGAGGGGAGGAGCTATATAGCAGCTCTGCTTGGGTGATCCTCTTGCACTTCCTGTTAGGGAGGAGATATAATCCCATAAGTAATGGATGACCCGTGGACTGACTACACCTCTACTACACCTTTTGTACAACACTTGTGAGAGTGCAGTAAATATACTGCTACTTTAAAATGGTGTATTATAGAAAAAATAGAAACCCTACAAGGGGAGGTAAATAATTAAAATTAGTTGAGAAACAAGAAATGTACTGGATATTCAAGTTAAGAATGTTTACCTAATGGTTTGAATTCAGCATATGATCTTATTACAGAAAAATTCTAGTAAAAAATTTCATGATTCAAAAAGTGCATTCAATTTTAAGTATCTTTCTAATTTACTCCTATTATTCTCCTCTTAATTTTTCTTCGTTCTCTTGCTCGCTTTATTTGAATATATGCTTAGGAGCTGGATCATTTTTGGCTCAGCACCTGGGTAGCGTTTGCCAATTTGTTGCTTCATATAGACACCAGTAATGATTAGTCCAGCACCCAGGGTGCAATGCGTGCCACAGAGGGTAACTACTCAATACCTAAAATGACAAACTTTAAATTCCAAAGATGTGGCAGCATACAGCAGAGTTTATTAAAAAAAAAGCACACGGTTACAAGCAGCAACGTTTCGGGATATCTCCCTTAGTCATGCTGAGTGTGTACCTGTAGCCCTGTGCTTTTATTAATAAATTCATTTAGACACCAATCAGAAAGTTCTACCCAGTTGCTGAACCAAAAATGGGCTGGCTCCTATTATTACATCCTTGCTTTTTTCAAATAAAGATACCAAGAGAACAAACAAAAATTGAAAATGGGAGTAAATTAGAAAGTTGCTTAAAATTGCATGCTCTATCATGTGTTCTTTTAAATTTAGCAGCTGATTGTTTGTATAGCCTGAGGAAACGGTGCTGTGACACAGAGAAACACGTTGCTGTTGGTTTTAACCGTGTTTTAAATAAAACCTTTTTAACCTTATCTTGATGCTAAATTCTCTTTGTCTGGACACGACACCTGAGAAACCCTGCTGTGATCCACTGGTTCACTGGTTGAGTTGTACGCCAGCTTCCTCCTGATTCCTAGAATGCTGTGATCGTTGGTTGAGGACTGCTGCTGTGTTGTTTGTGAGTCTGCTGGACAACTCAGAGGAACCGGCTTGCCTATTAGGAACCGGCTTGCCTATTAGGAACCGGCTTGCCTATTGAGCACGCTTTAGTGCTTTTTCACATGTGATTAGATCTGATTAACCCCTTCATCCTTGCTCTGTTACATATTGATCTGTACAATGAGGCGTGTTATATTTTTTGTATTGTAAAACTCATTTTGCCTGGCGGGACACCTTAGAAGAGCTGCCTTCCTTTTTGGTACTTCATCACCTGCTGGGAGACCCAATCCGCTACCGTCACCGATTTTGAAGAGTGATCTGGTGTATCATTTGGACTGAGTCCATTTAGCACCATTGCGTGTTTCTTTACACTGACTTGCTCATTACTTCATTGCATGCGGTATTACCCTGTAAATGTTTGTGACTTCTATTGTTACATTTGTTACATTTATTTCTGCACTCTAGTATTGAGAGACCTTTTCTTTTATATTAATATATACATACTTGGGTAGGGGCCTCTTAAAGATATAGTCTAGGACATAGTGATTTCTGTGACCTGACATATCTGTGTATTTTATGCTGCTCCAAGGGCATTTACGAAGGTTCTTGGGGCTCTTCTAGCGGTTGCCAGAACAAGAAGTATTGCAGTAGCACCTTACCTGGACAATATCTTGGTACAAGCACCATCTTTTCGTCTAGCAAGGGAGTACTTGGAATTTCGTCTTAGTCTCTAAACTTGAAAAAGAGTTCTCTTACTCCAAATACCAGGGTGAATTTCCTGGGTACGGTGATAGACTCTAACATCAGCATGTCTTGCCCTCCAGGCCTCCTTGAGAACTTTGGTGGCCCAGTTTATGGAGGTGATTGGACTCATGGTGTCTTGTAAGGACATGATTCCCTTTGCCAGATTCCATCTCAGACCCTTACATCTATGCATGCTGAGGCAATGGAACGGCGACCATTTCGATCTGTCCCAACAGATAATAATGGACAGCCTGTCGAGAGATTTGCTCTCTTGGTGGGTCTGTCAAGATCACCTGTCCCAAGGCACGTGCTTCTTGACGTCCTGGGAGATTGTGACTACGGACGCAAGTCTATCCAGCTGGGAGCCGTTTGGGGTGCCAGAAAGGCACAAAGGTTGTGGACTCAGGAGTCCTCTCTTCCGATCAATATCTTAGAACTTCGGGCAATCTTCAATGCTCTGAAGGCTTGGCTCCTTTTGGGTTCATCCCAGTTTATCATATTCCAATCGGACAATATAACTTTGGTAGCCTACATCAACCATCAGGGAGGAACGAGAAGTTCCTTAGCGATTAGAGAAGTATCCCAAATTCTAGAATGGGCGGAGGCCCACAATTGTATGCTGTCAGCGATCCACATTCTGAGTGTGGACAACAGGGAAGCAGACTTCCTCAGCAGGCAATCCTTTCACCCTGGGGAATGGTCTCTCCACCCGAGGTATTTGCAGAGATATGCAGTAGATGGGGGACACAGGAGATAGACCTCATGGCCTCCCGTATAAATGCCAAACTACCCAGGTATGGGTCGAGATCGAGGGATCCTCAAGCAGAACTAATAGATGCTCTAGCGGTTCCTTGGAGGTTCAAACTCCTATATCTGTTTCCTACATTACCTCTTCTTCCTCGGGTGGTGGCCCACATCAAGCAGGAGCAAGCATCAGTGATTCTAATTGCTCCATCCTGCCCGCGAAAGTCTTGGTTTGCGGATGTGGTGGGAAAGTCCTCATCTCCTCCGTGGAGGTTACCCTGTTGCAGGGATCTGCTGCTGCAGGGTCCATTTCTACATCAAAATCTAGATTCTCTGAAGCTGACTGCATGGAGATTGAACGCTTAGTCTTAGCCAAGAGAGGTTTCTCTGAGAGTGTCATTGACACTTTGATTCAGGCTCGTAAGCATCTACCATAAGGTGTGGTGGACTTACCAGCACTGGTGGGAGGAGCGTGGTTTCTTTCATGTAAATGGCAAGAGTCCATGAGCTAGTGACGTATGGGGATATACATTCCTACCAGGAGGGGGCAAAGTTTCCCAAACCTCAAATGCTGTCATGGATTTGCTGCATATACTCTGTCCCTTTAATTTCTCACTATAAAACTCTCCTCCCCCTTACCTACCTTGCTTAGTAATTTGGATCAGCAGGTGTGATCTTCAGCCTACAGAATCCTCCAGAAACTCTAAGCCTTTCAAGGGAGGTACTGCAGCTCATACTGTTCCTCTCACAGATTTCAAGCTAAGTATTGCCTGTTTTGCAAACTTAAAAGATCCACTGTCTACTGCTGCATTTGTCTCAAGTTGCTCTTCAATTCCTCTGCAGTTCAATGAACTTTACCCTCCCATATACGGATTGTATTTACTTTTGGTACTAGTTGTTCTACAGCTATCTACTCGTCACAGAACGGAGGCCTGTTACTCCCAGCTCATCAGCAAACAATTCCTTCACAGCAGCTGTGGTCAGTAAGTAAATGCAACAGCACCAGCTATCCGATTTTCAAGTAATACTCTTTAACTCTCATTTCAAGTCTGCTCTGTGATTATCCTATGTGAAGCTCCTGCTTCTATTTCATTTACCGTACATATTTTCTTACCTGTTCTGACCTACATTCTAATTGAAGTGATTTTGTTTAAATCAT
The DNA here is from genome assembly GCF_027579735.1 of Bombina bombina. NCBI lineage: Eukaryota > Metazoa > Chordata > Amphibia > Anura > Bombinatoridae > Bombina > Bombina bombina. The sequence continues at coordinate 1,132,298,385 of NC_069501.1, forward strand.
ACCTCAAATAAATCTGCTGTGTCTGTACCTGTAGAAGCGAGTTAAAGCAAAAGAGGTTCAAGTTTAATCCTATGTTTGTGCTACTTATTCTGATTAACTTTTATCCTTCAGAGTCTGTGTGTGATTTAATAACATAAGAATAAAACATCTATCTTATTAAACTCATACTTAAAGAGACAGTAACCTCTATTGTATTCTTGCAAGATTTGCAGCCACTTGGTTAACTCTAATTCCTACTTAGTTTCTTATAAATAGAGACTGGATCATTCAACCCCTGTTGACCCACAGTATATGAGCAGACCAGGGATTACGTTATTAATTGATCCCGATTATTTGTGATACTGTGTGGAAAACATATTTAAAGATCCCTTTTCACCCTACACCTTACAAATGCCTATAAATACACCTCCCACCACACATATACTTCAGTTTTACAATTTTTGCCTCCTATATAGGTGGTGAAGTAAGTTTGTGCTTGACTTTTATGATTTCTTCTATAATAAGCATTTCTAAGCATTCTGAAGCCCAATTCCTCTCAGAGTACAGTGTTTGTCAGAGGGACGTGAAGAGAGTATTGCCTGTTGATTTTTATGGTTTCACTCATGGAAAATCTTTTCAAGGGTTCTCTGTTATCGGTCGTTGGGATTCATCTCCTACCTCCCTTTTCAGATCGACGATATACTCTTGTACCATTACCTCTGATGATAGTTTTCAGTACTGATTTGGCTGTCTGCTATATGTGGATGGGTGTCTTTCAGTAAGTATGTATCATTATTTAAGACACTCTCAGCTATGTTTGGCACTTTATGTATTAATATAAAGTTTTATATATATATGTATTTACTTATATTTGCCATGAGTCAGATCTATGTGTATTTCCCTTTTCAGTCTAACAGTTTCAATATGAGAATCATGTTTAAGGAAGTTATTTAAAAAAAAATAAAAAAAAATTCTTACCTCTGGTTTAGTCTTTTTTTCCAATTTGACTTGTTTTTTTACTTAAAATTCGTGGGCAAATCTAGGCTTGCGAGGGCGCAAAATGCTGCTATTTATTGCGTCATTGTTGGCACAACATTTTTTTGCCGTAAATTTGCGTCTTTTGTTGCAAGTTTCGTCATTTCCTGCATCTTTATTGATGATTCTTTTGCGCGTAGTCCTTTCCGGATGTTGTTTGGCGCCAACATTTTTTCACTTGCATTGTGCATCATACTTGGCGCCAAATATTTTTTTGGTTATATTACCCCACTTCCTTTATGCTCCCTGCGCTCTTTATATTCTAGAGGGCTATGCTGTTTGCTTTTCTGCTTATTTAGCATATGCATTTTTCCCCATTCCTGAAACTGCTATATGAGGAAATTGGATATTTTGTTATTTTTTCTTTTACATTTTGCAATCTGTCTGTCTGATTCTGTCTCAGAAGCTACTGTAGGAACCATGCTGCCTGAACACAGTTCTACCAAAGCTAAGTGTATCTGTTCTAAGCAAGCTGAGATTATATCTCCGGCTATATTATGTAACAGTTGTCATGATAAGCTTTTGCATGCCGATAATGTTTCTATTAGTACTAGTACAGCACCTCAGCACCTGTTGTTCCCTCAACATCTAATATACATGATATCCCTGTTGATATGAAAAATTATATTACTGATGCAATACAGAAGGCTATGTCTGCTATTCCACCTTCTAATAAACGTAAAAGGTATTTTAAAACTTATCATAAAACTGATGAAACTTGTGATGACCGACAACATTCTGAAATATCCTCCTCTGAAGAGGATCTCTCTGCTTCAGAAGATCCTACTTCAGACATTGAAGTCGTGGACTCTCCCTGCCTTATGGAAAGAAAACAAAATGAGTCCACGACCCCGCCCATATGATAATTTGATTTGGGCGGCTCCCCGTTTATTTTTTCTTCTTGCACCTTTATACCCTGATGTTTCTCCTACTTTCCTTGTTCCCTCAGCCGAATGATTGGGAGGATAGGGGAAGTGGGAGGGATATTTAAGCCTTTGGCTGGGGTGTCTTTGCCTCCTCCTGGTTGCCAGATGTTGTTGTTCCCAACAGTAAGGAATGAAGTTGTGGACTCTCCATGCCAGGAAAAAAGAAATGTATCTGGTAAGCATACATTTTGTTTTTCACAAAGTCTGCTTCAGTGTTTTTAGATCCTTTCTGTCAGATGTTACTATGGTATACTGAAGTATAATTACAAGCATTTCATAAGTGTCAAAGGCTTTTATTGACAATTACATTGTTTAAGCAAAGAGTAAATATTTGCAGTGTTGACCCTTCTTTTTCAAGACTTCGAAAATTTCGATGTTTTGTTCCCCAAACCATTTAGTTATCACTTTTGCCTTATGGCAAGGCGCTCCATCATGCTGGAAAGGGCATTATTCATCACCAAACTGTTCTTGGATGGTTGGGAGAAGTTGCTCTTGGAGGATGTTTTCGTACCATTCTTTATTCATGGCTGTGTTCTTAGGCAAAATTGTGAGTGAGCCTACTCCCTTGGCTGAGAAGCAACCCCACACATGAATGGTCTCAGTATGCTTTACTGTTGGCGTGACACAGAACTGATGGTAGGGCTCACCTTTTCTTCTCTGGACAAAGTTTTTTCAGGATGTCGCACACGATCGTAAAGCGGATTCATCAGAGAAAATGACTTTAGCCCAGTCCTCAGCAGTCCAATCCCTGTACATTTTGCAGAATATCAGTATGTCCCTGATGTTTTTTCTGGAGAGAAGTGGCTACTTTGCTGCCCTTCTTGACACCAGGCCATCCTCCAAAAGTCTTCACCTCACTGTGCGTGCAGATGCACTCACACCTGCCTGTTGCCATTCCTGAGCAAGCTCTGTAATGGTGGTGTCCCGATCCTGCAGCTGAATCAACTTTACCAGATGGTCCTGGCGCTTGCTGGACTTTCTTGGGGCGCCCTGAAGCCTTCTTCACAACAATTGAACCTCTCTCCTTGATGTTCTTGATGATCCGATAAATGGTTGATTTAGGTGCAATCTTACTAGCAGCAATATCCTTGCATGCGAATCCCTTTTTATGCAAAGCAATGATGATTGCACATGTTTCCTTGCAGGTAACCAAGGTTAACAATGATTTCAAGCACCACCATCCTTTGAAAACCTCCAGTCTGTTATTCTAACTCAATCAGCATGACAGAGTGGTCTCTAGCCTTGTCCTCGTCAACACTGACACCTGTGTTAACGAGAGAATCACTGACATGTCAGCTGGTCCTTTTGTGGCAGGGCTGAAATGCAGTGGAAATATTTTTGGGGGGATTAAGTTCCTTTTCATGGCAAAGAGGGACTTTGCAATTAATTGCAATTGATCTGATTACTCTTCATAACATTCTGGAATATATGCAAATTGCCATTATAAAAACTGATGCAGCAGATTTTGGGAAAATATATATTTGTGTCATTCTCAAAAATTTTGTGTGTATGTATATATATATATATATATATATATATATATATACATATATATATATATATATATATATATATATATATATATATATATATACACACACAAACTTTATATGCATAATTTGGTTTAGCACACCTTACAAAAAGTTTATATACACATCTTTGGGAGTGCTGCAAATATGACCCAGTAATTACACAAACAAAAAGGTATTGGCGCAACATATTTTTTGAACTGCTGCAAAAAATTGCCTGCAAACAACATCAAGGAACAACTATTCTTTATAAATACAATTGGGATTTTAGTCATACAATATGGCCATATTTTACTTAGCCAGTCACCACTTACAAGGTGCCCCAGTATAGACTGGTCCTAATACTACAGTCCTTTGCCTCAGAGGGCTGAATCATTCCTGCTTTTACTCTTCATAATAGAATGAGACTCCCTGCCTAATATTCACAACTCTATTACACTAACCCACCCAAGCTCAGATGTGCTCAAGCCAGTGTAATAGAGTCGTGAATATTAAGCCAGGGAGTCTCAGGATTTTTCACCTAACTTTAAAACAGAGGATTTTCCGATGCTGTAGTTGAAAGTTTATTTCAGGCCAGAAATCCTATTACAAGAAACATCTATCACAAGATTTGGGAAGTTTTGTTTTTCTGGCGTGAAAATCAAGGCTTTAACTGGCATTTTGTATAGAATTCCTAGAATTCTTAATTTTTTACAAGAGGACTTAAATAAGGGTGTATCTGCAAACTCTTTGACTGGCCACATTTCTGTACTTTTTCAGGGTATACCACAAGAAAATTAATAGACTTCAGGAAACTTTATTCAAGCTTTAGTCAGATTAAGACCAGTGATTAAACCAACTTCTCCACCTTGGAACCTTAATTTGGTTCTAAGAGTCTTGTAGGTCTCTCCGTTTGAGCCTCTGCATACTTAGATCATTCATCTTCTGTTTTGAAAGGTATTGTTTAACAATTTCTTCTGCCAGAAGAGTTTGACATATCTGCTCTTTCTTGTAAGCCTCCTTGTCTTATTTTTCTCCAAGATTTAGCAGTTTTAAGGATTCAAATTTTTTCTTATTGAAAGGGGTTTCTGTGGATAACATCATTCAAGAAATTGGGTGATGGGGGAAACCAGACGTGGACTCCTTGCCCAGTGCTCTTAGAGGAATGTGGCTGCACCTCACTGACGAGGCCCATAGGAGGCCGAAACGATTGTCTGGGGTTGTCATGTTCCTTGTTCAGAGGAGAATTGCCTGGTATTTCGGGGCTGGACTGACCTTACTTGGCGGGATCAGACTGATATACTTATGGAAAGTTTTCCTCTGTGAAAAGCACACTGTTCTAAAAGAGGCTGCTTCCGGGTGGTAAATCGCCATAGAACTAGCTGATGAGCTGTTGTTCGTTCCTGGTAGAGTACTTCTCTCTTTGTATGTAGATATAGTGAGAGCACTCAAATTCTACTGATTTGGTCATTCTTTTCTTGAGTCCATGCAAAGGCCAGAAGGCAACAGTAGTAAATTTAGCTTCTTGGCTAAATCTCTGGATTTATAAGGCTTACTTGGTGGTGGGAAAGTCTCCCCCAAAGCGTATTACAGCCCATTCTACTAGATCATTTTACGCTTCCTGGGCCTTCAAAATGTAGGCTCCATTTGAACAAATTTGCAAGGCAGCAACATGGTTTTCCTTGCATGCATTTACTAAATTAATTTACTTTGATGTCTTTGCTTCTTCGGGAATTAGCTTTTAGTAGAAAAGTCCTACAGTCAGTAGTGTCTGAGAATTAGGTACCTGCCTGTAAAATAAAAAAAATAAAAAATCCTGCCCAAATTACTTGTGGACTCAACAGCTTGGGTATTAGTTCCCAGGGGTAATAGATCATGAACTCTTATGAAAGAAAACAAAATTTATGTTATTAAATAAAAAAATTTATCTGCCGGTAGTTCTAGTTTGCACCTCAGTTTCCTACCTTTCTACATACAGAAAGTCAGCAGTTGAAATTCCTGACTTTGATATTACAAGTTTGAAATCGAAAAATGTATCTGTTGTTACCAGTGGCACTGTGTTGATTATAGTTGGCTGTGCTTTAAAAATAATTTTCTCTATTGCCAGTGTTTATACATTTAAAGCTGTAGATTCTCTTTTTTGTAAAATCAGAGCAAAGTCAGAAAAAAACAGATTCCCATAGGCTGTTTTAACAGTAATTTTTTTTTAAGAATAATTTAGCTTAAACCGGAGTTAGACAAGCCAAGACTGAACAAACTTCAATAATTTTGACTGACACATTCCTTTTCTTTTTCGGCGTCTTTGTTGTTGTTGTTGGTTATTCTCTCAACATCTTTATAGTGTTTCCTTAGTTATTTTAATATATTTTGTATTATGTTTCTGTTTTTATCTGTCCACTGGTGTTTGCTGTCATTGCTTATTTGGCTGTACTTTGTGAGATTGGATAGAAAGCAATAACTATTTAAGAATCTCCCTTCGCTTTGTGATCTTCTCCTTGATATCGCCAGAATTTTAAATTCCCTTCAGAATCGTAGAATTTAATTTGATATAAGGAGTTAAAGGAAAAGCTGTAAAGACCCATTGGGTTGACTACAAATCTCATTATTGGCTGTATGACTGAACAATATCTAATTACCATTGCAAATGTTTCAGCCGAAATCTTAGAAGTATTTTCAAAAGATGTATTCAATCTTTTACATTTATTTATAAAATTATTGTAGTAATTTAACTTTTGGAGACCAGAATCAGTAAAGCTTCACATCGGTTCCATCTAGTACCAGGAATGATGCACACCCTGTAATTACACCAAAAGTTGCAGATAACACAAAAAACAGCGATTTTCCCCCCTTCCCCATTGACTACATTCCAAATGCAGTAGTGATTTAAACTTTTTGATTGCCCTGAAAACATGTGAAAAAACAAGGTATTGATTACTGCTGTGTGAAACACTCACAGTATTTATTTATCCCACTATCCATATTGCCAATGAAGCAATGATTTAACCTTTTGATTTCTGATAAAACACTGACAATCAAGGGATTAAACCATTACTACTTGACACTGTAGGAGCTTCATGCATGTATTGTTATTTTGGAGCATGATAAGGAAAAAATATAGTAGGTTTCTTTACATTTTCTTTTGTAATTCTTAAGTACGGAATTTGTTGGCACTATACAAATAAATGATAATAATAATAAAGTAACAAATATGCTTTGTTTTTATTTGCTGTAGAGGCAATTTTGCTTCCTCAAGTGAAAAATAATTTATGATATTTGTTTTCTTCACAAGGCTGTGGTCCATGAAACTGAAGGCCTTCTTGGATACATTTATTGCGACTTCTTTAGTAGAGCAGAAAAGCCTCCTCAGGTAAGGCCACTCATTATGTTGATTTCATGCATAAAGCAGATGTTTTGTTACATTATTGATTTGTAAAAGTAATGAATACAGTATAACATATCTGTATGTAAGTTAAAGGGACATAAAACAGTCTTTCATTTTTGTATTAAAAATACACTAAGCAGTGGCTTATACTTAATCATTGCAATATGTTTTATTCATCATTTTAAAATAATTTTACATTTTTATTTTTTTAAAACTTAATTTGTGCAGTGTCCATTACTTCCTGTCAGAGCCATACAGGAAGGCATATCTAGCTTGATGTCATAAATTTTGTAGAGCAATATGAGCTGGATTACTAGTCAGTAAAGGATAGAAAGACAGGAAGTCGGGATCTGCCCATGCACAGAAGAAGCACAATGCAACCTAAGTTCTCAGCATATTTGCTCCCTTATTTAGCTGTATCCGTGGGCTACCCTGACAATGTGTAAGTGCTCATCTTTCAAGAATCAAAGCAAGTTGTTTTGCTGTTTATATTAACACAATCTGTGTTTTTTTGCTTGATTTAACATATATTCCGTTCATACAGGTGGTGAATCCACAATCCATTACTCCTGGGAGTTTCTCTTCCTGGCCACTAGGAGGCAAACAGTCCCAATCCCCAAGAACCCTATAAAACCCCTCCCACCTTACTGGAAACTAGTCTTGTCTTTTCCTAAGCTGGAGGAAGGTGAAGAATGAAGATGTGAATGTTATTCTTCTGTGAGAGGGGTTCTCAGACTGAGTTGAGGCCCGTTTCCCCTCAGAGTGCAGTGTTTGTCAGAGGGTTATGTATGGAGCAAGGGTAGTGACTTTTTACCTCATGGGAATTTAGTCACAAGCCTTCCATGGGTGTCGCAGGGACTTGTCCTTTGCCTCCTCCTGCTGGGTCTTCAGTATACTCCTATTCCATATCCTGCACTGATTTGGCTTACTACTAGTAAGTAGTGTTTTTAAGTATTTGGCACTTTTGGGTTCTACGAGTATTACTGCTCCTTTTGTTTGTTTCATAAACAGATTTTACTCCTGGAGTTAAGGCCTTTATCTGTTCAACAGTATCTGAAATATTGGCAGTGTAAAAGGTCCGTTTATAATTTGCATTTTATTTTACTAGAAGCCTGCAGAGGTTAAGGTTTCTGCTGAGTCCTCTGAAGTAGAGATTTTCTTTGATCATGGGTCTTCCTATGATCATGAACCAGAACCATCCCCTCTTTTGTTTAAAGTTGAACATATTCATTAAATTAGATTTTGCTTACTTTAGCAGTTGAAGAACCTAAAGTAACTGGGGACAATTCTGTGAGTCGTTTAGATTTAGTTTATAAACCTATTGTTAAATCCTCTGAGGTTTTCCCTTTCTTCTACGCTGTCTCTGATAGTCTCTAGGGAATGGTTTAAGCCAGGTTGCTTATTTATGCCAGCAGTCTCTATTGCCGGTGTGACTGCTGCTTCTTCAATTTGGGTAAATAGCCTTTCTGAGCAGTTTTCTGATGATTTTGTTAGTGAATATTTTTTTTAACATGTTGGAATTTCTTAAATGTTCTAATGCTTTCATTTGTGATGCAATTTTGGACATAATTAGGATTAATGCTAAGAGTATGTCTTTGGCAGTTCTTTCCAAAAGAGCTTTAAGGTTAGTCTTGGTCTGCAGATATGGTGTCTAAATCCAGACTTTTATCTCTTTCTTTCCAGGGTTCTGATTTGGATTCAATTATTTCTACTGTGACTGGAGGTAAAGGTACAGCCATAGTGGAGTTGCGTCAAATCAGGCAAGGTTCTTAGCCCAGGAGGCGGATACCACTACCGCCAAGAAAAAGGATACAACTGAAGAGGCTGCATAACAGGGCAATCAAAAAGCCACATTTATTGAGGCAAAAAAATTAAAATAAAACCTAGGCAGATACAAATGGATACAAGTGAAGAGGCTGCACAACGGGTCAATCAAAAAGCCACATTTAAATAAATGTGGCTTTTTGATTGACCCGTTGTGCAGCCTCTTCATTTGTATCCTTTTTCTTGGCGGTAGTGGTTCCCACCTCCTGGGCTAAGCACCTTGCCTGATTTGACGCAACTCCACTCTGGCTTTTCCTTGATTATTTCATCCACCCGCAACCAGTTCTTCCAGCGGAACGGCGGCTGCTGCGGTCGTTGATTCACTTTGAAATACAAACAGGTGTACCTTGTCCTGTAAGTCCTGAACACATCTTTTAAATATCCACAGTCTATCTTTGAGAAATTTTGTGAACTTCTATGGAATTGATGGCTATCCTTGACACCCCAGATGTCTTGAAACTACATTTCCCATGATGCTTTGGCACTCTGCAGTCTAGTTGAGCATCATGGGAAATGTAATCCCAAAACATAAAGGGTGCCAAGGTTAGCCATCACTGTTCTAGGGTAATAACTTCTCCAAAAGCCAATTGTAGTCAGGTGTTGGAGTCAATTAATTGAAATTTGGGATATTGGTTGTAGGCACATACATTTTAGTTGTCTGCTGAGCTTAAGAAAGAGCTATACATGTGTACTATGCCTTGACAAAAGTAATGTCAGAAGCCCTTAAAGGAAGAAGAAAAATTGTAGAAGTGAATGAAGCTGGAATTGGCCAAATAAGCATTTTTAATGGCTGGGTTTTCATCAGTCTACAGCAAGACAAGTTGTCTATAGATGTACAGTACTATTGCTGCTAGGTATGTGCATCATTTTGAAGCTATGGCCCCCAAACCAGAAACTGTTCTGGTAGGGGGCAGATTGATCCTTTTTTTTCAGAAGCCCTTATTTTGCTCAGTCCAGGACCCTTGGGTTCAAAATATAATTCTGCAGGGTTATGGAATAGGATTTTGATCAAGGCCTCCTCGAGTGAGATTTCATCTGTGTCTCATCCCCAATAATCCTTCAAATGCAGCTGCTTTTATTCAATGTGCTCGGGATCTGGAGGAAATGGGATAAATTGTACTTGTACGGGTTTCAGAACAGGAACAAGGTTTTTATTCCAATCGTTTCACTGTTCCGAAGAAGGAAGGGACTTTCAGACCCATCCTGAACTTGAAAACTTTAAACAAGTTCTTAAGAGTCCCTACTTTAAAAATGGCAACAATTTGCACAATTTTACCCTTAATTCAACAGGATCAGTTTATGACATCGATAGATCTCAAGGACACATAACTTTTTATATCCCTATTCTCAGGGATCATCATCTGTTCCTTTGGTTTGCTTTCCACTACAAACATTATTAGTTTGTTGCCCTTCCTTTTGGTCTGGCCACAGTTCCATGCATTTTTTTAAAAAGTGCTGAGAGCATTGTTGGCGGTAATTAGAGCTCAGGGTATATAAATTGCTTATTTGGCTTACATACATTTCAGGCGCCTTCTCTACCCCTAGTGATGTCCCCCACTCAAAAAGCTTGTATCCTTTCTTCAGGATAAATGTTCCAAAGAGCTCTTTATCTCCAGCTACCAAGGTTTCTTTCCTTGGAGTCATTATAGACTCGGTATCAATAAGACTGTGCTTAACAGAATAGCGTAGGATAAAACTTCAGAAGGCATATCATCGTCTTCAATGAAATACACAGTTACACTTAGCGCTATACTTTCCAAAAAAACGTAAGAATAATAGTGCAAGAATAATATTATTATAAATACAATGAGGTAAATAAAAGATCAGGCAAATCTTATGCACCAATATATGAGTAGTAGAAGCAGCTGATCCCTCCTACTTTTAACAGCGTTTTTAGCCAAACTTTCCAGCACCTGATGCAAAGCCAGCAACCTAACACAAGGCGTGCAGCAATGGGTTATGCCATCCCCATTGCTTTTACAGTATTTGTTTGAATTGTGCATTGCTAAAAGGGGTGCAGGAATATTGTATATTGAGTTTAGTTCTGCTTGTACTTGTGGAGTTATCTTGCCTTGCTGGATTTCATACCTTGGGAAATTGCTTCTATACTGGAGATAAGTGCATCAGTCTGCAATGGCTGCTCACACCAAAGGAAAGGACTCATTAACTCCCACAGAACAGCGTGACTTTTGGGGAAATCTCATCTGGTGAATCGATATGAGACTCACCGCTTGATTGATACTCATGTATCTTATTGCCTGCTTTTACTTTGTATCTTGTGAGTAGCTGCCTTAGAATAAAGTTGTTTTCTTCTGTTAAGTGTGATCAGTCCACGGGTCATCATTACTTCTGGGATATTACTCCTCCCCAACAGGAAGTGCAAGAGGATTCACCCAGCAGAGCTGCATATAGCTCCTCCCCTCTACGTCACTCCCAGTCATTCTCTTGCACCCAACGACTAGATAGGATGTGTGAGAGGACTATGGTGATTATACTTAGTTTTATATCTTCAATCAAAAGTTTGTTATTTTAAAATAGCACCGGAGTGTGTTATTACCTCTCTGGCAGAGTTTGAAGAAGAATCTACCAGAGTTTTGCTATGATTTTAGCCGGAGTAGTTAAGATCATATTGCTGTTCTCGGCCATCTGAGGAGTGAGGTAAACTTCAGATCAGGGGACAGCGGGCAGATGAATCTGCATAGAGGTATGTAGCAGTTTTTATTTTCTGACAATGGAATTGATGAGAAAATCCTGCCATACCGATATAATGTCATGTATGTATACTTTACACTTCAGTATTCTGGGGAATGGTACTTCACTAGAATTACACTGTAAGAAATACATAAAGCTGTTTAATAACTAAAGATTATGTTTAACGTTTTTGCTGGAATGTAAAATCGTTTTCATTTGCTGAGGTACTGTGTGAATAAATGTTTGGGCACTATTTTTCCACTTGGCAGTTGCTTAATCTGTTTTTCTGACAGTTTCTGTTCTCCCTCACTGCTGTGTGTGAGGGGGAGGGGCCGTTTTTTGGCGCTTTTTCTATGCATCAAATATTTCAGTCAGCAACTCATTGTATTCCCTGCATGATCCGGTTCATCTCTACAGAGCTCAGGGGTCTTCAAAACTTATTTTGAGGGAGGTAATTTCTCTCAGCAGAGCTGTGAGAATTATAGTTTGACTGAGATAAAAAACGTTTATTCTGTAATTTGTTTCCTGCTTTCAGAATTTGTTATCTTTGCTAATGGGATTAAACCTTTGCTAAAGTTGTGTTGTTTACAAGGATTGAGGCTATAACTGTTTCAATTTATTAATTTTCAACTGTCATAGATCTTCTGTGCTTCTTAAAGGCACAGTACATTTTAATATTATTCTAATTGAATTGTATTTCCAAGTTGCAAGTTTATTTGCTAGTGTGTTAAACATGTCTGATTCAGAGGATGATACCTGTGTCATTTGTTGCAATGCCAAAGTGGAGCCCAATAGAAATTTATGTACTAACTGTATTGATGCTACTTTAAATAAAAGTCAATCTGTACAAATTGAACAAATTTCACCAAACAACGAGGGGAGAGTTATGCCGACTAACTCGCCTCACGTGTCAGTACCTACATCTCCCGCTCAGAGGGAGGTGCGTGATATTGTAGCGCCGAGTACATCTGGGCGGCCATTACAAATCACATTACAGGATATGGCTACTGTTATGACTGAGGTTTTGGCTAAATTACCAGAACTAAGAGGTAAGCGTGATCACTCTGGGGTGAGAACAGAGTGCGCTGATAATATTAGGACCATGTCAGACACTGCGTCACAGGTGGCAGAACATGAGGACGGAGAACTTCATTCTGTGGGTGACGGTTCTGATCCAAACAGACTGGATTCAGATATTTCAAATTTTAAATTTAAACTGGAAAACCTCCGTGTATTACTAGGGGAGGTGTTAGCGGCTCTGAATGATTGTAACACAGTTGCAATACCAGAGAAAATGTGTAGGTTGGATAAATATTTTGCGGTACCGACGAGTACTGAGGTTTTTCCTATACCTAAGAGACTTACTGAAATTGTTACTAAGGAGTGGGATAGACCCGGTGTGCCGTTCTCACCCCCTCCGATATTTAGAAAAATGTTTCCAATAGACGCCACCACAAGGGACTTATGGCAAACGGTCCCTAAGGTGGAGGGAGCAGTTTCTACCTTAGCTAAGCGTACCACTATCCCGGTGGAGGATAGCTGTGCTTTTTCAGATCCAATGGATAAAAAGTTAGAGGGTTACCTTAAGAAAATGTTTGTTCAACAAGGTTTTATATTGCAACCCCTTGCATGCATTGCGCCGATCACGGCTGCAGCGGCATTCTGGATTGAGTCTCTGGAAGAGAACATTGGTTCAGCTACTCTGGACGACATTACGGACAGGCTTAGAGTCCTTAAACTAGCTAATTCATTCATTTCGGAGGCCGTAGTACATCTTACTAAACTTACGGCGAAGAATTCAGGATTCGCCATTCAGGCACGCAGGGCGCTGTGGCTAAAATCCTGGTCAGCTGATGTTACTTCTAAGTCTAAATTGCTTAATATACCTTTCAAAGGGCAGACCTTATTCGGGCCCGGGTTGAAAGAGATTATCGCTGACATTACAGGAGGTAAAGGCCATGCCCTGCCTCAGGACAAAGCCAAAGCCAAGACTAGACAGTCTAATTTTCGTTCCTTTCGTAATTTCAAAGCAGGAGCAGCATCAACTTCCTCTGCACCAAAACAGGAAGGAGCTGTTGCTCGCTACAGACAAGGCTGGAAACCTAACCAGTCCTGGAACAAGGGCAAGCAGACTAGGAAACCTGCTGCTGCCCCTAAAACATGAATTGAGGGCCCCCGATCCGGGATCGGATCTAGTGGGGGGCAGACTTTCTCTCTTCGCCCAGGCTTGGGCAAGAGATGTTCAGGATCCCTGGACGCTAGAGATAATATCTCAGGGATACCTTCTGGACTTCAAATACTCTCCTCCAAGAGAGAGATTTCATCTGTCAAGATTGTCAACAATCCAGACAAAGAAAGAGGCGTTTCTACGCTGCGTACAAGAGCTCTTGTTAATGGGAGTAATCCATCCAGTTCCACGATCGGAACAGGGACAGGGGTTTTACTCAAATCTGTTTGTGGTTCCCAAAAAAGAGGGAACTTTCAGACCAATCCTGGACTTAAAGATCCTAAACAAATTCCTAAGAGTTCCATCGTTCAAGATGGAGACTATTCGGACAATTTTACCTATGATCCAAGAGGGTCAATACATGACCACTGTAGATTTAAAAGATGCTTACCTTCACATACCGATTCACAAAGATCATTATCGGTACCTAAGGTTTGCCTTCCTAGACAGGCATTACCAGTTTGTGGCTCTTCCATTCGGATTGGCTACAGCTCCAAGAATCTTCACAAAGGTTCTGGGTGCTCTTCTGGCGGTACTAAGACCGCGGGGAATCTCGGTAGCTCCATACCTAGACGACATTCTGATACAAGCTTCAAGCTTTCAAACTGCCAAGTCTCATACAGAGTTAGTGCTGGCTTTTCTAAGGTCACATGGATGGAAGGTGAACGAAAAGAAAAGTTCACTCGTTCCACTCACAAGAGTTCCCTTCCTGGGGACTCTTATAGATTCTGTAGAAATGAAGATTTACCTGACAGAGGACAGGCTAACAAGACTTCAAAGTGCTTGCCGCACCCTTCATTCCATTCAACACCCGTCAGTGGCTCAATGCATGGAGGTAATCGGCTTAATGGTAGCGGCAATGGACATAGTACCCTTTGCACGCTTACACCTCAGACCACTGCAACTGTGCATGCTAAGTCAGTGGAATGGGGATTACTCAGACTTATCCCCTTCTCTGAATCTGGATCAAGAGACCAGAAATTCTCTTCTATGGTGGCTTTCTCGGCCACATCTGTCCAGGGGGATGCCATTCAGCAGACCAGACTGGACAATTGTAACAACAGACGCCAGCCTTCTAGGTTGGGGTGCCGTCTGGAATTCTCTGAAGGCTCAGGGACAATGGAGTCAGGAGGAGAGTCTCCTGCCAATAAACATTCTGGAATTGAGAGCAGTTCTCAATGCCCTCCTGGCTTGGCCCCAGTTGACAACTCGGGGGTTCATCAGGTTTCAGTCGGACAACATCACGACTGTAGCTTACATCAACCATCAGGGAGGGACAAGAAGCTCCCTAGCTATGATGGAAGTATCAAAGATAATTTGCTGGGCAGAGTCTCACTCTTGCCACCTGTCAGCAATCCACATCCCGGGAGTGGAGAACTGGGAGGCGGATTTCTTAAGTCGTCAGACTTTTCATCCGGGGGAGTGGGAACTTCATCCAGAGGTCTTTGCCCAAATACTTCGACGTTGGGGCAAACCAGAGATAGATCTCATGGCGTCTCGACAGAACGCCAAGCTTCCTCGTTACGGGTCCAGATCCAGGGATCCAGGAGCAGTCCTGATAGATGCTCTGACAGCACCTTGGGACTTCAGGATGGCTTACGTGTTTCCACCCTTCCCGTTGCTTCCTCGATTGATTGCCAGAATCAAACGAGAGAGCATCAGTGATTCTAATAGCACCTGCGTGGCCACGCAGGACTTGGTATGCAGACCTGGTGGACATGTCATCCTGTCCACCTTGGTCTCTACCTCTGAAACAGGACCTTCTGATACAGGGTCCCTTCAAACATCAAAATCTAACTTCTCTGAAGCTGACTGCTTGGAAATTGAACGCTTGATTTTATCAAGACGTGGATTTTCTGAGTCAGTTATTGATACCTTAATACAGGCTAGGAAACCTGTTACCAGAAAGATTTACCATAAGATATGGCGTAAATACCTATATTGGTGTGAATCCAAAGGTTACTCTTGGAGTAAGGTTAGGATTCCTAGGATATTGTCTTTTCTACAAGAAGGTTTAGAAAAGGGTTTATCTGCTAGTTCATTAAAGGGACAGATCTCAGCTCTGTCCATTCTGTTACACAAACGTCTGTCAGAAGTTCCTGACGTCCAGGCTTTTTGTCAGGCTTTGGCCAGAATTAAGCCTGTGTTTAAAACTGTTGCTCCACCATGGAGTTTAAACCTTGTTCTTAATGTTTTACAGGGCGTTCCGTTTGAACCCCTTCATTCCATTGATATAAAGTTGTTATCTTGGAAAGTTCTATTTTTAATGGCTATTTCCTCGGCTCGAAGAGTCTCTGAATTATCAGCCTTACATTGTGATTCTCCTTATTTGATTTTTCATTCGGATAAGGTAGTCCTGCGTACTAAACCTGGGTTCTTACCTAAGGTAGTTACTAACAGGAATATCAATCAAGAGATTGTTGTTCCTTCTTTATGCCCAAATCCTTCTTCAAAGAAGGAACGTCTACTGCACAACCTGGATGTAGTCCGTGCTCTAAAATTTTACTTACAGGCAACTAAGGAATTTCGACAAACGTCTTCTCTGTTTGTCATTTACTCTGGGCAGAGGAGAGGTCAAAAAGCTTCCGCTACCTCTCTTTCTTTTTGGCTTCGTAGCATAATTCGTTTAGCTTATGAGACTGCTGGACAGCAGCCTCCTGAAAGAATTACAGCTCATTCTACTAGAGCTGTGGCTTCCACTTGGGCCTTCAAGAATGAGGCCTCTGTTGAACAGATTTGCAAGGCTGCAACTTGGTCTTCGCTTCATACTTTTTCCAAATTTTCCAAATTTGACACTTTTGCTTCATCGGAGGCTATTTTTGGGAGAAAGGTTCTTCAGGCAGTGGTTCCTTCTGTATAAAGAGCCTGCCTATCCCTCCCGTCATCCGTGTACTTTTGCTTTGGTATTGGTATCCCAGAAGTAATGATGACCCGTGGACTGATCACACTTAACAGAAGAAAACATAATTTATGCTTACCTGATAAATTCCTTTCTTCTGTAGTGTGATCAGTCCACGGCCCGCCCTGTTTTTAAGGCAGGTAAATATTTTTTAATTTATACTCCAGTCACCACTTCACCCTTGGCTTTTCCTTTCTCGTTGGTCCTTGGTCGAATGACTGGGAGTGACGTAGAGGGGAGGAGCTATATGCAGCTCTGCTGGGTGAATCCTCTTGCACTTCCTGTTGGGGAGGAGTAATATCCCAGAAGTAATGATGACCCGTGGACTGATCACACTACAGAAGAAAGGAATTTATCAGGTAAGCATAAATTATGTTTTTAACCTCTGCACATATATCTGGTGTTGCGCTTCTCTCTCCTTTTTTTTCTATCATCTTCAATGTTCCCCTTCTCCAACTATAGCCCAATACATGGAGGTAGTGGGCCTAATGGTAGCAGCTTCGGATGCAGTTCCATTTGTCCGCCTTCACTTACGTCCTCTCCAAGTGTCTTTGCTCAAGCAATGAACAAAGAATTATCAGTAGTTGGAACAGCAGATTGTTCTGGATTCCTCAGCAAGACAATCACTATTCTGGTGGATGGAAAGTCCTTTGATCCTTGATCTTTTCATCAGGCTTTATGGGGTATTGTGACCACAGATGCCAGTCTTGTGGGTTGGAACGCTGTCTGGGAGTCTCAAAGAGCGCAAGGAGTTTGGTCCCCTTAGGTGTCGAAGTTACTAATAAATATCTTGGAGCTCTAAGCGATTCAGTCGTGGCCCCTTCTAAAGAAGGAAAAGTTTATCCGTTTTCAGTCAGACAATGTCACGACTGTGGCATACATAAATTATCAAGGAGGGACTCGCAGTTCTTTGGTGGCTCAAGAAGTATCCCAGATTCTGTTCTGTGCAGAACAGAATCAATGTTCCCTGTCAGCTATTCACATTCCAGGACTGGCATATATGGAAGCAGATTATCTCAGCAGCCAGTCTGTTCATCCAGGGCAGTGGTCTCTCATCTGAAGATTTTTAATCAACTAGTGGCCAAATGGAGTCTGCTGGATATAGATCTCACGGATTCCCACTTGAATCACAAACTGACAGAGTATTGTGCCAGATCCAGGGATCCAAAGGCACAGTAATCCTGCTAACTCCAACATGGCCCCGCAGAACCTGGTATGAGAATTTGGTCCAGATATCCAGTTTTCCTCCATGACTTCTTCCTCAGAGGCAAGATCTATTGAGTCAGGTTCCCCTCTTCCACCCAGATATCAAATCTCTATTTCTCTATTTTCTCTAATTCTGAAACATAGAAGTTTCTCTGATTTGGTTATTGTCACTCTTTCACAGGCTAGGAAACCTGTCACCAAAAAGATTTACCAGAAGATTTGGAAGGTATTCTTCTAGAGGTTTTCCTGGTATTGCTTCCAGATCCCTAGGTTCCTAAGGCCAAATTTCAGCTTTATCTGTTCTTTTTCATAAAACATTAACCAGAATTCCTGATGTACATACCTTTTGTTCAAGCTTTGGTGAGAATAAGGCTATTTGTGAGAACTATTTCTCCGTCTTAGAATTCAAATTTATTTCTTTCAGTTCTCCAAGGTCCTCCTTTTGAACATATCCACAGCATAGATATTAAACTTTTGTCCCGGAAGTTTCTTTTTCTTTTAGCTATATCTTCAGTTTCAGAATTATCTGGCTTTTCACAAGGATAAGGCTGTTCTTCATACCAAATACAATATTCTTCCCAAGGTTGTTTCTACCAGGAAATTGTTGTTCCATCTTTGTGTCTGGATCCTTCTAGTTCTAAAGAACTTTTTTTTCTTTATTTTGATGTTGTTAGAGTGTTAGTTTTATTTTCAAGCTACTAAGGATTTCATATAAAGTTCTAGTTTATTTGCTCATTATTCCGATTCATGTAAAGATCATAATGCTACTGTGGTAGCCTTAGCTTCTTGTCTCAAGCAGATGATTCACAAAGATTACTTGGTGGCATGAATTTTCATCCTAAGGGTATTACAACTCATTCCACATAATCTGTTGCTACTTTGTGGGCTTTGTGAGCAGATTTGCAAAGCTGCATAATGGTCTTCTCTGCATACATTCTCTTAATGTTTTTGCTTCCTTGGAAGCAGCGTTTGTCAGGAAAGTCTTTCAGGTTACAGTGTCTGGCAAATAGGAACTGCCTTATTTGTCCCACTCTCATCTTGGGTATTGAATCCCACACATCAAGGTTTTCTGTGAACTCTCATCTTACGAAAAGAAAACAAAATGTATGCTTACCTGATAAATTTTCTTTCAGGATGATGAGGTCCACAGACCTTGCCCTTCTTAAAAAAATAAAATAACAAAATTGGGTCACAGTTCCAATGTGCACATCCTTTCCTACCTTTTTCCTATTTTCTGCTGAACTATAAGTTAATGCTGGGAGGGGGGGTAACTATTAAAAGCTTTTGTTGTGGGTTCTTTGCCTATTCCCAGTGGCAGGAATTATATCCCACATGTCAAGGTTTCTAGTGGACTCTCATCATCCTGAAAGAAAATAATTTATCAGGTAAGCATACATTTTGTTTAAAAATGTGGTATATCATTTTCTTTGCTCAGATATCGGTTTGCATTATCACGCTTTGTTTTGATAAAGCTATGCATTTACTTCTCTTCATCTCCTTTGTCAAAACTTTAGTTTCTGTGAGAGCATACTTCAGTATGCTCAGGACTATGCACGTTTTAGCACTAGATGGCAGCAGTGCTTGCAACAACGCTTGAACAATTCTCTACACTGTTCTACAGATTGTACGCTCCTTAGCTTTCTTTAATATGCACTCGTTTTAAGTAGCTAAGTTTTGAAAAAGGATAGGTAAATTTGTTGTTAGAAGTAAATTTTAGATTTTTTTTTTATTGAATTGTGAAATTTTGACTTCTATGTCCCTTTAATTCTTAGGAAGGAGAACCATTATGGGCCTTTTAAAGCCTTGTTTAAGTTTAAATGCCACGAGGCTTTTATGTTAAGTATATGATTTCACAAATGTGTAAGGAAAACATTTTTTGTTAAGTATCCCATGTATAATTTATTTTTTATGTCTGCTCACAAAATGTTTTTGGGAGCCACCATTCATATATTTTATACAGGCTTATTTTATTGCAAGAGATGAAAAACATGATCTATTGAACTGATTTTCTTACTTAGGACTGCCATTTCACAATCCGTGGAGGAAGACTAAAAGAGAATGGAGAATATCAGCTGCCTGTAGTAGTCCTTATGCTCAATTTTCCTCTGTCAACGAAAAACTCACCTACACTGCTAACTCCTGGTATGATGGAAAACTTGTTCCATGAAATGGGGCATGCAATGCATTCCATGCTGGGGCGGACACGCTATCAACATGTCACCGGTAAGAGCTGATATCGATCTGGGTATTAAGTAATGGAGGATCATGTAATTGTTGTGTTGTCATTTGTGCCTTTGTTAATAGATAACCTGTCAGGCAAAAAAAAAAAAGAAGAGCTGAAAACTGTCTGTTGTGTTAAGAAAAATATTTCCATGTTTGAGTGATCGAGTATTTTCTTCAAATGGTTGTTGTGAATATATCTCTTAAAGGGATAACACACACACATGCATTTATAATTGAGATGTGTACAAATTCTGTTTGCACTTTTCAATGTTTCTGAAATTGTGTTTTTCTATGTGAAATGAACCCTGCAGTTTCAGAGAGTGTACTGGACAGGGACATTCCTTGCGTGTTTCTGAACTTTTTTCACTGCCTCTATTATATTCTGTAAACATTTTACACCTGCTAATCTCACTGATTTATCTCACCGGCTTTAAGATGGTTGTTTGTTCAAAATTTTCAGTACACTTGTTTAATTTAGTTAAAATTAATGTATACTAAACTAGAAGCAAAATATCTTCACTACAGTTTAATATGTATTTTTTTCAAACTGAGACATTATATCAGTGCCAGCTCATCCCCTGTGATTATTCTCCAGGCCAGAGAAACATTTTACTTTTCTATGGGAGGCAGTTCACATCTTACTCTAGGATTTTCAGTTTCACCCTTTTCTTAGAAAAATCATTTAATTGTTCCCCTGTGAAGTCTGCACAATTGTTTCACTCCTTCCTGGAGTTTTTAAGAATCAGGCACTCTGTCCTCAATCCATATATCTCCTCCATCTCTCTTTCTCCTTTGTCCCAAATTCCTTACCCCTATGTTTTTCTCCTTTCTTTTTAGATACAGGTGTCAAACGTGGGCTTTGCCCAGTCCAGATGTTGTATAATCTTATCTATAAGCACCACAATTTGCTTATGGTTTAATTGCATGATGGGACTGCTTTTGTTTTATATTATTACTGTACTATTAAAAAAATTCTGAATAAAAATGTTTTTTCTTTCTATGGTGGTGAGAGTCCACAAAATTCCTTACTGTTGGGAATTCATCACCTGGCCACCAGGAGGAAGCAAAGACACCATACACCAAGAGCTTTAATATCCCTCCTACTTCCCTGACAGTCCCATTATATTCTAGCTTAGGAGCATGTGAAGTAGGAGATGCTCAGGATTTTTTATTTTTTTTTAGAATTACAGGTATTTGAATCCAAAATTCTCCCTCAATGGATAGTTCCTGGAAGAGAGGGACACAGAGTATTGGCTGTGCAATGTAACTCTCCTCTATGGAGTTGTGGTCATAAGCCTGCCACGGGTGTCGCTGGGACAGTTCCTTTAGCCTCCTCCTGTTTTGCTATGTAGATGTACTCCCTCAGTTTATTCTCTGTTGAACCTTTCAGTGCTGGATGGGCTCTCTACTGTACCATCATAAAAGGATAAGGTCTGGGGAGTGGGCATCGGCTGGGTTAAAGGGACACTGTAACCACATTTTTTCTTTTGTGATTCAGATAGAGCATGACATTTTAAGCAACTTTCTAATTTACTCCTATTATCAAATGTTCTTTATTCTCTTGGTATCTTTATTTGAAATGCAAAAATGTAAGTTTAGATGCCGGCCCATTTTTGGTGAACAACCTAGGTTGTCCTTGCTGATTGGTGGATAAATTCATCCACCAATCAAAAACTGCTGTCCAGAGTTCCGAACCAAGAAAAAAGCTTAGATGCCTTCTTTTCTCTTGCAAGGTGTATCCAGTCCACGGATTCATCCTTACTTGTGGGATATTCTCATTCCCCACAGGAAGTGGCAAAGAGAGCACACAGCAGAGCTGTCCATATAGCTCCCCCTCTGGCTCCGCCCCCCAGTCATTCTCTTTGCCGCTCTAACAAGTAGCATCTCCACGGGAGGGTAAAGTGAATGTGGTGTTAGATTTGTAGTTTTTATATCTTCAATCAAAAGTTTGTTATTTTTAAATAGTACCGGTTTGTGCTATTTACTCTCTGGCAGAAATATGATGAAGAATTCTGCTGAGAGGAAAATGATTTTAGCATGTTGTAACTAAAATCCATTGCTGTTCCCACACAGGACTGAGGAGTACCAGAAAACTTCAGTTGGGGGGAACAGTTTGCAGGCTTAACTGCTTTGAGGTATGTTTCAGTCATCTTTTTTCTAGTCAAGACAAGATAATGCTAGAAGACTGACAAGATTCCCCATGTGGGAAGGGTAAGCCATGTTCTGAGACTTAGTATAGAACTAGAAGCTTATTTAAGTGGGCTCAATAGACTGGTTATCACTTTAACAGGGCAATCGATTATTTTGTTTAGAAAAATTCTCTTTATTGACACTTTTAAGCACTTTTGATGTGTTTATTGGGGTTTTATTCCACATGGCATTATTTTTAGTCACCTAAATTGGTTCTGAAGGCCCCACAGCTCCGCAGTGGAGTGGGAGGGGCCTAATTTTGCGCCTCAGTTGCGCAGTTTATTCTGACAAGATTTCCCTGCATGCTGCTTCACATGGGTCCAGAGACTGCTTGAGGACTTCAGGAGGCTTGATTTTCTCAAATTCAATCCTTAAGGGAAGGTAGGGCCACAGCAGGCTGCTGTGGCAAGGTGCTGTAGTTTATTAACCGGTTGTTTGCTTTAGGCGGCTCCAGTTTGGGCATTAAAGGGTTAATCAGGCAGAAACTTGCTGTGCAATCATATCGAAGCATTAGGCACATACTGTAAAAATTTCAAGAGATTTGGTTCATTTTTCACCGTTTTGTAAAATTGTGTGCGCTTTTATTATCTTAAAGTCACAGTACCATTTATTGCAAATTGTATTTTTTATTACATAAAGTGTTTTTCCAAGCCTGCTTGTGTATAATACCAATCTGTTAAACATCTCTGACACTAAGGAAAAGCCTTGTTCTATGTGTTCAGAAGCCATGGTGGAACCCCCACTCAAAATGTGTCCCAAGTGCACTAATGTGTCTATACACTTTAAAGATCATATTGTGTCACTTAAAAATATAGCCCTAGATGATTCTTTGACTGAAGGTAATGAGGATAGTCCGCCGTCCTCTCCCCATGTGTCATCACCAGTTACGCCCGCTCAAGCGATACCTAGTACCTCTAGTGCATTAGCACCTATTACATTGCAACAACTGGCGGCAGTCATGGATAATTCCCTTGCGGCTTTTCTATCCAACCTGCCAGTTTTCCCTAAAAAGCGCGATAGCTCTGTTTTGAGAACAGATGAAGAGCAGTCGGAAGCTTTGGGAGGCTTATCTGATGCACCCTCACAACACTCTGAAGTAGGGGCGAGGGATGTTATGTCTGAGGGAGAAATTTCCGATTCAGGAAAAGTTTCTCAGCGGGCAGAATCAGATTCACTAGCATTTAAATTTAAATTGGAACACCTCCGCGTACTGCTTAGGGAGGTCTTATCAACTCTGGATGATTGTGACCCTATGGTGGTCCCAGAGAAATTGTGTAAAATGGACAAATATCTAGAAGTCCCTGTATACACTGATGCGTTTCCGATCCCTAAGAGGGTGGCGGATATTGTTGCTAGGGAGTGGGAAAGACCAGGTGTACCTTTTGTTCCCCCACCTATCTTTAAGAAAATGTTCCCCATAACTGATCCCAGGCCGGACGCGTGGCAGACGGTCCCTAAGGTAGAGGGGGCAGTTTCAACACTAGCCAAGCGCACAACCATACCAATTGAAGACAGTTGTGCTTTCAAAGATCCTATGGATAAAAAATTAGAAGGTTTACTAAAGAAAATATTTGTTCAACAAGGTTTCCTTCTCCAACCTATTGCCTGCATTATTCCTGTAACTACTGCAGCGGCTTTCTGGTTTGAGGCGCTGGAGGAGTCGCTCTAGACGGAGACCTCATATGACAAAATTATGGATAGAATTAAGGCTCTAAAGCTGGCTAATTCTTTTATCACAGATGCCGCTTTGCAATTAGCTAAATTAGCGGCGAAAAATTCTGGTTTTGCCATCATGACGCGCAGAGCGATTTGGCTTAAATCATGGTCGGCCGACGTGTCGTCTAAAACAAAATTACTGAATATTCCTTTCAAGGGAAAGACCCTTTTCAGGCCCGAGTTGAAAGAGATTATTTCAGATATCACGGGGGGAAAGGGCCATGCCCTCCCGCAAGATAGGCCTTTTAAGGCTAAAAACAAGGCTAATTTTCGTTCCTTTCGCAACTTCAGGAGCGGTCCTGCTTCAGCCTCTGCTACCGCAAAGCAAGAGGGTAATTCTTCACAGCCCAAGGCAACCTGGAAGCCTTTGCAGGGCTGGAACAAGGGTAAACAGGCCAAGAAGCCTGCAGCTGCTACTAAGACAGCATGAAAGGGTAGCCCCCGATCTGGGACCGAATCTGGTAGGGGGCAGAATCTCTCTCTTTGCTCAGGCTTGGGCAAGAGATGTTCCCGATCCCTGGGCATTAGAGATAGTTGCTCAGGGATATCTTCTAAAATTCAAGGACTCTCCTCCAAGGGGAAGGTTCCACATTTCTTGTCTGTCTACAGACCAGACAAAGAAAGAGGCGTTCTTACGCTGTGTAGAAGATCTACTCAAGATGGGAGTGATATATCCAGTTCCAATTACAGAACAAGGACTGGGTTTTTACTCAAACTTGTTTGTGGTTCCCAAAAAGGAAGGAACTTACAGACCAATCCTGGATCTAAAAATTCTAAACAAATTCCTCAGAGTTCCATCTTTCAAGATGGAAACAATTCGGACAATCTTACCGATGATCCAGGAAGGTCAATATATGACTACCGTGGATCTAAAGGATGCGTAACTTCATATTCCTATCCACAAAGATCACCATCAGTTCCTAAGGTTCGCTTTTCTGGACAAGCATTACCAGTTCGTGGCCCTTCCCTTCGGGTTGGCCACCGCTCCCAGAATTTTCACAAAGGTGCTAGGGTCCCTTCTAGCGGTACTGAGACCGCGGGGCATTGCAGTAGCACCAAGGCTCATACGGATATTGTTCTGGCCTTTCTAAGGTCTCACGGGTGGAAGATGAACACCGAAAAAAGTTCTCTGTCCCCGCTCACAAGGGTTCCCTTCCTGGGAACATTAATAGACTCGGTAGAAATGAAAATATTTCTGACGGAGGTCAGAAGGTTAAAGCTTCTAAGTACTTGCCGAGTTCTTCATTCCATTCCTCTGCCTTCTGTAGCTCAGAGCATGGAGGTAATCGGATTAATGGTAGCAGCAATGGACGTAATCCCTTTTGCTCGAATTCATCTCAGGCCACTGCAATTGTGCATGCTCAAACAGTGGAATGGGGATTATGCAGATTTGTCTCCTCAAATCCAACTGGACCAGAAAACCAGAGATTCTCTTCTCTGGTGGTTGTCTCAGGATCACCTGTCGCAGGGAATGTGCTTCCGCAGACCGGAGTGAATCATTGTAACGACCGATGCCAGTCTGTTAGGCTGGGGCGCGGTCTGGGGCTCCCTGAAAGCTCAGGGCCTATGGTCTCGGGAAGAGTCTCTTCTCCCGATAAATATTTTGGAACTGAGAGCGATATTCAACACGGTCCAGGCATGGCCTCAGCTAGCGGCGGCCAAGTTCATCAGATTTCAGTCGGACAACATCACGACTGTAGCATACATAAATCATCAGGGAGGAACAAAGAGTTCCTTAGCGATGAAGGAAGTAACCAAGATAATCAGGTGGGCGGAGGATCAATCTTGCCATCTATCTGCAATTCACATCCCAGGAGTAGACAACTGGGAAGCGGATTTCCTAAGTCGTCAGACTTTTCACCCGGGGGAGTGGGAACTCCACCCGGAGGTATTTGCTCAGCTGACTCAACTATGGGGCATTCCAGAGTTGGATCTGATGGCGTCCCGTCAGAACACCAAACTTCCTCTTTACGGTTCCAGGTCCAGGGACCCCAAGGCGGCATTGATAGATGCTCTAGTAGCGTCTTGGTCCTTCAATCTGGCCTATGTCTTTCCACCGTTTCCCCTTCTTCCTCGGCTGGTAGCCAGAATCAAACAGGAGAAGGCCTCTGTAATTCTGATAGCGCCTGCGTGGCCACGCAGGACTTGGTATGCACACCTAGTGGACATGTCATCTGTCCCACCATGGACACTTCCAATGAGGCAGGATCTTCAAATACAGGGTCCATTCAAGCATCCAAATCTAGTTTCTCTGCAGCTGACTGCTTGGAGATTGAACGCTTAATTCTATCCAAGCGTGGGTTCTCTGAATCAGTCATAGATACTCTGATCCAAGCTAGAAAACCTGTCACCAGGAAAATTTACCATAAGATATGGCGGAAATATCTTTGTTGGTGTGAATCCAAGGGTTACTCGTAGAGTAAAATTAGGATTCCAAGGATATTGTCTTTTCTCCAAGAAGGATTGGAGAAAGGTTTATCAGCTAGTTCCTTAAAGGGGCAGATATCCGCTCTGTCTATCCTTTTACACAAGCGTCTGGCAGAAGTACCAGATGTTCAAGCGTTTACACAGGCGTTAGTCAGAATCAAGCCTGTCTATAAACCTGTGGCTCCTCCATGGAGTCTAAATTTAGTTCTTTCAGTTCTTCAAGGGGTTCCGTTTGAACCTTTAGATTCCATAGATATTAAGTTATTATCTTGGAAAGTTTTGTTTTTGGTAGCTATATCTTCTGCTCGAAGAGTTTCAGAATTGTCTGCTTTGCAGTGTAATTCACCCTATCTGGTGTTCCATGCAGATAAGGTAGTTTTGCGTACCAAACCTGGTTTTCTTCCTAAAGTTGTTTCTAATAAGAACATTAACCAGGAAATCATTGTTCCTTCTCTGTGTCCTAATCCAGCTTCTAAGAAGGAATGGCTTTTACACAATCTTGATGTGGTTCGTGCTTTAAAATTCTATTTACAAGCAACTAAGGATTTCCGACAAACATCATCTTTGTTTGTTGTCTATTCTGGTAAGAGGAGAGGTCAAAAAGCGACGGCTACCTCTCTTTCCTTCTTTTTGAAAAGCATCATCCGATTGGCTTATGAGACTGCTGGGCAGCAGCCTCCTGAACGAATTACAGCTCATTCCACCAGAGCTGTGGCTTCCACTTGGGCCTTCAAGAATGAGGCTTCTGTTGAACAGATTTGTAAGGCAGCGACTTGGTCTTCACTGCATACTCCCTTCATCCGTGTCCTAAAGCTTTGGTATTGGTATCCCACAAGTAAGGATGAATCCGTGGACTGGATACACCTTGCAAGAGAAAACAGAATTTATGCTTACCTGATAAATTACTTTCTCTTGCGGTGTATCCAGTCTACGGCCCGCCCTGGCAATTAAGTCAGGTTAATATTTCTTGTTTAAACTACAGTCACCACTGCACCCTATGGTTTCTCCTTTTTCTCCTAACCGTCGGTCGAATGACTGGGGGGCGGAGCCAGAGGGGGAGCTATATGGACAGCTCTGCTGTGTGCTCTCTTTGCCACTTCCTGTGGGGAATGAGAATATCCCACAAGTAAGGATGAATCCGTGGACTGGATACAACGCAAGAGAAAGTAATTTATCAGGTAAGCATAAATTCTGTTTTTCATATAAAGATAGCAAGAGAAAGAAGAAACATTGATAATAGGAGTAAATTAGAAAGTTGCTTAAAATTGCATGCTCTATCTGAATCGCGAAAGAAATTTTTTGGGTACAGTCTCCCTTTAAGTACCTTCATACCTCACACAGCCCATAGGCTATCAGTAGTCACATGCGTCTTTGTACATCATAGCCAGTCCACAGCAGGTGGGCATATCACTTGAGTTTAGAATAATATTACTAAATATACCTCAAGCTGAATTGTTTATGCAGAGCAAGCTAATGTCAGTACAGGGGATTTTTTAGCACATTTTTAGATGTCTTGCTCTGTATGGACTTATACGTTCTAACTAACATATGTACATGTGATGCCTGAAATGTATATGTTTATGACTCACTGTACTGCATGTGTCTGAGTGGTTTTGTTTGTGTTTAAGACTGTTATATGTATGTGTGACAATGTTCTTATTTGTGAGGCACTGTGCTGTATATATCTTTTGTTTTACACCATAATGTGCTTTTATGTGCGGTCCCTTTTGTCTGTGCACTGCTTTGGATCCGGCATTGCAGTGCAGGGATAATAGGCAGCCGGCATCTTAGCTCTATTTACTACAGTATTACTCCTATTTTATAACCTCTGCTGATTTGTTGCATTACTGGTTTGGCTGTCTGCTGCTTGATTTCTAGTGGACGAGTGTCTATTGGTAAGTATCTTTTTATTGTTAACATTTAGACACTCATATAGCTATGTTATGGGCACTTTTTTTATTATAAAAAGCTGCCTTATATATTTATATATGTTGTTTATATATGGCACTGAGGCAGAGCCTTTTTACTATTCCCTTTCTTTTGTGCGCAGCAGCTTTTTTGGCGCGCTTAGTTTTTCACCCCTTGGGATTGCGCATGTCTGGTTTATGCTCATTGGGTTAGCGCATGTCATATTAGTCTGTAAAGTGTTTTTGTGCGCTGGGTCTGCCTGTCGGGTTAGCCCATATTCCTTTAGTCTTCTTGCGCGTTGGTTTACGCACGTCGGGCTAGCACATGTTCGCTCGGCTATGCGCACGTAGGGTTTTTCCCGAGCACAATCTCCTTTTTACCTGTCAGTAGTTTGACGCGCGTTCTGAGGTAATGTTTTTTCTTCTGTTTTTTGTTTTTGTTATTCAGCTTGGCTTGGGGGGGAGAAAGAGATTGGGTGGAGAGAGCGCAAAAGAGAGGGGGAGAGAGAGAGGGCGCAAAAGAGAGGGGGAGAGAGAGAGAGCGCAAAAGAGAGGGGGGAGAGCGAGAGCGCAAAAGAGAGGGGGGAGAGAGAGAGCGCAAAAGAGAGGGGAGAGAGAGCGCAAAAGAGAGGGGGAGAAAGAGAGCAAAAGAGAGGGGGAGAGAGAGCAAAAGTGAGGGAGAGAGCGCAAGGGGTGGGGCCGCTGTACTGCAAAAAATGGCCCGTGTGAATGTGCTTTAGGACTAGTATGCTATAATGGAGCAGCAGAATTCTCCTGAACGTCTTCCTACCATTGTTGGGTGTGCTTGTAAGACAGCTGAAGTGCCTTCTTCAGCTTATTTATGTGGCTCATCTTTACCTTTGTTAATGCAAACAGACCAATCTAATGCTTTTTTTTTGGTACTACTGTACCTATTCTTTGTACATTACAGGTTAATGCTGGGGTAGTTCCTCCTGCCATGAAAACTTTAATCAAGGCTGCAGTTTCTAAAGCATTCGCAGCTTTCCCGCATTCAAATTAACGTAGGACAGGTCAGATTTTACCTTCTACAAGTGCTATGTGCCCCAGGGCTACTGTTTTTTCTTTAGTTGCTGAGGTTTCCTCTGGGGATGGGGATTCCTCATCTGAAGTTGAACCTTATATTTTCTCTTTTTTGTTTAAAGTTGAACATATTCATTCTCTTTTAAAAGAGGTCCTAGTTACTTTAGGGGTTAAAGATCCTAAAGATTCTGATGTTAAACCTTGTAATTGTCTTAATTCATTTTTTGGACTGTTGTTACTCTTCCTGGGGTTTTCCCTGTGCCTGATGCTGTCTCTGACATGATTTCTAGGGAATGGTCTAAGCCAGGTATGTCTTTTACTCCTTCTGCAAGGTTTAAGAAAGTATACGCTTTACCTGCTGCTAATTTAGATTTATGGGAAACTGTTCCAAAGGTGGATGGAGCCATTTCCACTCTGGCTAAACGTACTATTATTCCTTTGGAAGACGGTACTTCTTTTAAGGACTCCTTTAGACAGGATGCTCTGCTGGCTGTAGTCAGAGCTCAGGAATTGGCTGTGTCTCTTCGAACGATATTTTGGTTCAAGCTCTCCTGTTACCTGCTACTTTGCTGTTTCTATCCCAGGTGGCTGTGACTCAGTGCATGGGGGTAGTGGGTCTGATGGTGGCATCAGACATCATTCCATTTGTTCTTTTGTGTGCTCTTTTTTTACGCCTGCTGACACAGCAGAATGGAGACCACACCATCCTATCTCAGTTAATACATCTGGATTATTCAGTAAAGGTATTTTTCTGGGGATATTCCCTATTTTAGTTATTTGGGAATGGTCTTCCTTTGCCATTCAAGGGAACTTTTTCCTACTAACACTAGTCTTTTGAGTTAAGGTACGTTCTGGGGATTGATAGGGTCTCAGGGAGTTGGGGCTCATCATGAGGTGAAGTTACCAATAAATATTTTAGAACTCTGTGATCTTCAGAGCTCTTCAGACAACATTCAACTGTAGCCTTATCTATCGTCAGGGTGGTATTAGCAATGCTTTAGCTATGAAAAGTT
This sequence comes from Bombina bombina, assembly GCF_027579735.1. NCBI lineage: Eukaryota > Metazoa > Chordata > Amphibia > Anura > Bombinatoridae > Bombina > Bombina bombina. The sequence continues at coordinate 1,132,328,579 of NC_069501.1, forward strand.
TTCTTGCTTATTGAGTTGGTCAGAAGCCCATCTCTTCAATCCTATTCCTGGATGTCAACAATTTGCAAGTAGATTCCCTGAGTTGTCAGGCTCTGTTCTCAGGGTATGATCTGGCAATTGAGATTTACGATCAGTTGGTCTGTCTGGCATTTCCCAGACTTGATGGCTTCTGCCTGGATTACAAACTATCCAAATATGGTTGAGTTTGAGATTATCCAGCAGACTTTATAGATGTTTTAGCGGTTTTGTGGTCTTGACCTCTAGTTTATCTGTTCCACACAATTGTATTTTTTCTGAGGGTAGTTCTTGGATCCAACAGGGACAAATTGCATTAATTTTAATAGCTCCTGCTTGGCCTTGCAGGAGGTGGTAGGTTGAGCTGGTTCTTATGTCAAGCTTTCCTTCATGGTGTTTCCCTCAACATCCTGTTCAATTGTTAGTTCAAGGTCCTTTTTTTTTTTTTACCTAAGGCTTTAATTTCTCAATTTGGCTGCTTTAGAGATTGAACGTTTAGTTCTTTTCCAAACTACTTATTTGACTCTGTAGTGCATTCCTTGATCCAAGTCACTAGAAAGATTTACCATAAGGTGTGGAGGATATAATCTTTTTGGTGTTTACTCAGGGGTTTTACATTCTGTTCGGTTTCCTCAAATTTTAAAACTTCATCAAATTTGTTTGGCCTAGGGTCTGTAAGCCAGCTCTGTAAAGGGTCACCATTCAGCTCTTTTTAATTTTTTTATCATGCAGGAAGAATGCGGTCTTCTGGACATTCATGCATTTTTTTCAGGTTCTAGGGATTTTACAATCTTTTTCCTTAAAATCTTATGCATACATTATACATACTATGGTTATCCTGGAATGTTTTGTTTTCTATTAGCCATTTCTAGGAGGGTCTTTGAGTTGCCTGTTTTTCTTTTCTTATTAAAGATAGAATAGGGCTATAGTCTAAAATACGTTTGAGCTGCTACACCAGTGATCAGAAGTGATAGTGTGAGAAAAGTTAAATAAGTAAACAGAGGGTGGCGCTATAGGGCTAAAAGCAAGTAGACATATATATCTTGAAGTGGACTATACACCTTTATTAATATAGTTTATAAAATATATAAAAAGCTGGACACCGGTGTCTCAAGTAGCTATAAAACGTTAAAAATATAAACAAACATACTGTATATTATAATCGAAAACAAATGTTTGACAATATTAAAATCTATAAACAAGGGATTTCACATTGACACTCGCAATCTGGTAGAATTATAATCTACACCAGTAACGACAGTTAATGCTAAACTCAGAGTGTCGAATACAATTAAAGAGACACTGAACCCAAAAAAAATGTTTTTGTTCTCTTGCTATCTTTATTTGAAAAAGGCATCTAAGCTTTGTTCTTGGTTCAGAACTCTGGACAGCACTTTTTGATTGGTGGATGGATTTATCCACCAATCAGCAAGGACAACCCAGGTTGTTCACCAAAAATGGGCCGGCATCTAAACTTACATTCTTGCATTTCAAATAAAGATACCAAGAGAATAAAGAAACTTTGAAAATAGGAGTAAATTAGAAAGTTGCTTAAAATTTCATGCTCTATCTGAATCACAAAAGAAAAAATTTGGGTTCAGTGTCCCTTTGACTAATATATCAGCATACCTAAATACCTCAACAGAGAAAGCATATAATTGTAGCAGCATCAATATAGGATATCATTAATTGCAACACAGTAGCAATTGAGTAACAAAAACTCCATTGGAATGTTTTTTTAGGAGCAATTCAATTATTAGAGACTTTGATAACTCTATATCCATCAAGCATATTGCCAGCATACCTCTATCTTTTATACATTTTAATATTGTAATAGATTTTAATATTGTCAAACATTTGTTTTCGTTTATAATTTGTTTGTTCATATTTGTAACATTTTATATCTACTTGAGACACCGGTGTCCAGCTTTTTATATATTTTATAAAGTGTATTAATGAATGTGTATACTCCACTTCAACATACATATGTCTACTTGCATTTAGTCCTATAGCACCACCCTCTGTTTTCTTATTTAACTGTTTGTTTTTTTCTAGTGATCCTCTGTCTTTGGTATTGGAAAAAGAGTTTTTATCCAGAGAATATTGACCAGGAATTGGTGGTTCCTTCCTTCTTTATGTACTAATCCGCAATATTTGAAGGTGAAATGTTTAATTTCAGGGCTGAAATTCATACTTTTTGTTTGCAAGGCAGGACTTTTTCAGCTCGTCTTATCTTCTTTTTATGTCCACTTCTTGTTTTTTTCAGAGTGACGCATCAGTCAAACAAATTGGCAGGGTGGCAATATTGTCGTATTTTCATACTTTCACCAAATTTTATCATTCAATGAGTTTTTTTCTCGGCTGAGGCAGCTTTTGGCAGAAAGGTTATACAGGCTGTAGTTCCTGGTAAATAGGTGCCTGCCTTTTCCTTTTTGTCCCACCCATTTTTTCGTGGACTCCACAGCTATTAGTTCCCAAAAGTAAGCAATTTTGAGGACTATCACCACCATAGAAAGAAGACATAATTTATGCTTAACTGATAAATTCCTTTCTTGGTTGTGAGAGTCCACAAACCTGCCCCGATTTCCTAGTGCAGCAGTTCTAGTTTGCACCTCTTTACCCTACTATCTTTCTTCTTTTTTTTTTTGCAATACTTTTTATTGATTTTTTACAATATACACAACCTCATCACAAATCAACACATATAAACAAGAAATACAATACATAAATACAGATACGACATTGTCATTGAGGAAATAAAAGACAAGCTCTGTTTATCTTGCAATTTCAGCAAAGCAAGAAAACAATAAAATAAAAAAAAAAGAAAAAATAAAAAAAAGAAAATGGATTTCTCATCCTATTTTGGACCTATAGTCAACTTAAAACATTGATTATGCATAATACCACTCTGAAAGTTCATATCATAAAGAGGAAAAAAAAAAAAATTTCCTCCCCTCTCACCCCCCCCCATCGCCGCTCTGACACTTCCATCCCGCTGAGTCACTCCAACCAATCATGAGGAAACACATTCAATAATGTTAGCTCAGCAAAGCTCACAGATGATAGGAAGGGGGAAAGAATCGTCTTTTGTGACGATATAGGGTATGATAGAATGACCGGAGACCACTTCCAAAGAAATTTCTGGATTTGTTTCTCAGAGGCGTCATATAATTGATATGATTCAAACACTATTTGATCTTGTAATATTCTAAAGACCATAGTTAGACCAGGCATCCTCTTAGCTTTCCAATTTTTCAATATACAATGTCTAACAGCTAGTATAATTGTGTTTAAACTATTTATAGTGTTGCAATTGACCACATCATTTGATGAAACCAGGAAAATAATGTCTTTCCCATCTAATGCTATTGTTACTTTGTATAATTTATTGAACCAATAGATAATTTTAAACCATAATTGTCTAACCTTAGGGCAGATCCAAAACATATGGAGTAAATCTGCCTTACCATGTGCACAACGTGGACATAAATTAGCTGTCATCGGATAGAATTTAGATATTTTCCAAGGTGATAAATAGAAATTATTAATCATCTTCATATGCGATTCTTTCCACGATATAGGTATTTTACATTTACTCATGGCCTTAAAGCTCTGATTAAAAGAATCATGATCTACTGATGGAAATATTGAAATCCATATTTTACATAGCTTATCCAGAATAAGCTGGCTCTGTTTACTCAACAAAATATCATACATTAGAGAAATCGACGCATCTCCTGCAGTAAATTTTTAAACACATAATTTAATATCTGCCCAAATCATTGTGGTCGAAATACGCCACTTCTGGCTTGTGACAAAATGCCGAATTTGGAAGTAGGCAAATAGATCAACTCTATTAATCCCGAATTTGCTAACGATATCTTCTGCTGATACCATTTGGCCACCTGCATCTAAAACTTGTTTTACATACTGTAATCCTTTTCCAGCCCATTCTCTAAATGTTTTTTGATATAATCCTGGTGGAAAGCTCGGATTACCTACAATCGGTAAAAATTCAGAGATGGAAAAATCCAGATCTAACAAATTACAGAATTTCTGCCAGGCGGATACAATGTTCTTAATAGAGATGAGACAACAAATATTCTGCGGCAGCTTCTGAACAGGGATGTGTATAATAGCTTTCAATGCAAATGGCACAATTAGAAACAAATCTATTTCTTCAGAGGCTACTATACTAGATCCAGCTATCCAATCTACCGCTATTTTAACCAAAGCCACTATGTTATAAAATTTGATATTTGGTAGCGCTAATCCTGCTGTATCTACTTTTTGCATTAATCTTTCCAAACCAATTCGAGACTTTTTATTATTCCAAATGAATTTGGAAAAAGCAACATTAATTAATTTTATATCCTTATTTAGAATAAATAACGGGAGATTCTGCAACGGGTACAACAACCGCGGAAAAACAATGGTTTTAATTAAATTGACACGCGCTGTCAAAGGGAGTGGAAAAGCAGCCCATACCTGTAGATCTGCAATAATTTTCTGAAACAGTGGCCCATAATTATCTTTATACCAGTGACTAGGGTTTCTATGTAGAAACAGACCCAGGTATTTAATACCGTCAACTTGTCTAAATGGACTGTTGGGTATTTTAGTCTGAGTATTGTTTAAACACATTAATTCACTCTTTTCTAAATTTATCCTATACCCAGAGAAAGAGCTAAAAATTTCCAACGTATGCAGAATCAGTGGGATAGATTGTTGTGTATTCGCCAGAAATAATAGCACATCATCTGCATATAATAATGTTTTGAGCGGGTGGGTATCCACCAGAACACCCGGTAGCACTTTCCTGAACTGTATTGCTAGAGGCTCTAAAGCGATATTAAAAAGTAACGGGGATAAAGGGCATCCCTGTCTGGTTCCTCTTTGGAGTATTATTTTCGGAGATAAAATCCCATTGATTAAAATATAGGATATAGGGTTATGATATATTTTACAGATAAATTGTACAAATTCACCTTTAAACCCGAACTGATCTAATGCTCGAAATAAGTAATTCCATACAATCGAGTCAAAGGCTTTAACCGCATCTAAAGATAGAATCGCCGCATTCTGCCACAACGGTCTCTGTTTGCTCTTATCCACATTCCACATATAGTCTAAGAAATTAACCAATTTACGGATATTTTTTGAGGGATTTCTCCCCGTCATAAATCCAGTTTGATCTGGATAGATAATTTTATGTAGCGAAACAGATAGCCTAGATGCAATAATTGACATTAAGATTTTATAATCTGTGTTTAAAACCGAGATTGGCCTATATGAGGCCGGATCCTCCGCATTTTTATCCTTTTTTAAGATGAGTGAAATGTTAGCTGCAGAAAAGTAATTAGAGATAGAGCTGTGAGAACAAAAATAGGAATTAAAAAGCGTTTCTAAAATTAGAGGTATCTCTGTGTTTAAACATCTATAAAACTCCGCCGGGAGTCCATCCGGCCCTGCTGCCTTATTTAACTTTAACTTATCTATTGCTTTGCTAATTTCTGCCAAGGTAATTGGAGCATTAATTACCATTAAATCATCAGACGATATTTTAGGGACCTCTATCGTGTTCCAAAACAAATCTTGCTTCTCATTATCTATTTCAATTCGATTGTATAACTGTTGATAATATGTATGAAATATTTCTACAATTTCTATTAGTTTCGGTAACTTTACCTGTGTCTGATTTAATAGATAAGATGAGATTTCTCTTTTGCCTCACTTTGGATAATCTAGCCAGATATTTCGCGGAGCAACCATGTACTCCACTAAAATGCAAATTAATTTTTGTCTCTTCTTCTAGTAATTTTTGCTTTAAAAAGAGATCTCTTTCTTTTCTATTCTCTCTGTATTTCCCCCAATTAAAGTGAAGTTCAATTTTACCTCACTGCTCATCACCCGTTTAAACATTAACCGCTCAATAGCACAGTCGCTAAGTTTGTTTTACAAAAAAAATTAAAAATTTAGTTAAAAATGAATATAAATAATACCGTTGTTTCTAAGTGTTACTCCTCCCCCGGTCCACTTCCTTATTTGGCTGCAATGACGTATCTAGCGCAAGAAGAAGGAGAAATCGTCTCTCCAAAGCGCGTTCACAACAAGTGCTTCGATATGCGCATGCGTATTACAGCTTCATTTGCGCATGCGTTTAAAATCTCAGTCCGTCGCTTATTTCATTTAGGAGCATTGTTCAATATAGACAATGAAAGAATAAAGATAAGTCACTGTTATGGGCATTTAGATCAATGTTATTTACCTGTTTGGAAGAATATAAAGGGATTTCGTCCTTTCTTCTATTGCGAGCAGTACCGAATGATTCAATGTATCAAAATCCACTATCCTGGCTAATACGCATGCGCTAAGCGTGAACGAGCATTGTGATTAGGACGACACACGCTGTATTACGCATGCGCAATAGTGGATGATGACGATGGTAAAAAGGGGCAGGACGCCACGGGGTGAGTAAAGGGATAGGTTATGAATGTTGGAAAAACTGTCAATCAAAAAGTGATAAATGTCGGGCGGACAATGGAAGCAATACCGACGGTAAATATAGATTGAAATTTAAAGCGACAAGCTTACTTTTAGGAAAAACGATAAATTAACATGATACTATTTTCTAAACTAAATGTGTAAAATGTTAACTACAGAGGCGGACTTGAACTTCACTTTAACCGCTGTTGGATAAGTACAGTATTTTCTATAAGCATTCTTAACTTGGTTTGTGATTTGAATTTCTCGTGCTCTATTTTTTTTCTTCCCTATGCTCACAAAAGCTTGAATCTCTCCCCGTATAACAGCTTTAAATGCTTCCCAAAAAACCTCTGATTTATGAAAACTACTTAAATTCTCATTATAATAGTGCTGCCACACTGTTTTTAAAAAATTCACAAATTTAGCATTAGTATATAAGTGGCGGGGAAAAGGGAATCTGGGGATTCGCCCTCTTTCTTTATTACCTGAGAATAGGGAGAATGAGACTATGGCATGATCAGATACACAAATCTCTCCCATTGTACTTTCTAAGTCCTGCAACAGGAGTATTTCAGAAATTAAAAAAAAATCTATTCTAGAAAAAGTGCGATGTGCTTTAGATTCACATGAAAATGCCAATACATCTGGATTTTTAAACCGCCACACATCCAACAACTTTAACCTCAAACAAAATTGTCTTAAATATTTAGCATATCTAGTATTGATCGATATATATTTTTTTGAGAATCTATCTAGTTCTGGACTAAGAGTTGCGTTAAAATCTCAGCCTAAAATCAGATTTTCTGCGACAAACGGAAATAACTTTAACTTCATCTTTTGCCAAAATTCAACTGAGAAATCATTTGGAGCATATACATTACATATGACTAATTTCCAATTTTTCACTTGTATCTGAAGCAAGATAAATCTAGCTGCTGGGTCAACTTCAACATTAATTATCTTATAATCCAATTCTTTATGCAAAAGTATAGCAACTCCACATTTCTCCAACATAGGTGTGTCCGGTCCACGGCGTCATCCTTACTTGTGGGATATTCTCTTCCCCAACAGGAAATGGCAAAGAGCCCAGCAAAGCTGGTCACATGATCCCTCCTAGGCTCCGCCTACCCCAGTCATTCTCTTTGCCGTTGCACAGGCAACATCTCCACGGAGATGGTTAAGAGTTTTTTGGTGTTTAAATGTAGTTTTTATTCTTCAATCAAGAGTTTGTTATTTTAAAATAGTGCTGGTATGTACTATTTACTCTGAAACAGAAAAGAGATGAAGATTTCTGTTTGTAAGAGGAAAATGATTTTAGCAACCGTTACTAAAATCGATGGCTGTTTCCACACAGGACTGTTGAGATGAATTAACTTCAGTTGGGGGAAACAGTGGGCAGACTTTGCTGCTTGAGGTATGACACATTTCTAACAAGACTTGGTAATGCTGGAAGCTGTCATTTTCCCTATGGGAACCGGTAAGCCATTTTCTTAGTTTAGTATAAGAATAAAGGGCTTCACAAGCGCTTTAAAGACTGGTAGACATTTTTCTGGGCTAAAACGATTACTTTATAAGTATATTTAGTGGATTATAACTATAAATAGTTCTTTTAATCTTGGGGATGTATTAAAAAAACGGCAGGCACTGTATTGGACACCTTTTTCACTGGGGGCCTTTTCTAGTCATAGGCAGAGCCTCATTTTCGCGCCACTAATGCGCAGTTGTTTTTGGAAAGCAAGGCATGCAGATGCATGTGTGAAGAGCTAAGAACCACTGAAAAAGCTTATTGAAGGCGTCATTTGGTATCGTATTCCCCTCTGGGCTTGGTTGGGTCTCAGCAAAGCAGATACCAGGGACTGTATAGGGGTTAAATGTAAAAACGGCTCCGGTTCCGTTATTTTAAGAGTTAAAGCTTTCAAATTTGGTGTGCAATACTTTTAAGGCTTTAAGACACTGTGGTGAAATTTTGGTGAATTTTGAACAATTCCTTCATACTTTTTCACATATTCAGTAATAAAGTGTGTTCAGTTTAAAATTTAAAGTGACAGTAACGGTTTTATTTTAAAACGTTTTTTGTGCTTTGTTATCAAGTTTATGCCTGTTAACATGTCTGAACCATCAGATAGACGATGTTCTGTATGTTTGAAAGCCAAGGTTCCTCCCCATTTAAATATATGTGATGAATGTGACATAGTGTCCAAACAAAGTAGGGACAATGATGCCACTGATAATGATGTTGCCCAAGATGATTCCTCAAGCGAGGGGAGTAAGCATGGTACTGCATCATCCCCTTCTGTGTCTACACCAGTCTTGCCCACACAAGAGGCCCCTAGTACATCTAGTGCGCCAATCCTTCTTACTATGCAACAATTAACGGCTGTAATGGATAATTCTATTAAAAACATTTTGTCCAAAATGCCCACTTATCAGAGAAAGCGCGATTGCTCTGTTTTAGATACTGAAGAGCATGAGGACGCTGATGATAATGGTTCTGACATACCCTCACACCAATCTGAAGGGGCCAGGAGGGAGGTTTTGTCTGAGGGAGAAATTTCAGATTCAGGAAAAATTTCTCAACAAGCTGAACCTGATGTTATTACTTTTAAATTTAAATTAGAACATCTCCGCGCTCTGCTTAAGGAGGTGTTATCTACTCTGGATGATTGTGACAATTTGGTCATTCCAGAGAAATTATGTAAGATGGACAAGTTCCTAGAGGTCCCGGTGCCCCCCGATGCTTTTCCTATACCCAAGCTGGTGGCAGACATTGTTAGGTCGAGGGGGCGGTTTCTACTCTAAACAAACGCACTACTATCCCTATAGAAGATAGTTGTGCTTTCAAAGATCCTATGGATAAAAAATTAGAGGGTTTGCTTAAAAAGATGTTTGTTCAGCAAGGTTACCTTCTACAACCAATTTCATGCATTGTTCCTGTCACTACAGCAGCGTGTTTCTGGTTCGAAGAACTAGAAAAGTCGCTCAATAAAGAATCTTCGTATGAGGAGGTTATGGACAGAGTTCAAGCACTTAAATTGGCTAACTCTTTTATCTTAGACGCCACTTTGCAATTAGCTAGATTAGCGGCGAAAAATTCAGGTTTTGCTATTGTGGTGCGCAGAGCGCTTTGGCTAAAGTCTTGGTCAGCGGATGTGTCCTCCAAGAACAAATTGCTTAACATCCCTTTCAAGGGTAAAACGCTGTTTGGCCCTGACTTGAAAGAGATTATTTCAGACATCACTGGGGGAAAGGGCCACGCCCTTCCTCAGGATAGGTCTTTTAAGGCTAAAAATAAGCCAAATTTTCGTCCCTTTCGCAGAAACGGACCAGCCTCAAATTCTACACCCTCTAAGCAAGAGGGTAATAGTTCTCAAACCAAACCAGCCTGGAGACCGATGCAAGGCTGGAACAAGGGTAAGCAGGCCAAGAAACCTGCCACTGCTACTAAAACAGCATGAAGTGTTGGCCCCCGATCCGGGACCGGATCTGGTGGGGGGCAGACTCTCTCTCTTTGCTCAGGCTTGGGCAAGAGATGTTCAGGATCCTTGGGCGCTAGAAATAGTTTCTCAAGGTTATCTCCTGGAATTCAAGGAACTACCCCCAAGGGGGAGGTTCCACAGGTCTCAATTGTCTTCAAACCAAATAAAAAGACAGGCATTCTTACATTGTGTAGAAGACCTGTTAAGAATGGAAGTGATTCATCCTGTTCCATTAGGAGAACAAGGGATGGGGTTTTACTCCAATCTGTTCATAGTTCCCAAAAAAGAAGGAACATTCAGACCAATTTTAGATCTCAAGATTCTAAACAAATTTCTCAGGGTTCCATCGTTCAAAATGGAAACCATTCGAACAATTCTTCCTACCATCCAGGAAGGTCAATTCATGACCACGGTGGATTTAAAGAATGCGTATCTACATATTCCTATCCACAAGGAACATCATCGGTTCCTAAGGTTCGCCTTTCTGGACAAGCATTACCAGTTTGTGGCACTTCCATTCGGATTAGCCACTGCTCCAAGGATTTTCACAAAGGTACTAGGGTCCCTTCTAGCGGTGCTAAGACCAAGGGGCATTGCAGTAGTACCTTACTTGGACGACATACTGATTCAAGCGTCGTCTCTGTCAAAAGCAAAGGCTCATACGGACATTGTCCTAGCCTTTCTCAGATCTCACGGGTGGAAAGTGAACATAGAAAAAAGTTCTCTGTCCCCGTCAACAAGAGTTCCCTTCTTGGGAACAATAATAGACTCCTTAGAAATGAAGATTTTTCTGACAGAGGCCAGAAAATCAAAACTTCTAAGCTCTTGTCAAGTACTTCATTCTGTTCTTCTTCCTTCCATAGCGCAGTGCATGGAAGTAATAGGTTTGATGGTTGCGGCAATGGACATAGTTCCTTTTGCACGAATTCATCTAAGACCATTACAACTGTGCATGCTCAGACAGTGGAATGGGGATTATACAGACTTGTCTCCGACGATCCAAGTAGATCAAAGAACCAGAGATTCACTCCGTTGGTGGCTGAACCTGGACAACCTGTCACAGGGAATGAGCTTCCGCAGACCAGAGTGGGTCATTGTCACGACCGACGCCAGTCTGGTGGGCTGGAGCGCGGTCTGGGAACCCCTGAAAGCTCAGGGTCTATGGTCTCGGGAAGAATCTCTTCTCCCGATAAACATTCTGGAACTGCGAGCGATATTCAATGCTCTCAAAGCTTGGCCTCAACTAGCAAAGGCCAAATTCATAAGGTTTCAATCAGACAACATGACGACTGTTGCATATATCAACCATCAGGGGGGAACAAGGAGTTCCCTGGCGATGGAGGAAGTGACCAAAATAATTCAATGGGCGGAGAATCACTCCTGCCACTTGTCTGCAATCCACATCCCAGGAGTGGAAAATTGGGAAGCGGATTTTCTGAGTCGTCAGACTTTCCATCCGGGGGAGTGGGAACTCCATCCGGAAATCTTTGCCCAAATAACTCAATTATGGGGCATTTCAGACATGGACCTGATGGCGTCTCGTCAGAACTTCAAGGTTCCTTGCTACGGGTCCAGATCCAGGGATCCCAAGGCGACTCTAGTAGATGCACTGATAGCGCCTTGGACCTTCAACCTAGCTTATGTATTCCCACCGTTTCCTCTCATTCCCAGGCTGGTAGCCAGGATCAATCAGGAGAGGGCTTCGGTGATCTTGATAGCTCCTGCGTGGCCACGCAGAACTTGGTATGCAGACCTGGTGAATATGTCATCGGCTCCACCATGGAAGCTACCTTTGAGACAGGACCTTCTTGTTCAAGGTCCATTCGAACATCCGAATCTGGCTTCACTCCAACTGACTGCTTGGAGATTGAACGCTTGATTTTATCAAAGCGTGGGTTTTCAGATTCTGTCATTGATACTCTTGTCCAGGCTAGAAAGCCTGTAACTAGGAAAATTTAGCATAAAATATGGAAAAAATATATCTGTTGGTGTGAATCTAAAGGATTCCCATGGAACAAGATAAAAATTCCTAAGATTCTATCCTTTCTACAAGAGGGTTTGGAGAAAGGATTATCTGCAAGTTCTTTGAAGGGACAGATTTCTGCTTTATCTGTTTTACTTCACAAAATTGCCAGATGTTCAAGCTTTTGTTCAGGCTCTGGTTAGAATCAAGCCTGTTTACAAACCTTTGACTCCTCCTTGGAGTCTCAATTTAGTTCTTTCAGTTCTTCAAGGGGTTCCGTTTGAACCCTTACATTCCGTAGATATTAAGTTACTATCTTGGAAAGTTTTGTTTTTGGTTGCAATTTCTTCTGCTAGAAGAGTTTCAGAGTTATCTGCTCTGCAGTGTTCTCCTCCTTATCTGGTGTTCCATGCAGATAAGGTGGTTTTGCGTACTAAACCTGGTTTTCTTCCGAAAGTTGTTTCTAACAAAAACATTAATCAGGAGATAGTTGTGCCTTCTTTGTGTCCGAATCCAGTTTCAAAGAAGGAACGTTTGTTACACAATTTGGATGTAGTTCGTGCTCTAAAATTCTATTTAGAGGCTACAAAGGATTTCAGACAAACATCTTCTTTGTTTGTTGTTTATTCTGGTAAAAGGAGAGGTCAAAAAGCAACTTCTACCTCTCTCTCTTTTTGGCTTAAAAGCATCATCCGATTGGCTTATGAGACTGCCGGACGGCAGCCTCCTGAAAGAATCACAGCTCACTCCACTAGGGCTGTGGCTTCCACATGGGCCTTCAAGAACGAGGCTTCTGTTGATCAGATATGTAAGGCAGCGACTTGGTCTTCACTGCACACTTTTACCAAATTTTACAAATTTGATACTTTTGCTTCTTCTAAGGCTATTTTTGGGAGAAAGGTTTTGCAAGCCGTGGTGCCTTCCATCTAGGTGACCTGATTTGCTCCCTCCCATCATCCGTGTCCTAAAGCTTTGGTATTGGTTCCCACAAGTAAGGATGACGCCGTGGACCGGACACACCAATGTTGGAGAAAACAGAATTTATGCTTACCTGATAAATTACTTTCTCCAACGGTGTGTCCGGTCCACGGCCCGCCCTGGTTTTTTTAATCAGGTCTGATGAATTATTTTCTCTAACTACAGTCACCACGGTATCATATGATTTCTCCTATGCATATTCCTCCTTTACGTCGGTCGAATGACTGGGGTAGGCGGAGCCTAGGAGGGATCATGTGACCAGCTTTGCTGGGCTCTTTGCCATTTCCTGTTGGGGAAGAGAATATCCCACAAGTAAGGATGACGCCGTGGACCGGACACACCGTTGGAGAAAGTAATTTATCAGGTAAGCATAAATTCTGTTTTTCTAGCAACCCCTGAGGTAGAGAGAACCTCCCCCACCCACTTTATTTTTAACTTAGCAGCTTCTTGTTCATTAAGATGAGTCTCCTGCAAGAGTACTACATCGGGTTTATACCGAGTTAACGTTTTAATTACTAATTTACGTTTAGCGGGGGAAGCTATCCCCCCTACATTCCAAGATATAATTTTAATTCCTTCCCTCATCCACCGTTTATATCAATATGGTACGCCCCATGATAGGGACGAGGGGGGGGGGGCAGTGCGCACGGACAGGAGGGACCCCAGACGGCGGGCGGAGAGAGGAAAAAGGGGCGGAGGAGAGAGAGGAGCGAGGGAAAAAAAAAAAATAATTATAAACAAGAGGAAAAGACCATATCACACATAAAATACAATATAACAACTATAACAACTTCATTGTATCCGTTAACATACTATCCCTGTTATTTAGAAAAAGAAAAAATTCCATATGGGATAACCTTTCCATTCTATACGGACTAAAATTTTACCCTGTTTCTATAAATTTTTTTACATCTGCCACCTCATCAAAAGAGTGTTTAATGCCTTTGTCCTCAATAATTATACGCGCTGGATATATCAAGCGAGCTTTAACCCCTTTATTTATTAGTTGCGAGCAATATGGGGCCATTAGTTTTCTTTTAGCTGATGTCTCATATGATAAGTCCTGGAACAACAGAATCCGATTCTTTCCAAAAATGGGTGGATCATTTTTTTAAAATAATTTCAATATTTCAACTTTGTCTTGAAACTTTAACAATTTAAAGATACAGATTCTGTTCCTCGTGACTCCATCCGAGAAAGATTTCTTAGGGCCCAGCCTATGTGCTCGTTCTATCGCTAGGGGTAGCAGTTCGGGGGGCATCCCTAATGTTTGTGGTAATGTAATTGAGGTGAATTTCAACAGATCCTCATATTCTGATATTTCTGGGAGACCCACTATCCTAATATTGTTACGCCTGGAGCGATCTTCAAGGTCCTCCAGGCGTGACTGCATGTTTTTAATTTTAGCTTCCTGTTTCTGGATTAAGTCTCCATGAATATGAGAAATATCTTCTACCTCAGAGATTCTTGTCTCAGCCTCAGTTAATCTGTTCGAAAACTGCCTAACTTCAGAGGACAGTGTAACTAATTCAGCAGAAATTGTCCCTAGCTCTTTTTTAATTACTTCAAACTGTGGGGAAAATATCTCTTTTAGCTGTGAGATCAATGTTTGGGAATCAGAGGCCATTTTATTAGTTTCTATTGGACTATCCAAACTGGTATCTGGTGTTTTACTTTTTTTTTTCTTTAATTTTTACAGGCATTTTGGGTGAATTAGATTTCACCTGAGTGATAAATCTATCCATAAAGGATAGAATAGAAAAAATAATAAATCAAGTGCACATTAAAGTGAAGACCCTCAAATACAAAAAACAAAAGCAAAGAATAAAACTAGTATAAACAAATCTCTATACCCCCCTCCCTCCCTTTCCCTTATATTATATTTCCGAGGTTAAAGTGTGACAAATATAATAGTGTTACTGTAATAGTATTAATAGTGTATAGTAGTGCATACAGGCCTGTAAATCTCTCCTACTATTAACCAGTTAGTTTAGCTATTCTTATGTATATATGGGCTTGTCTCTTTTTCAAAAAAACATACACAGAGCTCTCCTGCTCTTTATAGTTCAGCTTAGTCGCTATTTTATAGGTGCTTATATACCACTTCAGTACAGGCTTACACGCCCAATTTTAATTGCCTGCATCTAAATTCTCTATAGCCCAGAGAATATAGTAATAATATATTGGAAAAAGATAGAATATATTCAGCACCTATAACCACCCTTACAATACGTAACTATATATATACAGGCAGTCAATCCCAGTTTACCGTATTCAGTGTCTCCCTTTAGGAGATATAATTTAACCAGATTTCTTTTGGCAAGTCAACATAGGATTGAACACAGTGAGTATCCCTACACAGTTCAGCTTACACAGTAAATCCAAACAAATGCATTCTCATAACTCTATTAACCAAATAAGGAGATTAGCCACTGTCCTACAATGTTATTTTGTCCTCCGTTTTCATATGGCAGACTATTGTTCTGTAAGGTACTCTTTCACATTAACTTAGGAGCCATTACACATGGATGTATAGCTAATAGAGCAGCATGTAGTCACCCTATATCCCTACTTATACATCAAAACAGCTTAACTGCAGCAATGTTCCTTTTTCTTTGTTTTTATCAGTCACTAGCTCTCATAGATGGATAGTATCACAGTCATTTCATTTCTCCCTTGCCTGGTAATCACCGCAAGCTAGCGGGCCACTCGGTTCCGTTCAACATCAAAAGCAACGGAAGAATTAACTCACATGGCCCGCCTCGAACTCCTTGAGCTGTGTATGTCGGGACCTGCAGGGCCGCTCCTCACCCCAAACAGCACTGCTCCGTCGCTTCCCATACACTCCTTCCAGACGCAGTACGCTCGCGGGAATTCCCCACACACCTCCGCTTCTCACTCGTAGAGCAAGGGGGCTCGAGCGTCAAACCACTCCAGGATTGGTCAGGATCCTCCTTCAGCTGTATCGCAACTTTTACAGCTGTCAGCTGTATTGATCCGCAGTGATCCAGGGGAGTCTTTGACACCAGGCAGGCCCTAGGAGGTGTAGCCACCCCGCAACGAGCACCGCTCTCCACACTTGACTATGACACGGTCCTTGTCACCGCTCTACTCCGGCTGCTCCATAGAATCTCTATTGCTGCCACCGGCTCCGACTCCAGTGAACACCGCCACCAGCCACCGGATCCCCAGGGCACACGCAGTGAACACAATCACAGACCCAAGGTACCAGATTTGACGGTATTATTTTTAGCCTTTTTTCTCTTTTCCAACTCTTTCTTTTTCTTTATTGTTCATAATTTGAAGTTGCGGCTCGGACTAAAAGCCGTTATAAAAAGTCTTTTTAGGGGTTTCCGACCGGGGCCAGAGTCTACTTGCCCTGCTCCCTAGGGTGCTGTTCTGCGCCAACAACGGGAGAGATGGCCGTAGGAGATCGTTATACAAGCTGCTCACTCTCCGTGCACCACGCCAGTCTCAGCATGCGATACTGAGCAGCTCCTCCCACAGGAAACCGTCTGCTATCTATCACCCTATCTTTCTTACTTCTACTTCCAATTCTTGGCTATATGTAATACTGAGAGGGTCAGAGAAGTAGGAGGATATTAAATCTCTTGGTATAGGATGTGTTTTCCACTTCCTTGTGGCCAGGGGATGCATTCCCAACAGTAAGGAATTTTGTGGACTCTCCTTACCATAGAAAGTAGGGAATTTATCAGGTAAGCATAATTTTTTTTTGTATGCTTATTTCTCAAAGTATGAATTGGACCTAGCTATTGGATGTATGTGACCTAGTTATCATGTATACTGTAAACCAGTGATGGCCAACTTCCTAGCACACAAGCACAACAAAATAAGTATTTTAGAAGCCTTAAAAGGACATGAAACCCAAATATATTTATATTTTTTCATGATTCAGGTTAAGCATGTGATTTTAAACAACTTTCCAATAAACTTATATTACCTAAATTGTTTTGTTATCTTGCTATCCTTTGTTAAAGAGGATATCCAGGTGAGGTTCAGGAGATGGTGATTGGTGGCTGCACATATTTGCTTCATGTTATTGGCTTACCCAGTGCATTAACTAGTTCCTAGTAATGCATTGCTGCTTCTTCAACAAAGGATACCAGGAGAATAAAGTAAATTAGATAACTGAAGTAAATTGGAAAGTTGTTTAAAATTGTATTCTCTATCTGAATCTTAATAATAATTAATTGGATACTTGTATAGCTCACAACCTCGAACTTAATCGACTCGTGGCACTGATAACAGGTATTAATATTACCCAACTTAATGGTACTCATTTTATCGACTTCGGAAGGATGAAAGGCTGATTGGACATTGCCGGGATCGAACCTGCCACCCTTGGGTTGCCACAGATCTCTGTAACAGTGCATTAGCACAAGGAGCTATCTGTCCGGCCTAATCATCAAAGATAAATTTGAGTTTCATATCCCTTTTAAGGTCCCACATAAATGTATTGCTATTTAACAAATAATATAAAGTGATATAATTATACAATAGATTTAGATAAGGTTGCAGGTTACTTTCTGTCTACTGATGTTCCTACCAGAAGACTCTTCTGAATTGTGGTGACCCCAAAACACACATTTTTTTAGTTATGCTTTTTCCTAGTGCCACAGAACAATTTCAGACATAATTTTGCTTTTTTTGAAGGGCCAAGAAAACTAGTGCCAAGGGCAGCATGTTGCCCTCAGTCTGCCAGTTAGCTATGCTTGCTTTAAACCGATAATAGGAATACAGCAATTACATTAATGTATTAAAATCTCAATGTACTACTGGATTCTGTCAAAATAGCCTTAGAAACAATAAACACAGTATTCAGACTCAAGATATCAATCCCTACAGAAGTTGATTGCATTAATTAGTAGAGCTCTCCGATATTAATCTTTGAGGGTCAGATTAGTGGGATATGCCTATTTCAGAAAGTCCAAGAACTTAAAGGAATATTAAACACTTTAAGATGGTAACATAAAATTATAAATCCTATATAGCAAAATATTTCATTATTTATTTTGTTCCCTTTTTCTGTAATTCGATTCTGAAATTGTGAGGTTTTCAGTTCCTGTTAGAAATGGAAGTGCAGAACACTGTTCTATTCCACACAGCAATTGGCTGCACACTCTAGTGACCTATTTATAACTGTCCCTAATTGGCCACAGCAGAGAAGGTAATCTACGTTACAACATGGCAGCTCCTATTGATTTATAGACACTAAAACTTTACACTTATTTTATCAGTATTTAAATAACAAATGAAACTTTAAAAAAATACATCTACATGTTATTCTCGGACTAATCTTTTCTTTGAATGCATCATTCTATCTAGCATTTATTTAGTGTTTAATGTCCCTTTAACCTACTAATTGAACTGTTCTCATGCAATCATGTGATCTGTTTTCAGGACATAGATAATTGTTTTTTACTATCTGCTTAGTATTTGAGAACAGTAACCATTTTGTTGCTTTCTGTTTTAGTGTAAAGTACACCTAGCAAGATGATGCATATCATAGATTTACTTGATTTGAAAATGGGCACTATATTGTATAACTAGAATTAAATAGATAATATATCTGAGGCTACCACCTGGCTCCAGATAGACACTCAAGTCTGCAAACCAACATCATGCTTGATGTTTTATTGATATTAATCAAACCACATGGTGGTCTTGTTCAAAGAGACACGTATGCAAGTCCTATTATTACTGCATTCTTTCACAAGTATTTTTTCTGTTCATTTTTAAGGGACCAGGTGTTCAACAGATTTTGCTGAAGTTCCATCTATTCTTATGGAATATTTTGCCAGCGATTATCGATTTGTAAACCAATTTGCACGTCATTATCAAACTGGACAGGTAACTAATTGTACCATACAATATGAAGCTACCTTTATTAACAAACCTTCTTCTTTTGTCTACAGTACACACCCTTGTATACAATTCACTGCGAATAGTGCAAGCTTACTGGAGTGGGATTTAAATCAGAAAATCCTATTTAGCTTCAAAATTATTTTATGTACCATTCACTCAATAAAAAATAGTTTGATAGCTATAACGATCTTTTACGTGTTGATATTAAAATGAGCACTTAAACAGTGACAATCAGAAAAAGTAAATAAGCATTGATTTCCTTTGACACCAGTACTGTGCCATTACATTTTTCATGTTATTGTTGTGGTGCAAGAATATAACTAAAGGGACAGTCTAGTCAAAATTAAACTTTCATGATTCAGATAGGGCATGCAATTTTAAACAACTTTCCAATTTACTTTTATCATGAAATTTGCTTCATCTTGGTATTCTTAGTTGAAAGACAAACCTAGCTAGGCTCATATGCTTATTTCTAAGCCCTTGAAGGCCACCTCTTATCTCAGTGCATTTTGACAGTTTCATGTGTGCTAGATATCATTGTGCTCAATCCCGTGGAGTTATTTGAGTCAGCACTGATTGGCTAAAATGCAAGTCTGTCAATAAAACCGAGATAAGGGGCAGTCTGCATAGGCTTAGATACAAGTTATTCACAGAGGTAAAAAGCATATTAATATAATAGTGTTGATTATGCAAAATTCGGGAATGGGTAATAAAGGGATTATCTAGCTTTTTAAACAATAAAAATTCTGGAGCAGACTGTCCCTTAAATACAATCCACTAGAATGCATTCATCAATGTAATTACAATTCTACTATGTGTTTATGGCACATAATAGAGAGATTGTTTGGGTGTCTTCACCACTGAAATATTTGAGGCCTGATAAAATACTTAATGAAGGTGTAAATTGAGAAGCGTGGGTTGTAGAGAATTGAATTTGAAGTGAATTGAAAAGGTAATTAGTAATAGGAAATGATGCTCTTAATTATAAGTGATATGATACAAAGATGTTGGGACCCTAGCAATGTGAATGGAGTATGCAGCATTGTAGTCTGTTTGACAGTGATAAATCTAATGTAGAGTTATAGAAGTTATGAGAACTGTCCTTCTGTTTAGCAATAAATTAATTAGTAAGCTAAATAAGAGACATCAAACACTAAATAAATGCTAGAAATCTATTGAAAGAAAGAATATCCTGAGAATAATATACATTTCTTTCATGTAATTAGCAAGAGTCCATGAGCTAGTGACGTATGACGTATGGGATATACATTCCTACCAGGAGGGGCAAAGTTTCCCAAACCTCAAAATGCCTATAAATACACCCCTCACCACAAGCACAAATCAGTTTTACAAAATTTGCCTCCTGTGGAGGTGGTGAAGTAAGTTTGTGCTAGATTCTTCGTTGATATGCGCTCCGCAGCAGGTTGGAGCCCGGTTTTCCTCTCAGCGTGCAGTGAATGTCAGAGGGATGTGAAGAGAGTATTGCCTATTTGAATTCAATGATCTCCTTCTACGGGGTCTATTTCATAGGTTCTCTGTTATCGGTTGTAGAGATTCATCTCTTACCTCCCTTTTCAGATCGACGATATACTCTTATATATACCATTACCTCTACTGATTCTCATTTCAGTACTGGTTTGGCTTTCTACTACATGTAGATGAGTGTCCTGGGGTAAGTAAGTCTTATTTTCTGTGACACTCTAAGCTATGGTTGGGCACTTTTATATAAAGTTCTAAATATATGTGTTTAAACATTTATTTGCCTTGATTCACGATGTTCAACGTTCCTTATTTCAGACAGTCAGTTTCATATTTGGGATTAATGCATATGAATAAATCATTTTTTTCTTACCTTAGAATTTGACTTTTTTCCTGTGGGCTGTTAGGCTCGCGGGGGCTGAAAATGCTTCATTTTATTGCGTCATTCTTGGCGCTATTTCTTGGCGCAAAATTTTTTTTTGTCATTTCCGGCGTCATACGTGTCGCCGGAAGTTGCGTCATTTTTTTGACGTTTTTGCGCCAAAAAATGTCGGCGTTTCCGGATGTGGCGCCATTTTTGGCGTCATTGTTGTATCCACAATATTTAAGTCTCATTATTTATTGCTTCTGGTTGCTAGAAGCTTGTTCATTGTCATTTTTTTCCCATTCTTGAAACTGTCATTTAAGGAATTTGATCATTTTTGCTTTATATGTTGTTTTTTCTATTACATATTGCAAGATGTCTCAGATTGTCCCTGAATCAGAAGCCACTTCTGGAAAAACGCTTAACTGAGTTTCAGTTCTACCAAAGCTAAGTTCATTTATTTTAAATGTTATAAATGTTTATCTTTAGCTATGGTTTGTAATAAGGTATTATGATATACTTTTACATGCAGAATCCATTAGTGTTTATGCTTTATATATTTCCATTCTTACATTTTATGTACAAGAAATATTTAGAAGATTTATAAGAAATATTTCTCCAACATAGGTGTGTCCGGTCCACGGCGTCATCCTTACTTGTGGGATATTCTCTTCCCCAACAGGAAATGGCAAAGAGCCCAGCAAAGCTGGTCACATGATCCCTCCTAGGCTCCGCCTACCCCAGTCATTCTCTTTGCCGTTGTACAGGCAACATCTCCACGGAGATGGCTTAGAGTTTTTTAGTGTTTAACTGTAGTTTTTATTATTCAATCAAGAGTTTCTTATTTTAAAATAGTGCTGGTATGTACTATTTACTCTGAAACAGAAAAGAGATGAAGATTTCTGTTTGTAAGAGGAAAATGATTTTAGCAACCGTTACTAAAATCGATGGCTGTTCCACACAGGACTGTTGAGAGGAATTAACTTCAGTTGGGGGAACAGTGAGCAGACTTTTGCTGCTTGAGGTATGACACATTCTAACAAGACGATGTAATGCTGGAAGCTGTCATTTTCCCTATGGGATCCGGTAAGCCATTTTTATTACAGAGTAAATAAGGGCTTCACAAGGGCTTGTTAAGACTGTAGACATTTTCTGGGCTAAATCGATTCATATATAACATATTTAGCCTTGAGGAATCATTTAATATGGGTATTTTTGTAAAATAATATCGGCAGGCACTGTTTTAGACACCTTATTCTCTAGGGGCTTTCCCTAATCATAGGCAGAGCCTCATTTTCGCGCCGGTATTGCGCACTTGTTTTTGAGAAGCATGACATGCAGTCGCATGTGTGAGGAGCTCTGATACATAAAAAAGACTTTCTGAAGGCGTCATTTGGTATCGTATTCCCCTTTGGGCTTGGTTGGGTCTCAGCAAAGCAGATACCAGGGACTGTAAAGGGGTTAAAGATAAAAACGGCTCCGGTTCCGTTATTTTAAGGGTTAAAGCTACCAAATTTGGTGTGCAATACTTTTAAGGCTTTAAGACACTGTGGTGAAATTTTGGTGAATTTTGAACAATTCCTTCATATTTTTTCGCAATTGCAGTAATAAAGTGTGTTCAGTTTAAAATTTAAAGTGACAGTAACGGTTTTATTTTAAAACGTTTTTTGTACTTTGTTATCAAGTTTATGCCTGTTTAACATGTCTGAACTACCAGATAGACTGTGTTCTGAATGTGGGGAAGCCAAGGTTCCTTCTCATTTAAATAGATGTGATTTATGTGACACTGAAAATGATGCCCAAGATGATTCCTCAAGTGAGGGGAGTAAGCATGGTACTGCATCATTCCCTCCTTCGTCTACACCAGTCTTGCCCACTCAGGAGGCCCCTAGTACATCTAGCGCGCCAATACTCCTTACTATGCAACAATTAACGGCTGTAATGGATAATTCTATCAAAAACATTTTAGCCAAAATGCTCTGTTATAGATACTGAAGAGCATGAGGACGCTGATGATAATGGTTCTGATATGCCCCTACACCAGTCTGAGGGGGCCAGGGAGGTGTTGTCTGAGGGAGAAATTTCAGATTCAGGGAAAATTTCTCAACAAGCTGAACCCGATGTGATTTCATTTAAATTTAAGTTGGAACATCTCCGCGCTCTGCTTAAGGAGGTGTTATCCACTCTGGATGATTGTGAGAATTTGATCATCCCAGAGAAACTATGTAAAATGGACAAGTTCCTAGAGGTCCCGGGGCCTCCAGAAGCTTTTCCTATACCCAAGCGGGTGGCGGACATTGTAAATAAAGAATGGGAAAGGCCCGGTATACCTTTCGTCCCTCCCCCCATATTTAAAAAATTGTTTCCCATGGTCGACCCTAGAAAGGACTTATGGCAGACAGTCCCCAAGGTCGAGGGGGCGGTTTCTACTTTAAACAAACGCACCACTATACCCATAGAAGATAGTTGTGCTTTCAAAGATCCTATGGATAAAAAATTAGAAGGTTTGCTTAAAAAGATGTTTGTTCAGCAAGGTTACCTTCTACAACCAATTTCATGCATTGTCCCTGTCACTACAGCCGCGTGTTTCTGGTTCGATGAGCTAGAAAAGGCGATCGATAGTGGTTCTCCTCCTTATGAGGAGATTATGGACAGAATCCGTGCTCTCAAATTGGCTAATTCTTTCACCCTAGACGCCACTTTGCAATTGGCTAGGTTAGCGGCGAAAAATTCTGGGTGTGCTATTGTGGCGCGCAGAGCGCTTTGGTTGAAATCTTGGTCAGCGGATGCGTCTTCCAAGAACAAATTGCTTAACATTCCTTTCAAGGGGAAAACGCTGTTTGGCCCTGACTTGAAAGAGATTATCTCTGATATCACTGGGGGTAAGGGCCACGCCCTTCCTCAGGATAGGTCTTTCAAGGCCAAAAATAAACCTAATTTTCATCCCTTTCGTAGAAACGGACCAGCCCCAAGTGCTACGTCCTCTAAGCAAGAGGGTAATACTTCTCAAGCCAAGCCAGCCTGGAGACCAATGCAAGGCTGGAACAAGGGAAAGCAGGCCAAGAAGCCTGCCACTGCTACCAAGACAGCATGAAATGTTGGCCCCCGATCCGGGACCGGATCTGGTGGGGGGCAGACTCTCTCTCTTCGCTCAGGCTTGGGCAAGAGATGTTCTGGATCCTTGGGCACTAGAAATAGTCTCCCAAGGTTATCTTCTGGAATTCAAGGGGCCTCCCCCAAGGGGGAGGTTCCACAGGTCTCAATTGTCTTCAGACCACATAAAGAGACAGGCATTCTTGCATTGTGTAGAAGACCTGTTAAAAATGGGAGTGATTCATCCTGTTCCATTAGGAGAACAAGGGATGGGGTTCTACTCCAATCTGTTCGTAGTTCCCAAAAAAGAGGGAACGTTCAGACCAATCTTGGATCTCAAGATCCTAAACAAGTTTCTCAAGGTTCCATCGTTCAAAATGGAAACTATTCGAACAATTCTTCCTTCCATCCAGGAAGGTCAATTCATGACCACGGTGGATTTAAAGGATGCGTATCTACATATTCCTATCCACATCATCGGTTCCTAAGGTTCGCATTCCTGGACAAGCATTACCAGTTCGTGGCACTTCCTTTCGGATTAGCCACTGCTCCAAGGATTTTCACAAAGGTACTAGGGTCCCTTCTAGCGGTACTAAGACCAAGGGGCATTGCAGTAGTACCTTACTTGGACGACATTCTGATTCAAGCGTCGTCCCTTCCTCAAGCAAAGGCTCACACGGACATAGTCCTGGCCTTTCTCAGATCTCACGGATGGAAAGTGAACGTAGAAAAGAGTTCTCTATCTCCGTCAACAAGGGTTCCCTTCTTGGGAACAATAATAGACTCTTTAGAAATGAGGATTTTTCTGACAGAGGCCAGAAAAACAAAACTTCTAAACTCTTGTCAAACACTTCATTCCGTTCCTCTTCCTTCCATAGCGCAGTGCATGGAAGTAATAGGTTTGATGGTAGCGGCAATGGACATAGTTCCTTTTGCGTGCATTCATCTAAGACCATTACAACTGTGCATGCTCAGTCAGTGGAATGGGGACTATACAGACTTGTCTCCGACGATTCAAGTAAATCAGAGGACCAGAGACTCACTCCGTTGGTGGCTGTCCCTGGACAACCTGTCACAAGGGATGACCTTCCGCAGACCAGAGTGGGTCATTGTCACGACCGACGCCAGTCTGATGGGCTGGGGCGCGGTCTGGGGACTCCTGAAAGCTCAGGGTCTTTGGTCTCGGGAAGAATCTCTTCTACCGATAAATATTCTGGAACTGAGAGCGATATTCAATGCTCTCAAGGCTTGGCCTCAGCTAGCGAAAGCCAAGTTCATACGGTTTCAATCAGACAACATGACGACTGTTGCGTACATCAACCATCAGGGGGGAACAAGGAGTTCCCTGGCGATGGAAGAAGTAACCAAAATCATTCAATGGGCGGAGACTCACTCCTGCCACCTGTCTGCAATCCACATTCCAGGGGTGGAAAATTGGGAAGCGGATTTTCTGAGTCGTCAGACATTACATCCGGGGGAGTGGGAACTCCATCCGGAAATCTTTGCCCAAATTACTCAATTGTGGGGCATTCCAGACATGGTTCTGATGGCCTCTCGTCAGAACTTCAAGGTTCCTTGCTACGGGTCCAGATCCAGGGATCCCAAGGCGACTCTAGTAGATGCACTAGTAGCACCTTGGACCTTCAAACTAGCTTATGTATTCCCGCCGTTTCCTCTCATCCCCAGGCTGGTAGCCAGGATCAATCAGGAGAGGGCGTCGGTGATCTTGATAGCTCCTGCGTGGCCACGCAGGACTTGGTATGCAGATCTGGTGAATATGTCATCGGCTCCACCATGGAAGCTACCTTTGAGACGAGACCTTCTTGTTCAAGGTCCGTTCGAACATCCGAATCTGGTCTCACTCCAGCTGACTGCTTGGAGATTGAACGCTTGATCTTATCAAAATGAGGGTTCTCAGATTCTGTTATTGATACTCTTGTTCAGGCCAGAAAGCCTGTAACTAGAAAAATTTACCACAAAATATGGAAAAAATATATCTGTTGGTGTGAATCTAAAGGATTCCCTTGGAACAAGGTAAAGATTCCTAAGATTCTATCCTTTCTTCAAGAAGGATTGGAGAAAGGATTATCGGCAAGTTCCTTGAAGGGACAGATTTCTGCCTTGTTTGTGTTACTTCACAAAAAGCTGGCAGCTGTGCCAGATGTTCAAGCCTTTGTTCAGGCTCTGGTTAGAATCAAGCCTGTTTACAAACCTTTGACTCCTCCTTGGAGTCTCAACTTAGTTCTTTCAGTTCTTCAGGGGGTTCCGTTTGAACCCTTGCATTCCGTTGATATTAAGTTATTATCTTGGAAAGTTTTGTTTTTGGTTGCAATTTCTTCTGCTAGAAGAGTTTCAGAATTATCTGCTCTGCAGTGTTCTCCTCCTTATCTGGTTTTCCATGCAGATAAGGTGGTTTTACGTACTAAACCTGGTTTTCTTCCGAAAGTTGTTTCTAACAAAAACATTAACCAGGAGATAGTCGTGCCTTCTTTGTGTCCGAATCCAGTTTCAAAGAAGGAACGTTTGTTGCACAATTTGGATGTTGTTCGCGCTCTAAAATTCTATTTAGATGCTACAAAGGATTTTAGACAAACATCTTCCTTGTTTGTTGTTTATTCTGGTAAAAGGAGAGGTCAAAAAGCAACTTCTACCTCTCTCTCTTTTTGGATTAAAAGCATCATCAGATTGGCTTATGAGACTGCCGGACGGCAGCCTCCTGAAAGAATCACAGCTCATTCCACTAGGGCTGTGGCTTCCACATGGGCCTTCAAGAACGAGGCTTCTGTTGATCAGATATGTAGGGCAGCGACTTGGTCTTCACTGCACACTTTTACCAAATTTTACAAGTTTGATACTTTTGCTTCTTCTGAGGCTATTTTTGGGAGAAAGGTTTTGCAAACCGTGGTGCCTTCCATTTAGGTGACCTGATTTGCTCCCTCCCTTCATCCGTGTCCTAAAGCTTTGGTATTGGTTCCCACAAGTAAGGATGACGCCGTGGACCGGACACACCTATGTTGGAGAAAACAGAATTTATGTTTACCTGATAAATTACTTTCTCCAACGGTGTGTCCGGTCCACGGCCCGCCCTGGTTTTTTAATCAGGTCTGATAATTTATTTTCTTTAACTACAGTCACCACGGTATCATATGGTTTCTCCTATGCAAATATTCCTCCTTTACGTCGGTCGAATGACTGGGGTAGGCGGAGCCTAGGAGGGATCATGTGACCAGCTTTGCTGGGCTCTTTGCCATTTCCTGTTGGGGAAGAGAATATCCCACAAGTAAGGATGACGCCGTGGACCGGACACACCGTTGGAGAAAGTAATTTATCAGGTAAACATAAATTCTGTTTTTCTGATTCTATTTTAAAGGCTTTGTCTGACTTCGTGCCTTCTAATAAAATTTTTAGGTCTTTTTTCACTTCTTTTTTAATTATTGAAGTTTCAAATGACCAACAACATACTGATTTATCCTTCTCTGATGATGTTTTTTCTCTTTCAGAAATTTTCTCCATCAGATATTGACACTAACAAATCTACTTTTTTATTATTTTTCTATTATTAAAGTACATTTGTTCTTTGTTGAAGAGGTGTTGATTATTTTGGATATTAAGGTAACTAGTTCTTTAAGACTAGCTGACACTATTTCTGCCTATTTATTTCTTCTGTGTTTTCAGAGGTTTTCTTTCCAATTCCCCATTCTAGGGAATAGAATAGGCTGAGAATTTTCTTTTATTCCTTTTTTAAAGGTTTTAAACTATATTCTTTGCCAGCAGTTAAATTCAATTTGGAGGGTTCTCCAATTTATTGGGGCTATCTCTACTTCTACTAATTATGCTATTGTTTCTATAGCAAAATAGTTTTTATTTTCCTTTAGATAAGTTGTATCTTATTTATGGAAAATTATTTAGTTTCAGGTACTTTTCTTGGTCCTGTGATTTATTTGGATATTGCAATTGCTTCATTTTTTCTGTTTACTTTAGGATCAAGTATCAGATTATGATTTATTTTAGCATTGTTAAAGGACAACATTTACTAGACTAGGTGCTGTTGCATTTGTCTTGTTGTTTTGCATTTATTGATTATGCAAGTCCACTGTATTGACTGGTCCTTTAAACTGGACTATCATGCTAATAATTTCATTTGTGTCTTCATTTTATTGAATATTTTCCAAATGAGGGTTAATCTATGTCTTTAGCTATTTTAGCTAGAATTTTGTTCTAAGATAATCAATTATTTGTTTTATAATTGGATTCAATTCTTAACTGTTACTCTGGGCTTCAAGATTGAGTTCTAAGACTAAAACTTTAAGCTTATACTAGTTTAGTTGTTCTTATTAAGGAACGAATTCCTGAGTTCTTTCCCAAGTAACATGTTTGTAATTGGAGTTCGAAATCAGCTCCCTAATATTGCGATGTACGTGCCGTATTCCAGCTTGGCTGGTAAGGGACAGGTTAAGACTTCTTTGAAATTTATTTGGTTCTATTTTGTCCAAATTTCTTTGATTTTATTCCAGTAAGGCTAACACTTCCTTTAAGTGTGTTTCTGTCCTATATATTTTGGGTACGGTTGAAGCATGGCTAGGCACCCATGGGGTTCAAGCGCTGCTCAGACCTGGAATCTTCTGGGGTATTTCTTCCAGTTCCTTTTTTAGGAACCGGGTTTGGAGTTTTATTCAAACTATTTTGCCTTTTTATGGTCATTGATAGCATTATTTGTTTTCATTAGATACATTAAATGCATATTTTCATTTTTCTGTTTTCATTCAGATTATTTTCTGAGGATGCGGAATCTCATATGATTCACTTGCTCTTCAGGACATATTTAGAGGATCTTTTTTTCCTCACACAAGGGTCACCTTTTTTAGGTTTCCAGAAAGTTTGTGTCACTGTCTTTGTCTCTATCAGACAAGTGATAATTCTATTGGGTTCCGTCTGTCGGTACCTTTAGTCTCTATTATTTCCTTCAGTTGCTATATATGCATAGAAGTTTTAGGTCTTATGGCCTCGGCATTGGATTCAATTCCCTTTGCTCATTTTCACTAGAAAGAGCCTTTCCAGTCTTTTATGAGTGTTGTTTCTTCTAGAATATGGTTGGAGGGTCAATTTACCAAAAAGTTTGTTGATTCCTCAGACAAGGGTAACCTTTTTTAGGTTTCCTGATAGATTCAGTGTCCTTGACTCTGTCTCTGACGGACAAGAGACGTCTGAAATTGGTTTCAGCTTGTCGAAACCTTCAGTCTCAATCTTTCCTTTCGGTAGCCTTATGCATGGCAATTCTAGGTCTTATGACTGCTGCATTGGACGCGGTTCCCTTTGCTCGTTTTCACATGCAACCTCTTCAGCTCTGTATGCTGAACCAGTGGTGCAGGGATTATACAAAGATATCTCAATTAATATCTTTAAAACCGATTGTTCGACACTTTCTGACGTGGTGGACAGACCACCATCGTTTAATTCAGGGGGCTTCTTTTGTTCTTCCAACCTGGACTGAGATTTCAACAGATGCAAGTCTGACAGGTTGGGGAGCTGTTTTGGGGTCTCTGACAGCACAAGGGGTTTGGGAATCTCAGGAGGTGAGATTACCAATCTATATTTTCAGAGCTCTTCAGTCATGGCCTCTTCTAAAGAGAGAGTCGTTCATTTGTTTTCAGACGGACAATGTCACAACTGTGGCATATGTCAATCATCAAGGAGGGACTCACAGTCCTCTGGCTATGAAAGAAGTATCTCGAATTCTGGTTTGGGCGGATTCCAGCTCCTGTCTAATTTCTGCGGTTGATATCCCAGGTATAGACAATTGGGAAGCGGGTTATCTCAGTCACCAAACGTTACATCCGGGCGAATGGTCTCTTCACCCAGAGGTATTTCTTCAGATTGTTCAAATGTGGGGACTTCCAGAAATAGATCTGATGGCTTCTCATCTAAACAAGAAGCTTCCCAGGTATCTGTCCAGATCCAGGGATCCTCAGGCGGAGGCAGTGGATGCATTGTCACTTCCTTGGAAGTATCATCCTGCCTATATCTTTCCACCTCTAGGAGTAATTTCTAAGATTCTAAGGGGTGCTCGTCTGTTCTGCTGGTGGCTCCAGCATGGCCTCACAGGTTTTGGTATGCGGATCTTGTCCGGATGGCCACTTGCCAACCGGGGACTCTTCCGTTAAGACCAGACCTTCTATCACAAGGTCCTTTTTTCCATCAGGATCTCAAATCCTTAAATTTGAAGGTATAGAGATTGAACGCTTGATTCTCAGTCATAGAGGTTTCTCTGACTCTCTGATTAATACTATGTTACAGGCTCGTAAATCTGTATCTAGGAAGATATATTTTCTAGTCTGGAAGGTTTACATTTCTTGGTGTTTTTCTCATCTTTTTTCTTGGCATTCTTTTAGAATTCCTAGAATTTTACAGTTTCTTCAGGATGGTTTGGATAAAGGTTTGTCTGCAAGTTCATTGAAGGACAAATCTCTGCTCTTTCTGTTCTTTTTCACAGAAAGATTACTAGTCTTCCTGTTATTCATTGCTTTGTACAAGCTTTGGTTCGTATAAAACCTGTTATTAAGTCAATTTCTCCTCCTTGGAGTTTGAATTTGGTTCTGGGGGCTCTTCAAGCTCCTCCGTTTGAACCTATGCATTCGCTGGACATTAAATTACTTTCTTGGAAAGTTTTGTTTCTTTTGGCCATCTCTTCTGCTAGAAGAGTTTCTGAATTATCTGCTCTTTCCTGTGAGTCTCCTTTTCTGATTTTTCATCAGGATGAGGCGGTGTTGCGAACTTCTTTTAAATTCTTACCTAAGGTTGTGAATTCTAACAACATTAGTAGAGAAATTGTGGTTCCTTCATTGTGTCCTAATCCTAAGAATTCTAAGGAGAGATCATTGCATTCTTTGGATGTAGTTAGAGCTTTGAAATATTATGTTGAAGCTACTAAGAATTTCCGAAAGACTTCTAGTCTATTTGTTATCTTTTCCGGTTCTAGGAAAGGTCAGAAGGCCTCTGCCATTTCTTTGGCATCTTGGTTGAAATCTTTAATTCATCATGCTTATGTCGAGTCGGGTCAAACTCCGCCTCAAAGGATTACAGCTCATTCTACTAGGTCAGTTTCTACTTCCTGGGCGTTTAGGAATGAAGCTTCGGTTGTTCAGATTTGCAAAGCAGCAACTTGGTCTTCTTTGCATACTAAATTCTACCATTTTGATGTGTTTTCTTCTTCTGAAGCAATTTTTGGTAGAAAAGTTCTTCAGGCAGCTGTTTCAGTTTGATTCTTCTGCTTATAATTTCAGTTTTTTTCATTATAATATTTAAACTTTATTTTGGGTGTGGATTATTTTCAGCGTAATTGGCTGTCTTTATTTTATCCCTCCCTCTCTAGTGACTCTTGCTTGGAAGATCCACATCTTGGGTATTCATTATCCCATACGTCACTAGCTCATGGACTCTTGCTAATTACATGAAAGAAAACATAATTTATGTAAGAACTTACCTGATAAATTAATTTCTTTCATATTAGCAAGAGTCCATGAGGCCCACCCTTTTTCTGGTGGTTATGATTTCTCCAACATAGGTGTGTCCGGTCCACGGCGTCATCCTTACTTGTGGGATATTCTCTTCCCCAACAGGAAATGGCAAAGAGCCCAGCAAAGCTGGTCACATGATCCCTCCTAGGCTCCGCCTACCCCAGTCATTCTCTTTGCCGTTGTACAGGCAACATCTCCACGGAGATGGCTTAGAGTTTTTTAGTGTTTAACTGTAGTTTTTATTATTCAATCAAGAGTTTGTTATTTTAAAATAGTGCTGGTATGTACTATTTACTCTGAAACAGAAAAGAGATGAAGATTTCTGTTTGTATGAGGAAAATGATTTTAGCAACCGTTACTAAAATCCATGGCTGTTCCACACAGGACTGTTGAGAGGAATTAACTTCAGTTGGGGGAACAGTGAGCAGTCTTTTGCTGCTTGAGGTATGACACATTCTAACAAGACGATGTAATGCTGGAAGCTGTCATTTTCCCTATGGGATCCGGTAAGCCATTTTTATTCAGACAGTAAATAAGGGCTTCACAAGGGCTTATTAAGACTGTAGACATTTTCTGGGCTAAATCGATTCATATATTACACATATTTAGCCTTGAGGAATCATTTAATCTGGGTATTTTTGTTAAATAATATCGGCAGGCACTGTTTTAGACACCTTATTCTCTAGGGACTTTCCCTAATCATAGGCAGAGCCTCATTTTCGCGCCGGTATTGCGCACTTGTTTTTGAGAAGCATGACATGCAGTCGCATGTGTGAGGAGCTCTGATACATAGAAAGGACTTTCTGAAGGCGTCATTTGGTATCGTATTCCCCTTTGGGCTTGGTTGGGTCTCAGCAAAGCAGATACCAGGGACTGTAAAGGGGTTAAAGCTTCCAAATTTGGTGTGCAATACTTTTAAGGCTTTAAGACACTGTGGTGAAATTTTGGTGAATTTTGAACAATTCCTTCATACTTTTTCGCAATTGCAGTAATAAAGTGTGTTCAGTTTAAAATTTAAAGTGACAGTAACGGTTTTATTGTAAAACGTTTTTTGTACTTTGTTATCAAGTTTATGCCTGTTTAACATGTCTGAACTACCAGATAGACTGTGTTCTGAATGTGGGGAAGCCAAGGTTCCTTCTCATTTAAATAAATGTGATTTATGTGACATTGAAAATGATGCCCAAGATGATTCCTCAAGTGAGGGGAGTAAGCATGGTACTGCATCATTCCCTCCTTCGTCTACACGAGTCTTGCCCACTCAGGAGGCCCCTAGTACATCTAGCGCGCCAATACTCCTTACTATGCAACAATTAACGGCTGTAATGGATAATTCTATCAAAAACATTTTAGCCAAAATGCCCACTTATCAGCGTAAGCGCGACTGCTCTGTTTTAGATACTGAAGAGCATGAGGACGCTGATGATAATGGTTCTGAAATGCCCCTACACCAGTCTGAGGGGGCCAGGGAGGTTTTGTCTGAGGGAGAAATTTCAGATTCAGGGAAAATTTCTCAACAAGCTGAACCCGATGTGATTACATTTAAATTTAAGTTGGAACATCTCCGCGCTCTGCTTAAGGAGGTATTATCCACTCTGGATGATTGTGAGAATTTGATCATCCCAGAGAAACTATGTAAAATGGACAAGTTCCTAGAGGTCCCGGGGCTCCCAGAAGCTTTTCCTATACCCAAGCGGGTGGCGGACATTGTAAATAAAGAATGGGAAAGGCCCGGTATACCTTTCGTCCCTCCCCCCATATTTAAAAAATTGTTTCCTATGGTCGACCCCAGAAAGGACTTATGGCAGACAGTCCCCAAGGTCGAGGGAGCGGTTTCTACTTTAAACAAACGCACCACTATACCCATAGAAGATAGTTGTGCTTTCAAAGATCCTATGGATAAAAAATTAGAAGGTTTGCTTAAAAAGATGTTTGTTCAGCAAGGTTACCTTCTACAACCAATTTCATGCATTGTCCCTGTCACTACAGCCGCGTGTTTCTGGTTCGATGAGCTAGTAAAGGCGATCAATAGTGATTCTCCTCCTTATGAGGAGATTATGGACAGAATCCGTGCTCTCAAATTGGCTAATTCTTTCACCCTAGACGCCACTTTGCAATTGGCTAGGTTAGCGGCGAAGAATTCTGGGTTTGCTATTGTGGCGCGTAGAGCGCTTTGGTTGAAATCTTGGTCAGCGGATGCGTCTTCCAAGAACAAACTCCTTAACATTCCTTTCAAGGGGAAAACGCTGTTTGGCCCTGACTTGAAAGAGATTATCTCTGATATCACTGGGGGTAAGGGCCACGCCCTTCCTCAGGATAGGTCTTTCAAGGCCAAAAATAAACCTAATTTTCGTCCCTTTCGTAGAAACGGACCAGCCCCAAGTGCTACGTCCTCTAAGCAAGAGGGTAATACTTCTCAAGCCAAGCCAGCCTGGAGACCAATGCAAGGCTGGAACAAGGGAAAGCAGGCCAAGAAACCTGCCACTGCTACCAAGACAGCATGAAATGTTGGCCCCCGATCCGGGACCGGATCTGGTGGGGGGCAGACTCTCTCTCTTCGCTCAGGCTTGGGCAAGAGATGTTCTGGATCCTTGGGCGATAGAAATAGTCTCCCAAGGTTATCTTCTGGAATTCAAGGGGCTTCCCCCAAGGGGGAGGTTCCACAGGTCTCAATTGTCTTCAGACCACATAAAGAGACAGGCATTCTTACATTGTGTAGAAGACCTGTTAAAAATGGGAGTGATTCATCCTGTTCCATTAGGAGAACAAGGGATGGGGTTCTACTCCAATCTGTTCATAGTTCCCAAAAAAGAGGGAACGTTCAGACCAATCTTAGTTCTCAAGATCTTAAACAAGTTTCTCAAGGTTCCATCGTTCAAAATGGAAACCATTCGAACAATTCTTCCTTCCATCCAGGAAGGTCAATTCATGACCACGGTGGATTTAAAGGATGCGTATCTACATATTCCTATCCACAAGGAACATCATCGGTTCCTAAGGTTCGCATTCCTGGACAAGCACTACCAGTTCGTGGCGCTTCCTTTCGGATTAGCCACTGCTCCAAGGATTTTCACAAAGGTACTAGGGTCCCTTCTAGCGGTGCTAAGACCAAGGGGCATTGCAGTAGTACCTTACTTGGACGACATTCTGATTCAAGCGTCGTCCCTTCCTCAAGCAAAGGCTCATACGGACATAGTCCTGGCCTTTCTCAGATCTCACGGATGGAAAGTGAACGTGGAAAAGAGTTCTCTATCTCCGTCGACAAGGGTTCCCTTCTTGGGAACAATAATAGACTCCTTAGAAATGAGGATTTTTCTGACAGAGGCCAGAAAAACAAAACTTCTAAACTCTTGTCAAACACTTCATTCCGTTCCTCTTCCTTCCATAGCGCAGTGCATGGAAGTAATAGGTTTGATGGTAGCGGCAATGGACATAGTTCCTTTTGCGCGCATTCATCTAAGACCATTACAACTGTGCATGCTCAGTCAGTGGAATGGGGACTATACAGACTTGTCTCCGAAGATACAAGTAAATCAGAGGACCAGAGACTCACTCCGTTGGTGGCTGTCCCTGGACAACCTGTCACAAGGGATGACCTTCCGCAGACCAGAGTGGGTCATTGTCACGACCGACGCCAGTCTGATGGGCTGGGGCGCGGTCTGGGGATCCCTGAAAGCTCAGGGTCTTTGGTCTCGGGAAGAATCTCTTCTACTGATAAATATTCTGGAACTGAGAGCGATATTCAATGCTCTCAAGGCTTGGCCTCAGCTAGCAAAGGCCAAGTTCATACGGTTTCAATCAGACAACATGACGACTGTTGCGTACATCAACCATCAGGGGGGAACAAGGAGTTCCCTGGCGATGGAAGAAGTGACCAAAATCATTCAATGGGCGGAGACTCACTCCTGCCACCTGTCTGCAATCCACATCCCAGGAGTGGAAAATTGGGAAGCGGATTTTCTGAGTCGTCAGACATTACATCCGGGGGAGTGGGAACTCCATCCGGAAATCTTTGCCCAAATTACTCAACTGTGGGGCATTCCAGACATGGATCTGATGGCCTCTCGTCAGAACTTCAAGGTTCCTTGCTACGGGTCCAGATCCAGGGATCCCAAGGCGACTCTAGTAGATGCACTAGTAGCACCTTGGACCTTCAAACTAGCTTATGTATTCCCGCCGTTTCCTCTCATCCCCAGGCTGGTAGCCAGGATCAATCAGGAGAGGGCGTTGGTGATCTTGATAGCTCCTGCGTGGCCACGCAGGACTTGGTATGCAGATCTGGTGACTATGTCATCGGCTCCACCATGGAAGCTACCTTTGAGACGAGACCTTCTTGTTCAAGGTCCGTTCGAACATCCGAATCTGGTCTCACTCCAGCTGACTGCTTGGAGATTGAACGCTTGATCTTATCAAAACGAGGGTTCTCAGATTCTGTTATTGATACTCTTGTTCAGGCCAGAAAGCCTGTAACTAGAAAAATTTACCACAAAATATGGAAAAAATATATCTGTTGGTGTGAATCTAAAGGATTCCCTTGGGACAAGGTAAAGATTCCTAAGATTCTATCCTTTCTTCAAGAAGGATTGGAGAAAGGATTATCTGCAAGTTCCTTGAAGGGACAGATTTCTGCCTTGTCTGTGTTACTTCACAAAAAACTGGCAGCTGTGCCAGATGTTTAAGCCTTTGTTCAGGCTCTGGTTAGAATCAAGCCTGTTTACAAACCTTTGACTCCTCCTTGGAGTCTCAACTTAGTTCTTTCAGTTCTTCAGGGGGTTCCGTTTGAACCCTTACATTCCGTTGATATTAAGTTATTATCTTGGAAAGTTTTGTTTTTGGTTGCAATTTCTTCTGCTAGAAGAGTTTCAGAATTATCTGCTCTGCAGTGTTCTCCTCCTTATCTGGTGTTCCATGCAGATAAGGTGGTTTTACGTACTAAACCTGGTTTTCTTCCAAAAGTTGTTTCTAACAAAAACATTAACCAGGAGATAGTCGTGCCTTCTTTGTGTCCGAAACCAGTTTCGAAGAAGGAACGTTTGTTGCACAATTTGGATGTTGTTCGCGCTCTAAAATTCTATTTAGATGCTACAAAGGATTTTAGACAAACATCTTCCTTGTTTGTTGTTTATTCTGGTAAAAGGAGAGGTCAAAAAGCAACTTCTACCTCTCTCTCTTTTTGGATTAAAAGCATCATCAGATTGGCTTACGAGACTGCCGGACGGCAGCCTCCTGAAAGAATCACAGCTCATTCCACTAGGGCTGTGGCTTCCACATGGGCCTTCAAGAACGAGGCTTCTGTTGATCAAATATGTAGGGCAGCGACTTGGTCTTCACTGCACACTTTTACCAAATTTTACAAGTTTGATACTTTTGCTTCTTCTGAGGCTATTTTTGGGAGAAAGGTTTTGCAAGCCGTGGTGCCTTCCATTTAGGTGACCTGATTTGCTCCCTCCCTTCATCCGTGTCCTAAAGCTTTGGTATTGGTTCCCACAAGTAAGGATGACGCCGTGGACCGGACACACCTATGTTGGAGAAAACAGAATTTATGTTTACCTGATAAATTACTTTCTCCAACGGTGTGTCCGGTCCACGGCCCGCCCTGGTTTTTTAATCAGGTCTGATAATTTATTTTCTTTAACTACAGTCACCACGGTATCATATGGTTTCTCCTATGCAAATATTCCTCCTTAACGTCGGTCGAATGACTGGGGTAGGCGGAGCCTAGGAGGGATCATGTGACCAGCTTTGCTGGGCTCTTTGCCATTTCCTGTTGGGGAAGAGAATATCCCACAAGTAAGGATGACGCCGTGGACCGGACACACCGTTGGAGAAAGTAATTTATCAGGTAAACATAAATTCTGTTTTTTTTGTATAAAGCACAATTATTCCAATTCCTTATTTTTTATGCTTTCGCACTTTTGTCTTATCACCCCACTTCTTGGCTATTCGTTAAACTGATTTGTGGGTGTGGTGAGGGGTGTATTTATAGGCATTTTGAGGTTTGGGAAACTTTGCCCCTCCTGGTAGGAATGTATATCCCATATGTCACTAGCTCATGGACTCTTGCTAATATGAAAGAAATGAATTTATCAGGTAAGTTCTTACATAAATTATGTTTTTTTCCAAATTAGTAGTGCCATAAATACTGAACAAATAGGTGTAAAGTTTTAGAGTCTATATAGCACTGGGCATTGAGGGGAGAATGTGTGGAATATACTGTAGCTATGTTTGTTCTTGCAAATTGGAAAGCCCATAATTTAGAATTAAATCAACATTCCAGTCAATTTGTTATCCATGCATCACAACTTATTCACTGTATTGCAAAAGATCTGCATAGAAAATAAGTGTATGAAAGCTGTCACTTTGTTTGGTCTGGGACACACAGTTTGTAAAACCTCTAGAATGTTGTTAATTTTACTTCCTTTGTTTTTGTTAATTATCGTTATAGAGAAGCCGCTACACATATCAACCAATCACTGGCTACCATTTAGCAGGGTTCTGCATTTGACAAAATGTACTCCAGTGTCTCTGAAGGGGGGGGGGGGGTAAAATACTACTATTTTCAAGTACAGTAAGCAGGAAAGCATGCCAAAAAAATAATGAAAGTGTATTGCAAATTTGTTTTTAATATTCATAATTAAACATTTCATGAGGCATGTAAAGCTATATAAATAAAATGGTTTTTTTTCTTCTTATTTCAGCCATTATCAAAACATATGGTATCAAGGTTGTGTGAGTCCAAAAAAGTTTGTGCAGCATCAGACATGCAATTACAGGTAAATGGTTTATCATATCTGCAAAATCTGTTCCATTATTATAGTTGTATATTCTGCATATTCATTTTTTTGCAACATTGTAAAACATAGATACAGTGGATATATATAAAAACTGCGCCAAAAGGAGGAACAAAGCTACTCTTATTTAAGTATATGACCTTCCACATATAGAAAAAGAGGACAAAATTACACAAAAAAGGATAAGGGAGCTCGCAAAAGCTATTCTAAGACCTCTCATGGTAATAAAATCTATAAATATATATTAATTCTAGAATTGGGGATTGTATGTTAAAATATATATATATATGAATGAAATCCAACTAAAAACCTATTTATTTTTTGAACATTTATTTTCTTAAACGCATAGATAAAAACAA
Source organism: Bombina bombina (assembly GCF_027579735.1). Classification (NCBI taxonomy): domain Eukaryota; kingdom Metazoa; phylum Chordata; class Amphibia; order Anura; family Bombinatoridae; genus Bombina; species Bombina bombina. Next base: position 1,132,366,983 of record NC_069501.1, read on the forward strand.
GAAAAAGAGGCAGATACATTAAACAAATAAATAAATCTTGATGTGGCCCCTCCCAAAAATCAATATCAATCGATATAAATGTAGATATAAAAATAAAAATTGTTCACAGATTATGAATAGCTTCCTATAATATATATAAATTTAATTGATACAAATGTAAAAACTGATCACAAACAGTATATATAAAACCTGATAGCAAACGCTAGTTTCCTATAAAATATGTGGGTTTAGTTGATACAAATTAATACAGATATAATTTGATAGCAAGCAACCTGATAGAAAATGATGCTCATTAGAATAAGGAAACTTTATAATCCAATGCAAAGAGACATATCCCAGTTCAACACTGCGTGAGAATTATGTGTTCCGATGCTATCAGTGAACCAATTAGTAGAAACTGTGTGGACTGTATATTTATTAATATTAGTTAGAACTGATTATTTTTCACTGAGCAAGAATTGTAAAATTCTTGCTCAGTGAGGATACTCCGTAGTGTATGATTTCCCTTGTATGTCCAAAACAAAGACAGCAGGGGCTTTTTCTCATAGTTGATTATATTTCTCTTTTGGGAATTTTTTGTACATATAATTTCATCAGCTCAAATGTACCAAAACAATTTAATAAGATATTCTATAGTGAGATAAATGCCAACTTAATTACGGACTTCGTCATTATACTGTCAATTTTTATACAAAACTGTTCTGACACTTGAAACTAGTTTCAATCGGTGGATTTCATTCAATAAAGGGAAACATTTGGATATAGTGTATGTTGATACATATTGGATAAAAAGAGAGAGAAAAAAGGGGAAATAGGGACATGAAAATGTATGGGAAATTATATTCTACTAAGATCGATGAGTTAAAATGAATGGGTTTCAAATGCAATATGAATGAGGAAATAGAAATTATTTGTATTAAAAACTTTTGTGTATACTAAAAAGGAAGACAATTTACGTATCTAAAATATATTAAAAAAATATATATATCACTCCAAACAATAATTAAAAGCTTGTTATTTAGGATTAACCTTTTAAAGTTAAAAATGATTAATTATTTTTATATAATTGTGGGAAGTGACAAAAAATTCTTAATTTAAAAAAAAATTCAAAGAATAGTCTAAATTTAGTCCATTTGGTTTTAGAGTTTGAAGGGAAAAACAAAATTTATGCTTACCTGATAAATTTTTCTTTCCGGATATGGTGAGTCCACGACGTCATCAATTACTACTGGGAATATCTCTCCTGTCTAGCAGGAGGCGGCAAAGAGTACCACAGCAAAGCTGTTAAATATCACTCCACTTACCATAATCCCCAGTCATTTGACCGAAGGGAAATGGAAAAAGGAATAACACAAAGGTGTAGAGGTGTGCCTGAGGTTTAATATAAAGAAACTCTCTTAAATATAAGGGTGGGGTCGTGGACTCGCCATATACGGAAATAAATTTATCAGGTAAGCATAGATTTTGTTTTTTTTCCTAAGATATGGTGAGTCCACGACGTCATCAATTACTAGTGGGAACCAATACCCAAGCTAAAGGACACAGATGACTAGTGAGGGAAAAAGACAGGTGGACCTAAACAGAAGGCAAGTTAGAAGATCCTTCCTCAGAGGCAGAGATGACATGTTCACTAGGTCTACATACCAGATCCTGCGTGGCCATGCAGGAGCTATTAGAATTACCGGCACACTCTCCTGTTTGATACGAGCAATGACTCGTGGAAGGAGAGCAAACGGAGGAAGCAGATAAACTAGACCGAACCCCCAAGGCACCGCCAGAGGATCAATCACAGCTGCCTGCGGATCTCTTGACCTTGAACTGTACCTTGGAAGCTTGGCGTTATGCCGAGATGCCATCAGATCCCATTTGAGGGGTTAACCTGGAGAACACCTCCGGATGGAGAGCCCATTACCCGGGATGAAATGTCTGCTCAGAAAGTCCGCTTTCCAATTGTCCACTCCTGGAATGTGGATTGCAGATAGACAACAATTGTGAACATCTGCCCACTAAGTAATCCGAGCCACCTCCCTCATGGCTAAGGAAGCCTGAGTTCCTCCCTGGTGGTTGATGTAAGCCACAGAGGTGATATTGTCCAACTGAAATCTGATAAATCGGGCTAAAGCCAGCTTGAGGGCAAGTTATCAGAGAATTGTAAATCGCTCTCAACTCCAAGATGTTTATGGGAAGAGCAGACTCCTCCCGAGTCCATAATCCCTGCGCCTTTAACAAATCCTTGACTGCTCCCCAGCTTAGCAGGCTGGCATCCGTGGTCACGATCACCCAAGAAGGTCTCCGGAAGCATGTACCCTGAGACAGATGTTCCTGAGAAAACCACCACGGAGTCTCTTATTAACACGTGTAGATCTATCCTCTGGGACAGATCCAAATGGTTTCCATTCCATTGCCTGAGCATGCATAATTGCAAAGCTCTCAAATGGAATAGAGCAAAGGGAATGATGTCCATGGAAGCGACCATCAACCCAATTACTTCCATACATTGGGCTACAGATGGCCGAACAGTAGACTGAAGAGAGAGGCAAGCAGAGAGAATTTTGGATTTCCTGACCTCTGTCAGAAAAATCTTCATAGGGAATCTATTATAGTCCCTAAGAACACCACCCTTGTAGCTGGAACAAAGGAACACTTTCCCAGATTCACTTTCCATCTGTGGGAACGTAGAAAAGACAACAAGATCTCTGTATGGGAGCTTGCTTGTTGAAAAGATGGAGCCTTAACCAAAATGTCGTCCAATTAAGGCACCACTGCAATTCCCCCGAAACCTGATCACTGCCATGAGAGCCCCCAGAACCTTGGAAAAAATTCTGTGAGCCTGTAGCAAGCCCAAACGGAAGAGCCACAAACTGAAAATGTTTGTCTAGAAAAGCGAATCTCAGAAATTTGTGATAATCCCTGTGAATAGGGACATGAAGATATGCGACCTTCAGGTCTATGGTCGTCATGAACTGAACTTCCTGGGCCAAAGGAAGAATGGACCGAATGGTTTCCATTTTGAAGGACGGCACCCTAAGAAACTAAATGGGACAACAAGTTCCCTCTTTCTTGGGAACCACAAACAGATTTGAATAGAATCCTAGACCCTGTTCCCTTAGTGGAACTGGAACAATCATTCCCAGAGAGAATTAATCGACTAATCGGATTTAAAAAACAAAAAACTATTTTTTTCTGTATTTAAAATAAAATCCAGATACTGAGTGGTACAAATATAAAACTTCAGACTAAACTTTACATTAACACAACTGTTTGTCCAATTTTTAAGCAGCAGAACACAGTTTTATAATTAAGCAAAACAAACAATCTGCATGCTCCTGGCTGAGCTGGCACTCTTTTTGTAAGCTATTTTGCCTGCAGCAGAGAAGAGGCGCTCAGATTGGTGTTGAGGTGCCCAAGATGCATAACTAGGGTTTAGCCAAGGTGGGATATTTATCTTTGTTAGCTCCACCAATGCAAAGTGTATTCCTCCTTGGCAAGGGGCCTCTCAATAAAGTAAGCCTGGACTTAATTCTAACATAAAAATATCTTAAAATTCTATATGCAATAGTAAATAACCAGCTATAAGGTTAGGGAAAAAATATCTAGTCCGCTCTTAAAATAGCAGATTTATACTTAGAGGTTAAATCTTGTACAAATCACAATTTATTAAAAAAAAAAAAAGTTCCAAGCGCTAAGGACTATCTATATATCAATAACAGGACAAAGAAGTACACATTTATCTATACAGTACATATAATCAGCAATAGCAAGCAATTCGCTAATAATTGTGCAAACAGATAATAGTGCACATCAATTCAAATAACTCCCATCAATCTAGGGCTAGGTATGAATAACAAGCTGTGCACTATTTCATGCAAAGCATTGTACCAAATCATCTGATTTAATATAAACAATCCAAATGATGGCTCCAATTATTTCTGGGTTGCACATAAGCCAGGAGTAGTTGTAAACTTAAAGGGACACTGTACCCAAAAATTTTCTTTCGTGATTCAGATTGAGCATGAAATTTTAAGCAACTTTCTAATTTACTTCTATTATCAAATTTTCTTCATTCTCTTGGTATCTTTATTTGAAATGCAAGAATGTAAGTTTAGATGCCGGCCCATTTTTGGTGAACAACCTGGGTTGTCCTTGCTGATTGGTGGATAAATTCTTCCACCAATAAAAAAGTGCTGTCCAGAGTACTGAAACCAAAAAAAGCTTAGATGCCTTCTTTTTCAAATAATGATAGCAAGAGAACGAAGAAAAATTGATAATAGGAGTAAATTAGAAAGTTGCTTAAAATTGCATACTCTTTCTGAATTACAAATGAAAAAATTTGGGTTCAGTGTCCCTTTAAAAAATAACTTATACTGTCCTGAAAAAGTAAAAAGTAAACGTTTGTAGATGTCCTTAAGGCTAAAACACAATAACATTTGCAGTAGTTCATCGGAGTGAAGCAGCTGGTTCTGTGTGCAAAACAACTAATCGCAGACCAACTAATACATAATGAAAATCGTTGACAACTATTTTCATAATCAATTATATCGATTAGTTGTTGCAGCTCTAAGAAGGATCACATGACCAGCACATCCGGAAAAGCACAGACAAGAAAAAAGGCGCGCAATACAAAAAAGACTTAACAACACAACCGTTACTACATAAACAAAACAAACATTTCTCCAACATAGGTGTGTCCGGTCCACGGCGTCATCCTTACTTGTGGGATATTCTCTTCCCCAACAGGAAATGGCAAAGAGCCCAGCAAAGCTGGTCACATGATCCCTCCTAGGCTCCTCCTACCCCAGTCATTCTCTTTGCCGTTGTACAGGCAACATCTCCACGGAGATGGCTTAGAGTTTTTTAGTGTTTAACTGTAGTTTTTATTATTCAATCAAGAGTTTGTTATTTTGAAATAGTGCTGGTATGTACTATTTACTCAGAAACAGAAAAGAGATGAAGATTTCTGTTTGTATGAGGAAAATGATTTTAGCAACCGTCACTAAAATCCATGGCTGTTCCACACAGGACTGTTGAGAGCAATTAACTTCAGTTGGGGGAACAGTGAGCAGTCTCTTGCTGCTTGAGGTATGACACATTCTAACAAGACGATGTAATGCTGGAAGCTGTCATTTTCCCTATGGGATCCGGTAAGCCATGTTTATTACGATCGTAAATAAGGGCTTCACAAGGGCTTATTAAGACTGTAGACTTTTTCTGGGCTAAATCGATTCATTATTAACACATATTTAGCCTTGAGGAATCATTTTATTTGGGTATTTTGATATAATAATATCGGCAGGCACTGTTTTAGACACCTTATTCTTTAGGGGCTTTCCCAAAGCATAGGCAGAGCCTCATTTTCGCGCCGGTGTTGCGCACTTGTTTTTGAGAGGCATGGCATGCAGTCGCATGTGAGAGGAGCTCTGATACTTAGAAAAGACTTTCTGAAGGCGTCATTTGGTATCGTATTCCCCTTTGGGCTTGGTTGGGTCTCAGCAAAGCAGATACCAGGGACTGTAAAGGGGTTAAAGTTCAAAACGGCTCCGGTTCCGTTATTTTAAGGGTTAAAGCTTCCAAATTTGGTGTGCAATACTTTTAAGGCTTTAAGACACTGTGGTGAAAATTTGGTGAATTTTGAACAATTCCTTCATGTTTTTTCGCAATTGCAGTAATAAAGTGTGTTCAGTTTAAAATTTAAAGTGACAGTAACGGTTTTATTTTAAAACGTTTTTTGTACTTTGTTATCAAGTTTATGCCTGTTTAACATGTCTGAACTACCAGATAGACTCTGTTCTGAATGTGGGGAAGCCAGAATTCCTATTCATTTAAATAAATGTGATTTATGTGACAATGACAATGATGCCCAAGATGATTCCTCAAGTGAGGGGAGTAAGCATGGTACTGCATCATTCCCTCCTTCGTCTACACGAGTCTTGCCCACTCAGGAGGCCCCTAGTACATCTAGCGCGCCAATACTCCTTACTATGCAACAATTAACGGCTGTAATGGATAATTCTGTCAAAAACATTTTAGCCAAAATGAACACTTATCAGCGTAAGCGCGACTGCTCTGTTTTAGATACTGAAGAGCATGACGACGCTGATAATAATGTTTCTGAAGGGCCCCTAACCCAGTCTGATGGGGCCAGGGAGGTTTTGTCTGAGGGAGAAATTACTGATTCAGGGAACATTTCTCAACATGCTGAACCTGATGTGATTACATTTAAATTTAAGTTGGAACATCTCTGCATTCTGCTTAAGGAGGTATTATCCACTCTGGATGATTGTGACAAGTTGGTCATCCCAGAGAAACTATGTAAAATGGACAAGTTCCTAGAGGTGCCGGGGCTCCCAGAAGCTTTTCCTATACCCAAGCGGGTGGCGGACATTGTTAATAAAGAATGGGAAAGGCCCGGTATTCCTTTCGTCCCTCCCCCCATATTTAAAAAATTGTTTCCTATGGTCGACCCCAGAAAGGACTTATGGCAGACAGTCCCCAAGGTCGAGGGAGCGGTTTCCACTTTAAACAAACGCACCACTATACCCATAGAGGATAGTTGTGCTTTCAAAGATCCTATGGATAAAAAATTAGAAGGTTTGCTTAAAAAGATGTTTGTTCAGCAGGGTTACCTTCTACAACCAATTTCATGCGTTGTCCCTGTCGCTACAGCCGCATGTTTCTGGTTCGATGAGCTGATAAAGGCGGTCGATAGTGATTCTCCTCCTTATGAGGAGATTATGGACAGAATCAATGCTCTCAAATTGGCTAATTCTTTTACCCTAGACGCCACTTTGCAATTGGCTAGGTTAGCGGCTAAGAATTCTGGGTTTGCTATTGTGGCGCGCAGAGCGCTTTGGTTGAAATCTTGGTCGGCTGATGCGTCTTCCAAGAACAAGCTACTTAACATTCCTTTCAAGGGGAAAACGCTGTTTGGCCCTGACTTGAAAGAGATTATCTCTGATATCACTGGGGGTAAGGGCCACGCCCTTCCTCAGGATCGGCCCTTCAAGGCAAAAAATAAACCTAATTTTCGTCCCTTTCGTAGAAACGGACCAGCCCAAAGTGCTACGTCCTCTAAGCAAGAGGGTAATACTTCTCAAGCCAAGCCAGCTTGGAGACCAATACAAGGCTGGAACAAGGGAAAGCAGGCCAAGAAACCTGCCACTGCTACCAAGACAGCATGAAATGTTGGCCCCCGATCCGGGACCGGATCTGGTGGGGGGCAGACTCTCTCTCTTCGCTCAGGCTTGGGCAAGAGATGTTCTGGATCCTTGGGCGCTAGAAATAGTCTCCCAAGGTTATCTTCTGGAATTCAAGGGGCTTCCCCCAAGGGGGAGGTTCCACAGGTCTCAGTTGTCTTCAGACCACATAAAAAGACAGGCATTCTTACATTGTGTAGAAGACCTGTTAAAAATGGGAGTGATTCATCCTGTTCCATTAAGAGAACAAGGGATGGGGTTCTACTCCAATCTGTTCATAGTTCCCAAAAAAGAGGGAACGTTCAGACCAATCTTAGATCTCAAGATCTTAAACAAGTTTCTCAAGGTTCCATCGTTCAAGATGGAAACCATTCGAACTATTCTTCCTTCCATCCAGGAAGGTCAATTCATGACCACGGTGGATTTAAAGGATGCGTATCTACATATTCCTATCCACAAGGAACATCATCGGTTCCTAAGGTTCGCATTCCTGGACAAGCATTACCAGTTCGTGGCGCTTCCTTTCGGATTAGCCACTGCTCCAAGGATTTTCACAAAGGTACTAGGGTCCCTTCTAGCTGTGCTAAGACCAAGGGGCATTGCTGTAGTACCTTATTTGGACGACATTCTGATTCAAGCGTCGTCCCTTCCTCAAGCAAAGGCTCACACGGACATAGTCCTGGCCTTTCTCAGATCTCACGGATGGAAAGTGAACGTGGAAAAGAGTTCTCTATCTCCGTCAACAAGGGTTCCCTTCTTGGGAACAATAATAGACTCCTTAGAAATGAGGATATTTCTGACAGAGGCCAGAAAAACAAAGCTTCTAGACTCTTGTCGGATACTTCATTCCGTTCCTCTTCCTTCCATAGCTCAGTGCATGGAAGTGATCGGGTTGATGGTAGCGGCAATGGACATAGTTCCTTTTGCGCGCATTCATCTAAGACCATTACAACTGTGCATGCTCAGTCAGTGGAATGGGGATTATACAGACTTGTCTCCGAAGATACAAGTAAATCAGAGGACCAGAGACTCACTCCGTTGGTGGCTGTCCCTGGACAACCTGTCACAAGGGATGACATTCCGCAGACCAGAGTGGGTCATTGTCACGACCGACGCCAGTCTGATGGGCTGGGGCGCGGTCTGGGGATCCCTGAAAGCTCAGGGTCTTTGGTCTCGGGAAGAATCTCTTCTACCGATAAATATTCTGGAACTGAGAGCGATATTCAATGCTCTCAAGGCTTGGCCTCAGCTAGCGAGGGCCAAGTTCATACGGTTTCAATCAGACAACATGACAACTGTTGCGTACATCAACCATCAGGGGGGAACAAGGAGTTCCCTAGCGATGGAAGAAGTGACCAAAATCATTCTATGGGCGGAGTCTCACTCCTGCCACCTGTCCGCTATCCACATCCCAGGAGTGGAAAATTGGGAAGCGGATTTTCTGAGTCGTCAGACATTGCATCCGGGGGAGTGGGAACTCCATCCGGAAATCTTTGCCCAAGTCACTCAGCTGTGGGGCATTCCAGACATGGATCTGATGGCCTCTCGTCAGAACTTCAAAGTTCCTTGCTACGGGTCCAGATCCAGGGATCCCAAGGCGGCTCTAGTGGATGCACTAGTAGCACCTTGGACCTTCAAACTAGCTTATGTGTTCCCGCCGTTTCCTCTCATCCCCAGGCTGGTAGCCAGGATCAATCAGGAGAGGGCGTCGGTGATCTTGATAGCTCCTGCGTGGCCACGCAGGACTTGGTATGCAGATCTGGTGAATATGTCATCGGCTCCACCTTGGAAGCTACCTTTGAGACGAGACCTTCTTGTTCAGGGTCCGTTCGAACATCCGAACCTGGTTTCACTCCAGCTGACTGCTTGGAGATTGAACGCTTGATCTTATCGAAGCGAGGGTTCTCAGATTCTGTTATCGATACTCTTGTTCAGGCCAGAAAGCCTGTAACTAGAAAGATTTACCACAAAATTTGGAAAAAATATATCTGTTGGTGTGAATCTAAAGGATTCCCTTGGGACAAGGTTAAGATTCCTAAGATTCTATCCTTCCTTCAAGAAGGATTGGAAAAAGGATTATCTGCAAGTTCCCTGAAGGGACAGATTTCTGCCTTGTCTGTGTTACTTCACAAAAAGCTGGCAGCTGTGCCAGATGTTCAAGCCTTTGTTCAGGCTCTGGTTAGAATTAAGCCTGTTTACAAACCTTTGACTCCTCCTTGGAGTCTCAATTTAGTTCTTTCAGTTCTTCAGGGGGTTCCGTTTGAACCCTTACATTCCGTTGATATTAAGTTATTATCTTGGAAAGTTTTGTTTTTAGTTGCAATTTCTTCTGCTAGAAGAGTTTCAGAATTATCTGCTCTGCAGTGTTCTCCTCCTTATCTGGTGTTCCATGCAGATAAGGTGGTTTTACGTACTAAACCTGGTTTTCTTCCAAAAGTTGTTTCTAACAAAAACATTAACCAGGAGATTATCGTACCTTCTCTGTGTCCGAAACCAGTTTCAAAGAAGGAACGTTTGTTGCACAATTTGGATGTTGTTCGCGCTCTAAAATTCTATTTAGAAGCTACAAAGGATTTTAGACAAACATCTTCCTTGTTTGTTGTTTATTCCGGTAAAAGGAGAGGTCAAAAAGCAACTTCTACCTCTCTCTCTTTTTGGATTAAAAGCATCATCAGATTGGCTTACGAGACTGCCGGACGGCAGCCTCCCGAAAGAATCACAGCTCATTCCACTAGGGCTGTGGCTTCCACATGGGCCTTCAAGAACGAGGCTTCTGTTGATCAGATATGTAGGGCAGCGACTTGGTCTTCACTGCACACTTTTACCAAATTTTACAAGTTTGATACTTTTGCTTCTTCTGAGGCTATTTTTGGGAGAAAGGTTTTGCAAACCGTGGTGCCTTCCATTTAGGTGACCTGATTTGCTCCCTCCCTTCATCCGTGTCCTAAAGCTTTGGTATTGGTTCCCACAAGTAAGGATGACGCCGTGGACCGGACACACCTATGTTGGAGAAAACAGAATTTATGTTTACCTGATAAATTACTTTCTCCAACGGTGTGTCCGGTCCACGGCCCGCCCTGGTTTTTTTAATCAGGTCTGATAATTTATTTTCTTTAACTACAGTCACCACGGTACCATATGGTTTCTCCTATGCAAATATTCCTCCTTAACGTCGGTCGAATGACTGGGGTAGGCGGAGCCTAGGAGGGATCATGTGACCAGCTTTGCTGGGCTCTTTGCCATTTCCTGTTGGGGAAGAGAATATCCCACAAGTAAGGATGACGCCGTGGACCGGACACACCGTTGGAGAAAGTAATTTATCAGGTAAACATAAATTCTGTTTTTCCAAAAATAAAAATCTAGCAGCACCCGGTCTAATCGGGCAATCCCAAAATCACATAGTGCCTGCATACTGCCTATCGAATCCTACTTAAAGGATTACTAAATCACATAAAGAAAAAACTGCAGAATATAAATAATAAATCTTCTAAAGTGCAAAGTCTCCTATACCTAGAAGACAAAGAAGCGCTAACCTGCAGTCTAGCTGTCCGGCAGGAAGACCGCTCACAAGGCGTGAAAAAAAAAAACGCCTTACAGAGACCTGTGGAAAAAAGAAAGAACAGAGTAACCAACTCTGACTTTCTATACTAAGGGTAGCAATATGTTAGGAAACAAAGTAAGCACCACCTTACAACTTCCTAACTGTTTAAAAGCCACCACTACTCTGCGGCAGAGATTGACATGGACTACAGCTATACCCAAATCCTTGCTTGCAGGGAAAACTATCCCCATAAAGGATTTAATTTCTTCAGACACCAAACTTCACCTCCATTGACAGAGGCAAAGAGAATGGGGATTATGGGAAGGGGAGTGATATTTAACAGCTTTGCTGTGGTGCTCTTTGCCGCCTCCTGCTGGACAGGAGAGATATTCCCACTAGTAATTGATGATGTCATGGAATCACCATATCTTAGGAAAGAAAGATCCATTTAGCTTCTCTCTGTAGTAATTGAGTATTAGTATTTCCACCCCTTATGTTCCTCCTTATCTTATCTATAACTGTGAACTTAAAGTATGTAAGGTTACTGTTGCAGCATAGTCTGAAATGCTTCGCTACTGGAAGGTCTAAATTCCTTTCTTCTAATGAGTTTTCAATGGAAGATATATGCTGTATAAGTCTTTCTCTAACTGTCCTACCTGATTCTCCAACGTATTGTATCCCACATTTTATACAGGTTATTAAATATAATATTTTTGTCCATACATCTAATTAGATCTGTTATTTTATAATCTTTCTCTACATTTTTAATTTTTTTTCTCTAGTTTTTTCTAAATTAAGAATTTTTTTCACTTTTTTGTCACTTCCCACAATTATATAGATAAAGGTTAATCCTAAATAACCCACTTTTAATTATTGGTACCGGAGTTGTACTATTTTAGCCTCAGGCAGAAAGTTGAAGAAGAGTCTGCCTGAGGTTTTTGATGATCTTAGCGGTTTGTAACTAAGATACACTGCTGTTCTCACACATAACTGAAGAGATGGGTAACTTCAGCTGGGGGAATAGCGTGCAGGATTACCTGCTGTACGGTATGTGCAGCTTTACATTTTTCTAGAGATGATAAGCTAGAAAATGCTGACAGTGCCTGATTTATTTAAGGTAAGCCTGATTACAGTGATTTAATAACGACTGGTATCATGCTTGCTGTAAAGGGTAATATTTTTGTTATTTACTCTCATTACTGAATAGATATAACGTTTGATTGATGTATATAAACTTTTTTTTACAAATGGTGATAAAACTTTATTCTGGGGCCCAGTTTTTCCACATGGCTGACTAGATTTTGCCTAGGGATAGTTTTTTAAGGCCCTCTCACTGTGAGTACATGTTGGGAGGGGCCTATTTTCGCGCCTTAATTGCGCACTAGTTTTGCAGCTTGAGACTTCCAGCTTCCCTGAAGGAGTTCCCTGAACATATAGGACCTCTCTAAAGGGTTTTTGTGCCTTCCAAAGTCGTCGTATGGGCAGGTAGGAGCCACAGTAGAGCTGTGGCAGTTGGTTGTGACTGTTTAAAAACGGTTATATCGTTTTTTTGATCCGGTTTTGAAACTAAGGGGTTAATCATCCATTTGCAAGTGGGTGCAATGCTATTTTAGTCTATTATACACACTGTAAAAATTTCGTAAAAATTACTGCTTTTTTCACTGTTTTGCAGTTTCTGTGATTGTTTTTTTCTCTTAAAGGCACTGTACCGTTTTTATTTTTTGCTTGTTCACAGTTATTAAAGTGTTTTCCAAGCTTGATGGTCTCATTACTAGTCTGTTTAAACATGTCTGACATAGAGGAAACTCATTGTTCATTATGTTTAGAAGCCATTGTGGAACCCCCTCTTAGAATGTGTACCAAATGCACTGATTTTACTATAGATTACAAAGACCATATTCTGGCTTTAAAAAAATGTATCACCAGAAGAAATTGACAAGGAGGAAGTTATGCCGTCTAACTCTCCCCACGTGTCAGAACCTATAACTCCCGCTCAGGGGACGTCAAGTACATCTAGCGCGCCCATTGCGTATACCTTGCAAGACATGGCGGCAGTTATGAATCATACCCTTACAGAGGTATTATCTAAACTGCCAGGATTGCAAGGAAAGCGAGACAGCTCTGGGACTAGAATAAATACAGAGCTCTCTGACGCTTTAGTGGCTATGTCTGCTACACCCTCACAATGTACTGAAGCTGAAGCAGGGGAGCTTCAATCTGTGGGTGATTTTTCTTATTCAGGGAAGATACTTCAAACTGATTCTGATATGTCTACATTTAAATTTAAGCTTGAGCACCTCCGCATATTGCTCAGGGAGGTTTTAGCAACTCTGGACGACTGTGACGCTATTGTAGTCCCAGAGAAATTATGTAGATTGGATAAATACTATGCAGTACCTACTTACACTGATGTTTTTCCAATCCCTAAGAGGTTTTCTGAAATTATTACTAAGGAATGGGATAGACCAGGTGTACTGTTCTCTCCCCCTCCTGTTTTTAAAAAGATGTTTCCTTTAGACGCCGCTACACGGGACTTGTGGCAGACGGTCCCTAAGGTGGAGGGAGCAGTTTCTACTCTAGCTAAGCGTACCACTATCCCTGTCGAGGACAGTTGTGCTTTTCTAGATCCAATGGACAAAAAATTAGAGGGTTACCTCAAGAAATTTTTTATTCAACAAGGTTTCATTCTCCAGCCTCTTGCATGCATTGCCCCAGTCACTGCTGCTGCGGCTTTCTGGTTTGAGTCTCTAGAGGAGGCTCTACAGGTTGAAACCCCGTTGGAAGATATTATTGACAAGCTTAGGGCCCTTAAGCTAGCCAATTCATTTGTTTCTGACGCCGTTGTTCATTTAACCAAGCTAACGGCTAAAAATTCAGGTTTTGCTATTCAGGCGCGTAGGGCGTTATGGCTTAAATCCTGGTCAGCTGACGTGACTTCAAAGTCTAAACTTCTCAACATTCCCTTCAAAGGACAGACCCTATTCGGGCCTGGACTGAAGGAGATCATTTCTGATATCACTGGAGGAAAAGGTCACGCCCTTCCTCAAGACAGGTCCAACAAATTAAGGACCAAACAGTCTAGTTTTCGGCCCTTTCGAAACTTCAAGAGTGGCGCAGCTTCAACTTCCTCTAACACAAAGCAAGAGGGAACTTTTGCCCAGTCTAATCCGGTCTGGAGACCTAACCAGGCTTGGAACAAGGGGAAACAGGCCAAAAAGCCTGCTGCTGCCTCTAAGACAGCATGAAGGAGCAGCCCCCGATCCGGAAACGTATCTAGTAGGGGTAGACTCTCTCTCTTCGCCCAGGTTTGGGCAAGAGATGTCCAGGATCCCTGGGCATTGGAAATTGTGTCCAAGGGTTATCTTCTGGAATTCAAATCCTCTCCCCCAAAAGGGAGATTTCATCTCTCACATTTATCTGTAAGCCAGATAAAGAGAGAGGCATTCTTACATTGTGTTCGAGACCTCCTAGTTATGGGAGTGATCCACCCAGTTCCAAAGGAGGAACAGGGGCAGGGCTTCTATTCAAATCTGTTTGTGGTTCCAAGAAAGAGGGAACATTCAGACCAATCTTAGATCTCAAGATCTTAAACAAATTTCTCAGAGTCCCATCCTTCAAGATGGAGACTATTCGAACCATCCTTCCTATGATCCAGGAGGGTCAATATATGACTACCATAGACTTAAAGGATGCTTATCTTCACATCCCGATGCACAAAGATCATCATTGTTTTCTCAGGTTTGCCTTTCTAGACAGGCACTACCAGTTTGTGGCTCTTCCCTTCGGGTTGGCCACGGCACCAAGAATCTTTACGAAGGTTCTAGGGTCCCTCCTAGCGGTCCTAAGGCCGCGGGGTATAGCAGTAGCCCCTTACTTAGACGACATTCTAATACAGGCGGCGACTTTTCAAATCGCAAGGTCCCATACAGACATTGTTCTGTCATTTCTGAAGTCCCATGGGTGGAAGGTGAACGAAGGAAAGAGTTCTCTAACAAGAGTTTCATTCCTAAGGACTCTGATAGATTCGGTAGAAATGAAGATTTACCTAACGAAGGCCAGATTGTCAAAACTTCTAGACTCTTGCCGTGTTCTTTATTCCACTTCTCGTCCTTCAGTGGCTCAGTGTATGGAAGTAATCGGTTTAATGGTAGCGGCAATGGACATAGTACCGTTTGCCCGCCTACATCTCAGACCGCTGCAACTTTGCATGCTCAGTTAGTGGAATGGGGATTACACAGATTTGTCCCCTCTACTAAATCTGGATCAAGAAACCAGGGATTCTCTTCTCTGGTGGCTATGTCAGGTCCATCTGTCCAAAGGGATGAGCTTCCGCAGGCCAGATTGGACTATAGTAACGACAGATGCCAGCCTTCTGGGCTGGGGTGCAGTCTGGAATTCCCTGAAGGCTCAGGGCTCGTGGACTCAGGAGGAGGCACTCCTTCCGATAAACATTCTGGAACTAAGAGCGATTTTCAATGCTCTTCAGGCGTGGCCTCAGCTAGCTAGGGTCAGGTTCATCAGATTTCAGTCGGACAATATCACGACTGTAGCCTACATCAACCATCAGGGGGGAACAAGGAGTTCCCTAGCAATGATGGAGGTTTCAAAGATAATTCTATGGACAGAGGTTCACTCTTGCCATCTATCAGCTATCCATATCCCAGGTGTCGAGAACTGGGAGGCGGATTTTCTAAGTCGGCAGACTTTTCATCCGGGAGAATGGGAACTCCATCCGGAGGTATTTGCTCAGTTGATTCAACTTTGGGGCAAACCAGAACTGGATCTCATGGCGTCTCGCCAGAACGCCAAGCTTCCTTGTTACGGGACCAGGTCCAGGGACCCCAAGGCAACGCTGATAGATGCTCTAGCAGCGCCTTGGTCCTTCAACCTGGCTTATGTGTTTCCACCGTTTCCTCTGCTCCCTCGTCTGATTGCCAAGATCAGGCAGGAGAGAGCTTCAGTGATTTTGATAGCACCTGCGTGGCCACGCAGGACTTGGTATGCAGACCTGGTGGACATGTCATCCTGTCCACCATGGACCCTGCCGCTGAGGCAGGACCTTCTACTTCAGGATCCTTTCAACCATCCAAACCTAATTTCTCTGCGTCTGACTGCTTGGAGATTGAACGCTTGATTTTATCAAAGCGTGGTTTCTCTGAATCAGTCATTGATACCTTAATTCAGGCTCGAAAGCCGGTTACCAGAAAAATCTATCATAAGATATGGTGTAAATATCTTCATTGGTGCGAATCCAAGGGTTACTCATGGAGTAAGGTTAGGATTCCTAGAATATTATCTTTTCTCCAAGAAGGATTGGAGAAGGGATTGTCGGCTAGTTCCTTAAAGGGACAGATTTCTGCTCTGTCTATTCTTTTGCACAAGCGTCTGGCTAATACTCCAAACGTTCAGGCGTTTTGTCAGGCTTTAGTTCGAATCAAGCCTGTGTTTAAACCTGTTGCTCCGCCATGGAGTCTAAATTTAGTTCTTAAAGTTCTTCAAGGGGTTCCGTTTGAACCTTTGCATTCCATAGATATCAAGCTTTTGTCTTGGAAAGTTCTGTTTTTGGTAGCTATCTCCTCGGCTCGACGAGTTTCGGAGTTATCGGCTTTACAATGTGATTCTCCTTATCTCATTTTCCATGCTGATAAGGTAGTGTTGCGTACCAAACCTGGGTTTCTTCCTAAGGTGGTATCTAATAAGAATATCAATCAGGAGATTGTTGTTCCTTCACTATGTTCTAATCCTTCTTCAAAGAAGGAACGTCTATTACAGTGATTTGCAACCTTTTTTTTGCGGTGGCACACCTTTTTACATTAAAAAATCCTGTGGCACACCACCATCCCAAAATTTTACAAAATCACACATTGTAGCCTAATACAGGATATATATACAGTATATATATATATATATATATATATATATATATATATATATATACACTGTACTGTGCTGTCATGCCATGCCTCCTACAAACTATACATGACATATTGGCATTCATTCACAAACAATCATAATCATTGTCTGTGAATGAATGTCAATGTCATGGTTGTAAATGATGCCTGATGAGCCTGTCACCTCCCAATATTTCAAAATTTGAAAGAGGGACACCCCCGCACTGTTGTCAGTCTGCTGTGGCATACCTGAGGATCTCTCACGGCACACTGGTTGAAAAACACTGGTCTATTACACAATCTTGATGTGGTCCGTGCTTTAAAATTCTATTTACAAGCCACTAAAGATTTTCGTCAAACATCTGCTTAGTTTGTGGTTTACTCTGGACAGAGGAGAGGCCAAAAGGCTTCGGCAACTTCTCTTTCTTTTTGGTTAAGAAGCATAATCCGCTTTGTTTACGAGACTGCTGGCCAGCAGCCTCCTGAGAGAATTACAGCTCATTCCACTAGAGCAGTAGCTTCCACATGGGCTTTTAAAAATGAGGCTTCTGTTGAACAGATTTGTAAGGCGGCGACTTGGTCTTCGCTTCATACCTTTTCTAAATTCTACAAATTTGATACTTTTGCTTCTTCGGAGGCTGTTTTTGGGAGAAAGGTCTTACAGGCAGTGGTGCCCTCCGTTTAAGCGCCTGCCTTGTCCCTCCCTTCATCCGTGTTCTATAGCTTTGGTATTGGTATCCCACAAGTAATGGATGAATCCGTGGACTGGATACACCTTACAAGAGAAAACAAAATTTATGCTTACCTGATCAATTTATTTCTCTTGTGGTGTATCCAGTCCACGGCCCGCCATGTCATTTTAAGGCAGGTGTTATTTATTTTTTAAACTACAGTCACCACTGCACCCTATAGTTTCTCCTTTCTCTTGCTTGTCTTCGGTCGAATGACTGGGAGTGGCAGTTAGGGGAGGAGCTATATAGACAGCTCTGCTGTGGGTGATCCTCTTGCAGCTTCCTGTTGGGAAGGAGAATATCCCACAAGTAATGGATGAATCCGTGGACTGGATACACCACAAGAGAAATAAATTTATCAGGTAAGCATAAATTTTGTTTTTTTATATATTTTTGATACGTACATTGTCGTCCTTTTTAGTATACACAAATGTTTTTTAATGCTTTAAGATATTCCATTTGAAACCCATTCATTTTAACTCATCGATCTTAGTATAACATAATTCCCCATACATTTTCATGTCCCTATTATTTCCCCTTTTTTCTCTCTCTCTTTTTTATCCAATATGTATCAACATACACTATATCCAAATTTTTCCTTTTATTGAATGAAATCCACCAATTGAAACTAGTTTCAGGTGTCAGAACAGTTTTGTATAATATACAGTATATAAAAATCTGAAATTGACAGCATAATGACGAAGTCCGTAATTATGTTGGCATTTATCTCACCATAGAATATCTTATTAAATTGTTTTGGTATATTTGAGCTGATGAAATTCCCTAAAAAGCCTTAGCAAACAGCGACTTTAAGAATAAATAATTCAAATCAAGAATCAACCAATAGGATTACAAAGAATGGCTATAAATAAGATTCACATAGACTCTACAAAATGCTTGACAATGGCCGATAGGCTGAAACGTGTTGCATTCTGGGATACTTATAAGTTTGAAAAAATGAGGTGGGGAGAGATAAGGGACTAAGAGGGGAGTACTAGCACTCAAACTCCTATTATTGTGATATGCTGTATCAAGACAGCTTGATAAAGTATCTAATAAGGTATATAAAATTCATAAGCTTTATTAATGCTATTTAAAATAAATAGATTACATAATAGTGATAAAGATCACTAGCTCACACACCATTATCAAAAAAATATATATATAAAACCAATCACACAAAATTATTTACATAACACCTAACAGACTGCACATTACCACCAGGTGAAGGCCCCCTGTATTCCTGGCCGATAACCGGATACTTCGGCTTCAGGTGATAGGGGCAACACTGGTAGTTAAGTGTGTACGCAGTCAATTGTGGTGACCAAAAATCTTTAAAGTGGATTGTAAAAACCCCACATAAACACGTTTCGGCCGTTATGCAGGCCTTTTTCAATGTGTCTCAGATAAAAAATGACAAGCCGAGTGTCAGCTACAGCCTCTTTTTAAACTTTCAGCTTAAACGCTATTACCAATCACAAGCGTTCATTGCCACACGACCCCGCTAATAGCCTATGGTGTGTGGTGGTTATGGCTTCCATTCAATACTGATGTGCTGGTAAACAGGATTGGCAAGTGTATGAAGACCGTTTCCGATACGTCCACACAATCACGCCCCCTGTCAGAAGTCCGTGACCATACATTTATACTGCGTTTACAATCAACGAGTATCACTGCCACTGAAATCTATATTTACAATGTGAGAGCAGATCGCATACGATATTCATTACCAGGAATCATATACATGTCATCACACACTCGTAACAAACAAGCTTATCAACATCTTAACACGAGCGCTGCATTATTCCGATCTCTGTCAAATTTTCTTGCGTGCTGTGGCTTGGTTGTCAAATCACTTACCAGAAACTCCATAGCAATACCTAAGTACCAGTATCCATTTGATGGATCCAAAAGCAATTATATTAGACTGGAACCTCTAAATTGCTATTAAAATGGCATTCAAAACCGGATAATACTATACAAAGTATTAGTATACAGCATTATATCCCTGTTTACTTTCTCATAGAGATATTCCCATGTTAAGTGCTCATTTAGTCATTCTTGTGCCCAGACACCTAGTAGTCATTCCTACGTAGATTAGATTACATTCACAAGATAAACAGTAAATCACATTCATGCTCTTACAATTGATGTGATTCTTAATAAACCACTTCTTGTTAAATCTGTCTACTATGTATTTCTTTTTGACCATATGTACACATACACTACATTGACCACATGCTATGGATCCCTTATATATAGGTGTCTTATGAGCGTTTCTATTAAAGTGGCTAGATGTAAGGCAATCTCTCAAATTGTTTGCCCTTCTGTAGGTGAACAGAGGTTTGTCAGGAATGATTGTCTGTAGAATATCATCAGTTCCAAGAATATGCCAGTGTTTTCTCATATTTGAAACTGTGTGGCTATGACTGGTGTATGTGGAGATAAACCTTAATGGATCAGATGGTTGGGTACTTTTAGGCTTAAGAAGTTCAGTTCTGTCTTTGCTTAATGCTCTATTGTAAGCTCTTGCCAGAGCTTTTTTTGTGAGATCGGAATAATGCAGCGCTCGTGTTAAGATGTTGATAAGCTTGTTTGTTACGAGTGTGTGATGACATGTATATGATTCCTGGTAATGAATATCGTATGCGATCTGCTCTCACATTGTAAATATAGATTTCAGTGGCAGTGATACTCGTTGATTGTAAACGCAGTATAAATGTATGGTCACGGACTTCTGACAGGGGGCGTGATTGTGTGGACGTATCGGAAACGGTCTTCATACACTAGCCAATCCTGTTTACCAGCACATCAGTATTGAATGGAAGTCATAACCACCACACACCATAGGCTATTAGCGGGGGCGTGTAGCAATGAACGCTTGTGATTGGTAATAGCGTTTAAGCTGAAAGTTTAAAAAGAGGCTGTAGCTGACACTCGGCTTGTCATTTTTTATCTGAGACACATTGAAAAAGGCCTGCATAACGGCTGAAACGCGTTTGTGTGGGGGTTTTACAATCCACTTTAAAGATTTTTTTGTCACCACAATTGACTGCGTACACACTTAACTACCAGTGTTGCCCCTGTCACCTGAAGCCGAAGTATCTGGTTATCGGCCAGGAATACAGGGGGGCTTCACCTGGTGGTAATGTGCAGTCTGTTAGGTGTTATGTAAATAATTTTGTGTGATTGGTTTTATATATATATATTTTTGATAATGGTGTGTGAGCTAGTGATCTTTATCACTATTATGTAATCTATTTATATTAAATAGCATTAATAAAGCTGATGAATTTTATATACCTTATTAGATACTTTATCAAGCTGTCTTGATACAGCATATCACAATAATAGGAGTTTGAGTGCTAGTACTCCCCTCTTAGTCCCTTATCTCTCCCCACCCCCATTTTTTCATATTTAAAGGGGCAGCACCGAGGTTTTACATATACCTCTAAGACAGCCTATATTTACTCTTGACACTGTGCCAATTTTTTGCCCAAATTTGTTATACTTAGAAGTTTCACACGTCCACAAACTGCTGACTCCATTGAGCGCGATTTCTGCAAACAGGAGTTTGCCGGGCCTACCCCATGGGGAATATATTTAAATATTTGCTGTATCGACTCTTATCAAGTCCCTTAACAGACCCTCAGAATGGAGGGCCATCTCAGCAGAAATCCCTAAAGGGTAACCATTGAAGACCCTCCTACGGACACTTGCTGTTCGCACTAATTTCTAGCATCGAGCACGGAGGTGCATTTGGAGCTACACTAAAGACCTTTCCACGGACACTTGCTGCCCGCATTAATTTCTAGCATCCAGCACGGAGGTGCATTTGGAGCCAAACCAAAGATCTTTCTACGGATACTTGCTGCCCCTAAGAATTTCTAGCATCCAGCACGGAGGTGCATTTGGAGCTACACACGCTTAGCCGGCATAAACAATTTACCTGGATCCGCAGCATCCACATTTGAAAATAGCACCAATTGTTTGGAGCCATTTAGCAATCAGGCTATCTCGAACCTACAGTTTTGACAGCACCTGCTGTCCCTCTTGGAAACGCAAAGGAATCTTTAAACGATTCAATGTGTAAACCTCTATACAGTTTAATACCATTGATACAGTGAAACAGAGATATGTCAACACAAGAAAAAGCCCCTGCTGT
Source organism: Bombina bombina (assembly GCF_027579735.1). Lineage (NCBI taxonomy): Eukaryota > Metazoa > Chordata > Amphibia > Anura > Bombinatoridae > Bombina > Bombina bombina. The sequence goes on from NC_069501.1 coordinate 1,132,388,504, forward strand.
CTTTGTTTTGGACATACAAGGGAAATCATACACTACGGAGTATCCTTATTGAGCAAGAATTTTATACTCCTCCTTTGGGATAAAACTGCAGAAATTATCAGTGAGACGTTTATCTTCAGAGTAATGTCCTGGTGGATACTCACTTTTAATCTCCTGATATAACATATATTCAAACTATATAAAAATAAACAATAGGTTTTTAGTTGGATTTCGTTCATATATATTTTTTAACATACTATCCCCAATTCTAGAATTAATATATATTTATAGATTTTATTACCATCAGAGGTCTTGGAATAGCTTTTGAGCGCTCCCTTATTATCCTTTTTTGTGTAACATTGTAAAGCATACTGTCACATGCTTTCTTAGAGTAAACAGAATCCTATGAGAAGTCTTCAGTCTGCCTCCTGTTCATACATATGCCTGTTCACTTCCTATGTAGAATAAGCTAGTGCAGATGAAACAAGAACAGCTCTGATGTCTCTCGGTAGAGTATGCTCTCTTTATATCAAAGCTACTGTATATTTAGTTGCTGACCTCAGTCATGGTGGTTTTGTTTTCTGGGATTTGCGTTTATAAATCAGTGTTTGTCTCCATGTGTTTATTACTAGTTTGTCTCTTTACAGAAGTAGTCTGCTTATCCATTTCTGGAGTCTTGTTCTAGCTGAATTTTTATGCACTAAACATCCATGCATTATAGTATCTGAGTTAAATGCCTGCCTGTACTGCAGTTCAAGGGTCATGGCTCCTTCACAAGCAGCATTATTATGTTGGTGTAATGTTGTATTTGGCTTTACCACCTCTAGCAGTGCCTTTCATCACCCCTACAATTCATATAAGGGCCTTTCTAGATTTTTGTAAAATTATTTTTGGGGTTTAAAACTTTTGTTCTTTGACATACCCCAAAAACCTAGATCTTAAAGATTGTTATTATGAGGAGAAAGGTAAACTGTCACATACCTTTACAAGGCAACTGTCCCTCCAGGAATGGAACCCAGAAGCTGAGAAGTGTTAAAAATACACTTTCCCAACAATCTAGATGAGACCCAGGAAATGGCTAAGGAATTAGGCAGATTCGTAGTAAGGAAGTCATCAATGTGCCGAAGAGACTGTACTAGGGATCAGACAGAGGCGCTGTCAGGTTTAGGCTGAGGTCAGTAACTTGTGGGATCAGGAGACAAAAGTGTCATGAACAAGCCAAGGTCAAAATTGAATGTAGCAGGACAATAGCAGACGAGGGCACAAATGAAGAGAATTGTCAGAGGACATTCAGGTCAATACACAAAGCAGGCAGAAGCAAACAGGAACACGCGCAAAAATATGCAATTAATTGCATCATTAAATAGTTTTTTTGATATATTGTAGTGTAGTTTTTCAAAATTTCACATTTCTGTATAAAACAATTAGCCTAACTAAATGGATTGTATTGTCTTTAAAAAAAAAAAAATATTGCCAGGTGGAAATTTGTGAAGGAGCAATAACCCACTTCAAAGACCAACCATAACGGCAGCCTTTAAATCCTATGCAAGAGTCGGGAGGCTTCTATTTTGTAGATAGTTTTTTGAGAGAGCATGTTTTCCTTCATAGCCATGTTCAGCCTCACTTCAGTATGCCATTATATTCCACTGCATGTGCCACACATAGCATTTGTTCCATAGGTTACTATCCCTTGGTTTAAGGGTAGATTGAGTTGTGCTAGTGTCATGGGTTCAAATCTCAATGAAGACATATTTATGAATTTATTTATTTTAACAGGTATCAGAGCTTATTCTGAAATGACCTTGAAACTAAAAACAAGCAAACCTGTAATCTGTGAATCAATTCAAATAATCCCAGCACATGTAATGTATAATGTATATTACACATTTAAATATGTTATATCATCATTTATTATATAAGCACCTGTGAATAGCCACACATCCCACCATTCAGATCAAAATCCACACATACAGAAAGAGGTGAAAAAAGGAAATAAACTTAAAGTGAAGGTCCATTTTCATGAATTAGTGCCCGGTTTTTAATAATCCTATTAAAAACAAGGGCACTTTAACTCATCAAAATTGACATTTCACTTGTTTTCTTCAAAAACTTACCTTTTAATCCTGACAGCCGCTGCAGCGCTTCCTCCGCCCGTCGCAAGCCCTCTTAGCGGATCCAAAATGACGAATCTGGCTTCCACCAATCACGGCGGAAGCCGGATTCGTCATTTGACGTATGAAGAGGCTTCCGACGGCCAGGGGAATCACTGGAGCGGCTGTCAGGATTAAAAGGTATGTTTTTGAAGAAAACAAGTGAAATGTCAATTTTGATTAATTAAAGTGCCCTTGTTTTTAATAGTGTTATTAATAACCGGTCACTAACTGATCGAAATTGACCTTCATATTAAAGAGAAAAAAAAAACACAAACACCCCCAATCCCTTGAGAAAGGGCAAAGTCCCGAAACGCGTCAGTTTTTCCAGCATCATCACATGAACATTTGACCATGCTGTATGCTACCCTGGGCAGTGATAGTATCTTTGAACCTTGACTTTCACAATCTGAGTATTTGCTTATACGAAAGGAAATTGCAAGTATTTTGCAACTAAGGCTTTTTCTCTGTGATGTGGAACATATATTGTAGATTACAAAATGTGCCATTATTTAAGATGCAATAATATGTTGAAGTGCTGTTAAGTTTGATATAAACACAAGCAGTTTAATTTAAAGGGACAGTCTAGTCAAAATTATACTATTGTGATTCATATAGGACATGCAATTTTAAACAACTTTTCAATTTACTTTTAACATCAAATTTCCTTTGTTCTTTTGGTATTCTTTGTTGAAAGCCAAACCCAAGTATGCTCATATGCGTATTTCTAAGTCCTTGAAGGACGCTTCTTATCTCAGTGCATTTAGACAGGTTTTTTTTTCAGCTAGACAGCGTTAGTTCATGTGTGTCATATAGATACCATTGTGCTATCTCCCATGTAGTTATTTGAGTCAGCTCTGATTAGCTAAAATGCAAGTCTGTCAAAAGAACTGAGATAAGGGGGCAGTCTTCAGAGGCTTAGATACAAGGTAATCACAGTGGTAAAAAGTATATTAATATAACCGTCTTGGTTATGCAAAACTGGGTATGGGTAGTAAAGGGATTAAATATATTTCTCCAACATTGGTGTGTCCGGTCCACGGCGTCATCCTTACTTGTGGGAATATCTCCTCCCCAACAGGAAATGGCAAAGAGTCCCAGCAAAGCTGGCCACATAGTCCCTCCTAGGCTCCGCCCACCCCAGTCATTCTCTTTGCCGTTGCACAGGCAACATCTCCACGGAGATGGTTAAGAGTATGTGGTGTTTAAATGTAGTTTTTTTATTCTACTATCAAGAGTTTGTTATTTTAAAATAGTGCTGGTATGTACTATTTGCTCTGAAACAGAAAAAGATGAAGATTTCTGTTTGTGAGAGGAAGATGATTTTAGCAGACAGTAACTAAAATCGATTGCTGTTTCCACATAGGACTGTTGAGATGAAGTAACTTCAGTTGGGGGAAACAGTTAGCAGACTTTTCTGCTTAAGGTATGACTAGCCATATTTCTAACAAGACTGTGTAATGCTGGAAGGCTGTCATTTCCCCTCATGGGGACTGGTAAGCCATTTTCTTAGTTTCAAACAGAATAAAGGGCTTAATATGGGCTATAAAACTGGTAGACACTCTTATGGGCTAAATCGATTGCTTTATTTGGACATTTTATACATTTTAATGCTGATAATTCACACTTATAAACTTGGGGAACGTTTTTTAACGTCAGGCACTATGTTAGACACCTTTTCCAGTCAGGAAGGGCCTTCCCAGTTGTAGGCTGAGCCTCATTTTCGCGCCATTACTGCGCAGTTGTTTTTGAGAGCAAGACATGCAGATGCATGTGTGAGGACCTGAAAATAGTTGGAAAAGTGTCTAGAAGGCGTCATTTGGTATCGTATTCCCCTCTGGGCTTGGTTAGGTCACAGCAAAGACTGTAGCTGGGACTGTATAGGGGTTAATTTTATAAACGGCTCCGGTTCCGTTATTTTAAGGGTTAAAGCTCTGAAAATTGGTATGCAATACTTTTAATGCTTTAAGACACTGTGGTGAATTTTGGTAAATTTTGAACAATTCCTTCATACTTTTTCACATATTCAGTAATAAAGTGTACTCTGTTTAAAATTTAAAGTGACAGTAATGGTTTTGTTTTAAAACGGTTTTTGTGCTTTATTGACAAGTTTAAGCCTATTTAACATGTCTGTGCCTTCGGATAAGCTATGTTCTATATGTATGAAAGCCAATGTGTCTCCCCATTCAAAATTGTGTGATAATTGTGCCATAGCGTCCAAACAAAGTAAGGACAGTACTGCCACAGATAATGAAATTGCCCAAGATGATTCCTCAGATGAGGGGCGTAGACATGATACTACATGATCTCCTACTGTGTCTACACCAGTTTTGCCCACGCAGGAGGCCCCTAGTACATCTAGCGCGCCAATGCTTATTACCATGCAACAATTGACGGCTGTAATGGATAACTCCATAGCAAATATTTTATCCAAAATGCCTGCATATCAGAGAAAGCGCGATTGCTCTGTTTTAAACACTGAAGAGCAGGAGGGCGCTGATGATAATTGTTCTGTCATACCCTCACACCAATCTGAAGTGGCCATGAGGGAGGTTTTGTCAGATGGGGAAATTTCAGATTCAGGAAAAATTTCTCAACAAGCTGAACCTGATGTTGTGACATTTAAATTTAAATTAGAACATCTCCGCGCACTGCTTAAGGAAGTGTTATCTACTCTGGATGATTGTGACAACTTGGTCATTCCAGAGAAATTATGCAAGATGGACAAGTTTCTAGAGGTTCCGGTGCACCCCGACGCTTTTCCTATACCCAAGCGGGTGGTGGACATAGTGAATAAGGAGTGGGAGAAGCCCGGCATACCTTTTGTTCCCCCCCCCCCCTATATTTAAGAAATTATTTCCTATGGTCGACCCCAGAAAGGACTTATGGCAGACAGTCCCTAAGGTCGAGGGGGCAGTTTCTACTCTAAACAAGCGAACTACTATTCCTATCGAGGATAGTTGTGCTTTCAAAGATCCTATGGATAAAAAATTAGAAGGTTTGCTTAAAAAGATTTTTGTACAGCAAGGTTACCTCCTACAACCCATTTCGTGCATTGTTCCTGTCACTACAGCAGCGTGGTTCTGGTTCGAGGAACTAGAAAAGTCGCTCAGTAGAGAGACTCCATATGAGGAGGTTATGGACAGAGTTCACGCACTTAAGTTGGCTAACTCCTTTATTTTGGATGCCGCTTTGCAATTAGCTAGATTAGCAGCAAAAAATTCAGGGTTTGCAATTGTGGCGCGCAGAGTGCTTTGGCTAAAGTCTTGGTCAGCGGATGTATCATCCAAGACAAAATTGCTTAACATCCCTTTCAAAGGTAAAACTCTCTTTGGGCCAGAATTGAAAGAGATTATCTCTGACATCACTGGGGGAAAGGGTCACGCCCTTCCACAAGATAGGCCTTTCAAGGCCAAGAATAAGTCTAATTTTCGTTCCTTTCGCAATTTCAGGAACGGACCGGCCTCTAATTCTGCATCCTCTAAGCAAGAGGGTAATGCCTCACAGCCCAAACCAGCCTGGAAACCTATGCAAGGCTGGAACAAGGGTAAGCAGGCCAAAAAGCCTGCTGCTGCTAACAAAACAGCATGAAGGAGTAGCCCCCGATCCGGGACCGGATCTAGTAGGGGGCAGACTCTCTCTCTTTGCTCAGGCTTGGGCAAGAGATGTCCAGGATCCCTGGGCACTAGAAATAGTTTCTCAGGGTTATCTTCTGGAATTCGGGGAACTACCCCCAAGGGGAAGGTTCCACATGTCTCACTTATCCTTAAACCAAATAAAGAGACAGGCGTTCTTACATTGTGTAGAAGACCTGTTAAAGATGGGAGTAATACACCCTGTTCCAAGGACGGAACAAGGAATGGGATTTTACTCAAATCTGTTCGTAGTTCCCAAAAAAGAGGGAACCTTCAGACCAATTCTGGATTTAAAGATCCTAAACAAATTTCTCAGGGTACCATCGTTCAAAATGGAAACCATTCGAACGATCCTACCCACTATCCAGGAAGGTCAATTTATGACTACCGTGGATCTAAAGGATGCGTACCTACATATTCCTATCCACAAAGAACATCATCAGTTCCTAAGGTTCGCCTTTCTGGACAAACATTACCAGTTTGTGGCCCTACCATTCGGGTTAGCCACTGCTCCAAGGATTTTCACAAAGGTACTCGGGTCCCTTCTAGCGGTTTTAAGACTGAGGGGCATTGCAGTAGTACCGTACTTGGACGACATTCTAATACAAGCGTTGTCCCTTTCAAAAGCAAAGGCTCATACAGACATCGTTCTGGCCTTTCTCAGATCTCACGGATGGAAGGTGAACATAGAAAAAAGTTCTCTGTCTCCGTCAACAAGAGTTCCCTTCTTGGGAACAATAATAGATTCCTTAGAAATGAGGATTTTTTTGACAGATGTCAGAAAGTCAAAACTTCTAAGCGCTTGTCAAGCTATTCACTCTGTTCCACGTCCTTCCGTAGCTCAGTGCATGGAAGTAGTAGGGTTGATGGTTGCAGCAATGGACATAGTTCCTTTTGCGCGAATTCATCTAAGACCATTACAACTGTGCATGCTCAAACAGTGGAATGGGGACTATACAGACTTGTCTCCAGTGATTCAAGTAGATCAGAAGACCAGAGATTCACTCCGTTGGTGGCTGACCCTGGACCATCTATCCCAGGGAATGAGCTTCCGCAGACCAGAGTGGGTCATTGTCACGACCGACGCCAGCCTAGTGGGCTGGGGCGCGGTCTGGGAACCCCTGAAAGCTCAGGGACTATGGTCTCGGGAAGAGTCTCTTCTCCCGATAAACATTCTGGAACTAAGAGCGATATTCAATGCTCTCAGGGCTTGGCCTCAGCTTGCAAAGGCCAGATTCATAAGATTCCAATCAGACAACATGACGACTGTTGCGTATATCAATCATCAGGGGGGAACAAGGAGTTCCCTAGCGATGAAAGAAGTGACCAAAATAATACAATGGGCGGAGGATCACTCCTGCCATCTATCTGCGATCCACATCCCAGGTGTGGAAAACTGGGAGGCGGATTATCTGAGTCGTCAGACATTCCATCCGGGGGAGTGGGAACTCCACCCGGAGATCTTTGCCCAGTTGACTCAATTATGGGGCATTCCAGACATGGATCTGATGGCGTCTCGTCAGAACTTCAAGGTTCCTTGCTACGGGTCCAGATCCAGGGATCCCAAGGCGACTCTAGTGGATGCACTAGTAGCACCTTGGACCTTCAACCTAGCTTATGTGTTTCCACCGTTTCCTCTCATTCCCAGGCTGGTAGCCAGGATCAAACAGGAGAGGGCCTCGGTGATCTTGATAGCTCCTGCGTGGCCACGCAGGACTTGGTATGCAGACCTGGTGAATATGTCATCGGTTCCACCATGGAAGCTACCTTTGAGACAGGATCTTCTTGTTCAGGGTCCATTCGAACATCCAAATCTTGTCTCCCTCCAGCTGACGGCTTGGAGATTGAACGCTTGATTCTATCAAAGCGTGGGTTTTCAGATTCGGTGATTGATACTCTGGTTCAGGCCAGAAAACCGGTAACTAGAAAGATTTACCATAAAATATGGAAAAGATATATCTGCTGGTGTGAATCCAAGGGATTCCCTTGGAATAAGGTAAAAATTCCTAAGATTCTTTCCTTTCTACAAGAAGGTTTGGATAAAGGATTATCTGCGAGTTCTCTAAAGGGACAGATTTCTGCTTTATCTGTCTTACTACACAAACGATTGGCAGCTATGCCAGATGTTCAAGCATTTGTTCAGGCTCTGGTTAGGATCAAGCCTGTTTACAAACCTTTGACTCCTCCCTGGAGTTTAAATCTAGTTCTTTCAGTACTTCAAGGGGTTCCGTTTGAACCTCTACATTCCATAGATATTAAGTTGTTATCTTGGAAAGTCTTGTTTTTGGTTGCTATTTCTTCTGCTAGAAGAGTTTCAGAGTTATCTGCTCTGCAGTGTTCTCCGCCCTATCTGGTGTTCCATGCAGATAAGGTGGTTTTGCGTACTAAGCCTGGTTTCCTTCCAAAGGTTGTTTCTAACAAAAATATTAACCAGGAGATAGTTGTACCTTCTTTGGGTCCGAATCCAGTTTCAAAGAAGGAACGCTTGTTACACAATTTGGACGTAGTCCGTGCTCTAAAATTCTATTTAGAAGCTACAAAAGATTTCAGACAAACATCTTCTCTGTTTGTCGTCTATTCTGGTAAAAGGAGAGGTCAAAAAGCGACTTCTACCTCTCTTTCCTTTTGGCTTAAAAGCATCATCCGATTGGCTTACGAGACTGCCGGACGGCAGCCTCCTGAAAGAATCACAGCTCACTCCACTAGGGCTGTGGCTTCCACATGGGCCTTCAAGAACGAGGCTTCTGTTGATCAGATATGTAAGGCAGCGACTTGGTCTTCACTGCACACTTTTGCCAAATTTTACAAATTTGCTATTTTTGGGAGAAAGGTTTTGCAAGCCGTGGTGCCTTCCGTTTAGGTAACCTGATTTGCTCCCTCCCTTCATCCGTGTCCTAAAGCTTTGGTATTGGTTCCCACAAGTAAGGATGACGCCGTGGACCGGACACACCAATGTTGGAGAAAACAGAATTTATGCTTACCTGATAAATTACTTTCTCCAACGGTGTGTCCGGTCCACGGCCCGCCCTGGTTTTTTTTAATCAAGTCTGATGAATTATTTTCTCTAACTACAGTCACCACGGTACCATATGGTTTCTCCTATATTTTTCCTCCTGTCCGTCGGTCGAATGACTGGGGTGGGCGGAGCCTAGGAGGGACTATGTGGCCAGCTTTGCTGGAACTCTTTGCCATTTCCTGTTGGGGAGGAGATATTCCCACAAGTAAGGATGACGCCGGGGACCGGACACACCGTTGGAGAAAGTAATTTATCAGGTAAGCATAAATTCTGTTTTTGAAACAATACAAATTCTGGAGTAGACTGTGCCTTTAAGGCTATTTGAGCATATTTGTGTATACGTAGTTGAGCATAAAATAAAACAGGATATTTTATGAAGTTGACTTTTTGAGGTATTGAATAGATGTATACCGGATAAATGTATACAACATGTTGTTAGAAGTTGATTTAAAGAGACAGTTACCATATTACATTGGATATTATTAGAGACTTTGTTTCTTTCAAGTTCTATATGTATGCTCAATAGGTTCTTACAATTTGCTATCACAATTAAAGAGACAGAGACGCTCAATATTACTTTCTGTGGATTGAAGTGCACCTGATGATATACCTGAGGGTTATATTTAAAGGGACACAGACATTTTATCTCTACCCCAGATTTCCCTTTGGGGGAATATACATTCCATATTGTTCAAGTTGATTACAGTATTGACGGTCAAGTCCCCCTCTTGGGATGTCTTGGTGGGGGAGGACGTTGTGGTTTTTTAATTTTGTGTTTCTTCTTTTTTATTTTTTTTTATTTTTTACTTTAATAGTAATTTTGTTATTACATATTGTAAAGTGATTTCATAAATACTGTGTTGTGATATATATTACCTGTGCTGGGATTATTTGTATTAATTGATTCTTGGTGGGTATAGAGGCAATACCTGTCAAGAAAAGGTTATACTTTATTATAATGTATTACACTTTACTGGGTGGTGCTGTTACTAAATAATTATTTATATTTGTTTTGTAATCTGTGAAATTCATACTTAGTTGACAAATAAAAAAAATTTAATAAATCTGGAAATTCAGTGGGGTAAAAACAAATGCAGGTCCATGTAGAATGCCTACCGAAGTTTTAAAGGCCTCTTCTATTCTTAAAGCAACACTTACCCTGTCTGAAGAATATCATGTTCCTTTGAGTTCATCTGTGTAATGGAAAATATTAAATTCTTTGCTTAAATGAAATTATTTTTCTTATTTGTATATATGATAGGTAGGGAGGTGTAGTGCATGCAGTGACATTTGTCAGTATAGGAATTTCCCTGTTGCTTATTTAGCTAAGCACGTAAAAGGGACACTAAACCCAATTTTTTTTCTTTCGTGAGTCAGATAGAGCAGGCAATTTTAAGCAACTTTCTTAATTTACTCCTATTATCAATTTTTCTTTGTTCTCTTGCTATCTTTATTTGAAAAAGCAGGAATGTAAAGTGGGTAGCGCTTGCTGATTGGTGGCTAAATGTAGCCACCAATCAGCAAGGGCTATCCAGGGTGCTGAACCAAAGATGGGTTGGCTCCTAAGCTTTACATTCCTGCTTTTTCAAATAAAGATAGCATGAGAACAAAGAAAAATTGATAATAGGAGTAAACTAAGAAAGTTGCTTAAAATTGCCTGCTCTATCTGACTCATGAAATAAAAAAATGGGTTTAGTATCCCTTTAAACTTAGCTCTTCTCCAGCCTGATCATCTCTTTTTTTTCTGATTATTACAAGTACAGACTTCTGCTAATAATGCTCATGTGACCCCAACACCAAGGAACATTTTTTCAGGGTTCGAGCATCTGTTCTTTGGAAGAATACATTTTCTTTTTTGATATTTGTACTTCTTATCTCACTTGCGAAACTTCTCAAGTGGTTTATAAGCCTCAATTTTATTTCAAATGTCATTTAACCCTCCATTAGTGCTGCCTGTGGACTGTTAGACCTTTTTCTTACAAGACCTGTGACATACATGAGAATTCTCTAAGCTGCATATGTGCACTGTGGCCAACCATTGATAGTTACCCTGCAAGAACTATATGATGGCTTCAGCTGATTACCCTAGTTGTCTTCCTCTAGATCCAGTCTTTGCATGCCTAACATTTTATATTATTTGTTTCTTTGGTAAGCATAAATTATGTTTTTGAATGTGAAGAAATAAATGTATTTTATTTGTGTATGTATATATGTGCGAGTGTCTGTGTCAATATGTGTGTGTGTGTGTGTATGTGATATATATATATATGTGTGTGTGTGTGTGTATGTGATATATATATATATATATGTGTATGTGTGTGTATGTATGTATATTTGAATTTATATAATTTCTTTTTATTCTTTCTAGGTTTTTTATGCTGTGTTGGATCAGATTTTCCATGGAAAACATCCTCTTAAAGGTTCAACAACTGAGATTTTAAAAGAAACCCAGGAAGCATTCTATGGATTACCTTATGTACCTCAGACAGTGAGTACAAGTTTCATATAGATAAACTGGACCGTATTCTCATCTAAGATATTTGTATTTCCTTTAAAGAGACACTAAACCCCAAAAAAATTATTTAATGACTCAGAGCATGCAATTTTAAGCAACTTTATAATTTACTTTGTTCCCTTGCTATCTTTATTTAAAAAGCAGGAATGTGATGCATAGGAGCCGGACCATTTTTGGTTTAGAACCTGGGTTCTGCTTGCTTATTGGTGGGTAAATGTAAGCCTCCAATAAGCAAGCGCTATCCATGGTGCTGAACTTAAAATGGGCTGGCTGCTAAGATTTACTGCTTTTAAAATAAAGATAGCAAGAGAACAAAGAAACATTGATAATAGGAGTAAATTAGAAAGTTGCTTAAAATGTCATGCTCTATCTGAATCATGAAAGAAAAAAATTGGGTTCAGTGTCCCTTTAAGGAACAATTTCTAATGAAATTGCTTATTTAAAGGGACAGTTATTTTTTTTTCCATTTTATTTGTTCCCAATGATTCATTGTATCTACTAGAGTTTATTAAATTGTTAACAAATAGCTCTCTTGCCTATATATCGGCATTTGAAATAGCTGATTTTTTTCTGTGCTATCCCTACCTAAACTGAAGGTTTGAGCAAATCCAGTAATTTCATATTTTTAAAAAAAAGAAACAGAAATGTAAAGGAGCAATATCTCATGCATTTTATACTCTACAACTGGTATAACAAGTTATTAGGAGCACATTAAGGGGGAAACAGTTTTACAGTACACTTTCTATTTAATGCAGTGGTGTCAAACTCATTTAAGTGCAGCTTCCGTTGGCCGCAGACTACCTACATATCTTTCCATTTCTAAACAAAGCAGTGGCGTTTGCTATAACTGTATAATTTTCAAAAGAATGTGTTCTGTAACACAGAAACGCACTCTGTTTTCAGAAGGTGATATTTGGTTGAATTCCCACAAACTTTTTTTTCTCTTCTCTAGTAGCCTTGTTCTAAGCTCAGTTTAGCATACGCATGCGTATAGTATAACATTTCCTCTGCATTATAAAGAGTGGATCACAATGCTTTCAGCATAGCGATCCACTTTTTATATATTGATAGACATATACCTGGTGTGATAGCTGCCAAGAACCTATTTATAAAATCTACATATAAAAATATTATTTATATATATACAGGGAGTGCAGAATTATTAGGCAAGTTGTATTTTTGAGGATTAATTTTATTATTGAACAACAACCATGTTCTCAATGAACCCAAAAAACTCATTAATATCAAAGCTGAATAGTTTTGGAAGTAGTTTTTAGTTTGTTTTTAGTTATAGCTATTTTAGGGGGATATCTGTGTGTGCAGGTGACTATTACTGTGCATAATTATTAGGCAACTTAACAAAAAACAAATATATACCCATTTCAATTATTTATTTTTACCAGTGAAACCAATATAACATCTCAACATTCACAAATATAGATTTCTGACATTCAAAAACAAAACAAAAACAAATCAGTGACCAATATAGCCACCTTTCTTTGCAAGGACACTCAAAAGCCTGCCATCCATGGATTCTGTCAGTGTTTTGATCTGTTCACCATCAACATTGCGTGCAGCAGCAACCACAGCCTCCCAGACACTGTTCAGAGAGGTGTACTGTTTTCCCTCCTTGTAAATCTCACATTTGATGATGGACCACAGGTTCTCAATGGGGTTCAGATCAGGTGAACAAGGAGGCCATGTCATTAGATTTTCTTCTTTTATACCCTTTCTTGCCAGCCAAGCTGTGGAGTACTTGGACGCGTGTGATGGAGCATTGTCCTGCATGAAAATCATGTTTTTCTTGAAGGATGCAGACTTCTTCCTGTACCACTGCTTGAAGAAGGTGTCTTCCAGAAACTGGCAGTAGGACTGGGAGTTGAGCTTGACTCCATCCTCAACCCGAAAAGGCCCCACAAGCTCATCTTTGATGATACCAGCCCAAACCAGTACTCCACCTCCACCTTGCTGGCGTCTGAGTCGGACTGGAGCTCTCTGCCCTTTACCAATCCAGCCACGGGCCCATCCATCTGGCCCATCAAGACTCACTCTCATTTCATCAGTCCATAAAACCTTAGAAAAATCAGTCTTGAGATATTTCTTGGCCCAGTCTTGACGTTTCAGCTTGTGTGTCTTGTTCAGTGGTGGTTGTCTTTCAGCCTTTCTTACCTTGGCCATGTCTCTGAGTATTGCACACCTTGTGCTTTTGGGCACTCCAGTGATGTTGCAGCTCTGAAATATGGCCAAACTGGTGGCAAGTGGCATCTTGGCAGCTGCACGCTTGACTTTTCTCAGTTCATGGGCAGTTATTTTGTGCCTTGATTTTTCCACACGCTTCTTGCGACCCTGTTGACTATTTTGAATGAAACGCTTGATTGTTCGATGATCACGCTTCAGAAGCTTTGCAATTTTAAGAGTTCTGCATCCCTCTGCAAGATATCTCACTATTTTTGACTTTTCTGAGCCTGTCAAGTCCTTCTTTTGACCCATTTTGCCAAAGGAAAGGAAGTTGCCTAATAATTATGCACACCTGATATAGGGTGTTGATGTCATTAGACCACACCCCTTCTCATTACAGAGATGCACATCACCTAATATGCTTAATTGGTAGTAGGCTTTCGAGCCTATACAGCTTGGAGTAAGACAACATGCATAAAGAGGATGATGTGGTCAAAATACTCATTTGCCTAATAATTCTGCACTCCCTGTATACCGTATTGTCCTGAGTATAGGCTGCACTTTTTTTCCAAAGGGGATAATGGTTTCAATGAGAATCTTTAAAAAAAACAGTACAGCTACCGTATTTCTGTGAGCATCAAAAAAAAAAAAATACTGTTTTACTGTTCTACTAATGTGTATGTTTTCTTTAAAAAATAGATTTTCTTTAAAATGGCACCAAAATTTTATAATTGGGTCCGGTCTATTCTCGGGACAATATGGTTATATTTTATCAAATATAAAGTGTGATTTTCGTAACAGAGAAAATGATGGAAAAGAATGGGCAAAAAAGATGCTGGAAAACAGGGCTGCCATAGTAATGAACACATATAAAGAAGTGCTGCATGTGTCAAATAAAAATCATTATGTGCTTTTCTGTGTTTCTGTTTGCCTTTTTTTAAGAACAACAATGTGACTCGTTAAAGTCTCAGGGGTTTAAATGATCTTGTTAAAGTAGCGTAGCTGCTCACTATACAACAAGTGAATCACAATGCCGGAAGAATGGGATACAGTCATTGTAATGGAGAGCTGAATGGAGGTTGCCCTAACAGTAAGCGCACTCGCTCTTTACGTAATAAGCATATTATAATTATCATTGTTCTTTAGGTCACAGGCCACTAGCTTGACACCCCTACTTTAAACTAAAATAAATAAATGGTTCTACAGCTAAGGTACTATGTATGGTTATGTCATTAAAGGGCAGTGCATTGAATTTGACATGTTTAGACATGTCTCAAAAACTCTGTGTTCTGTAGTGTTTTAGGATAAAGAAAGGTAGACTAGGGAAGAAAGCAGGACCCCTAAGATTCAGAGTAAAACTGAAATTTTTCCCTATGGAATATTCAAGGGACAAAAATAAGAGACTTAATCAGCTGAGAAATCCATAACAACTTGAAAATGTGCTTTTAGCTAACATGACAGTTTAGAACTCAATTCCTTACACCAAGCCCTGGAAACTGTGCTCCTTTAGTAAAACAAAAATATATATAGATATTGTATCAAAGTACACATAAAAAGAAACAGATTGCATAAAAAACACAAACAACTTACTTGTTTTCTTGCTAAAGGAGCACTTAGTAAATCTCAGTGTAGCCTCTGCCTGCAGCTAGATAAGTTGTCACGTGATTTTTGTGTTAGGACCTCTTTTAAGCATTGATAATAAACTGCAGCTATTATCAGCTTTAAAGGAAAAGCTGCTCTTTTTCCTTCCCGTAGAGACCACAGCCCATTTGAGGGGCAGTGACAGGAAATAATTGACTCTTCTCAATTGGTGTTTCAAAAAAAATAATACTATAAGGTAAAATTCTTTTTAAATGATTAATACATATTTCAATGATTTCTAATGAGTATAACCCACTGTTTGTTGTGTTTTATATTTCAACAATGAAACATATTATTTTATATCCTTTAAGGGAGCTGGATGGTGGTAGCTATTCAAACTTCTCAATCTCTGCTCCTTTAAGTCTTAGAAACCCCCAAGACCCACCATTTAAAGGCAATTGCGTTCCTTGGGGGTATACAGTAAAAGCACTTGTAATAGGGGAACAAAGGCATACACACACTATTGTTTTTATAACCTTGTTTATTCAATTCATTTTTCTTTCGGTATAATGATGGTCCATAGGATTCTATAACATGTGGGATATAATTCCCACCACTAGGGGGAGTCCAAGAACCCAGACAAGAGCTATAACTCTCCCCCACTTCCCCTCTCTAATCAGTTCTGTTCCTGGCCTCTCGGGAGGTGGTTGAGAATATAGATATTTATGCTAACTCTTAGGAGCATCTATTACATAATCTGGATGTGGTCAGAGTTCTATCTTAACTCTACTAAAGATTTCAGAATATCTTCTAGTCTGTGTGTTCACTATTCTGGGGTTTGTAAGGGGCAGAAAGCTACTAAGGTAGCATTGGCCTCTTGGCTCAAACACGTGATTCAAATGGCTTACTTGGTGGCAGGGAAGTTGTCTCCTAAGCATATCACAGCTCATTCTACAAGAGCAGTTATAACTTTATGGGCATTTAAGAATGATGCATCCTTGGAACACGTGTTATGGAATCCTATGGACCATCATTATTTTACGAAAGAAATTATAATTTATGCTTACCTGATAAATTATTTTCTTTTGGAATAATTAAGGTCCATAAGCCCCGTCCTTTAAAAAAAAAAAAAAAAAAAAACATTTTGGGCAGTAATTTTAATGGCACCTCTACAGACCCTTTATCTTTCCAACCTATATGTGTTCCTATTCTCTGCTTGGCTATACGTTGAACTGATTAGAGAGGGAAAGTGGGAGGGATTTAAAGCTCTTGTGTGGGTTCTTGGTCTCCTCCTAGCGGCGGGAATTATATCCCACGTTATGGAATACTATGGACCATCATTGTTCCGAAAGAAAATCAGGTGAGCATAAATTATAATTTTTACACTTTTTGTTGCAGATTTCTTACATCTGATATATACATAAAATAATGATATAGTTTGATGCTACTGGGTCTTCTGGGAAAAAAATAGAATATGAGTGGGTTTCACACTGAAAAATGGCCTGCTTTAGGGCTTAAATATGACCTGCATCTAAAAGCTGCACTACAGCTCACCATAGGAGTGGAAATGGCTCAGCAGTTAAAGGAACATTTAAACACTAAATACATTGTTTAAGCAGAGTATTGAGGTTATTCCCCACCTCCCTCTAGTCATAGGTGCCACCATTTTAAAATCTAACTTTCCCCGCATTTCAGCATTGACCTGTTTGCATGTGTGCAGAAACTCTCCTTCAGATATCTGCTGTGACACCTAGGTTCCAAAATAGTGACATGGAAAGTAATATGTTTAATGTCTCTTTAAAATCCCCTGAGACCCTTGCAGCTGAGCATGTTATGATTTAATATTATTGGTTAAGTAAAACAAAAGTTGCATTCAAACTTATTAGGCAGTCATCAACAATACTAATTAGCTGTTTTTATTTAGTTTTGACCATGTCCATTAAGATATTTTTACATTGTAAAAACATGTGATAACCCTGTTTTTTTGCCATGAAGCTAGCTAAACAACTTTCCAATTTACTTCTGTTATCTTATCTGCTTCATTCTCTTGATATCCTTTGTTGAAAAGCATATCTGAAAAGGCTCAGTAGCTGTTTATTTGCGGCTGCACATTGATGCCTCGTGTGATTGATTAACCCATGTGCAATTATATTTCTTCGACAGAGCATACCTAAAGAATGAAGCAAATTAGATGATAGAAGTAAATTAGTACGTTGTTTAAAACTGTATTCTCTGGAGAGACTTCCGGTAGGCGGAGCTACAGTGTTTCACTGTTCAGTAAGAGCTCCATAAACAAACTTATGTTAAAACCAAATTTAAGAGCCACACTGGCTCCCAATCCTTTCCTTGGCATCGTCTGGTAGCCTGGAGGTATCGTACATCAGTGATACTGAAGTTTTTGAGGCTCAACATCTGCAACCTCACCACCGGAACGGCATCAGTGAAAGTGCCGGTCGCCATTTTGCCGGCCTTTGTGGCACCTACTGCTCTCTCAAGGTTCCTTCCCGGCCACATCTACCTCAATTGGAGTCTGGGAGAGTCTTCTGTGGGGTAGGTGGTCCACCTACATCCACTCCGGGCAAACATTTGCAGTGAGCGACGCTGCACTTGGGACCCCTCTGAGTGGCGCGCCAATCTTCTCCCGGTGCAACCTGGTACTTCTTAGGTCACTACACGTGGAAACTGAGTACAATTTAGCACATCTCGCTCTCAAGGCACCTCCATTTGCTATTAAAAGACCTAGCTACAGCATACCTTGTGCTGATCTCTGGAAAGGGTTGATTATAGCTAACAGCCTCATAACAAAGAATCTGATGAGTAAAAGCAAATAACAGGGATTACAAAAACAAAACAAAAATAAATAAAACATAACACAGAAAATGCAGTCCTGACAATACAGCCAAAAAATAATATTGAACACATACATCAGTGTCTCATGTTAAAAGTATACAGCTGGCACTAACCTCATTTCTCCAACATAGGTGTGTCCGGTCCACGGCGTCATCCTTACTTGTGGGATATTCTCTTCCCCAACAGGAAATGGCAAAGAGCCCAGCAAAGCTGGTCACATGATCCCTCCTAGGCTCCGCCTACCCCAGTCATTCTCTTTGCCGTTGTACAGGCAACATCTCCACGGAGATGGCTTAGAGTTTTTATTATTCAATCAAGAGTTTGTTATTTTGAAATAGTGCTGGTATGTACTATTTACTCAGAAACAGAAAAGAGATGAAGATTTCTGTTTGTATGAGGAAAATGATTTTAGCAACCGTAACTAAAATCCATGGCTGTTCCACACAGGACTGTTGAGAGCAATTAACTTCAGTTGGGGGAACAGTGTGCAGTCTCTTGCTGCTTGAGGTATGACACATTCTAACAAGACGATGTAATGCTGGAAGCTGTCATTTTCCCTATGGGATCCGGTAAGCCATGTTTATTACGATCGTAAATAAGGGCTTCACAAGGGCTTATTAAGACTGTAGACTTTTCTGGGCTAAATCGATTCATTATTAACACATATTTAGCCTTGAGGAATCATTTTATCTGGGTATTTTGATATAATAATATCGGCAGGCACTGTATTAGACACCTTATTTCTTAGGGGCTTTCCCAAAGCATAAGCAGAGCCTCATTTTCGCGCCGGTGTGGCGCACTTGTTTTTGAGAGGCATGGCATGCAGTCGCATGTGAGAGGAGCTCTGATACTTAGAAAAGACTTTCTGAAGGCGTCATTTGGTATCGTATTCCCCTTTGGGTTTGGTTGGGTCTCAGCAAAGCAGATACCAGGGACTGTAAAGGGGTTAAAGTTTTAAAACGGCTCCGGTTCCGTTATTTTAAGGGTTAAAGCTTCCAAATTTGGTGTGCAATACTTTTAAGGCTTTAAGACACTGTGGTGAAAATTTGGTGAATTTTGAACAATTCCTTCATGTTTTTTCACAATTGCAGTAATAAAGTGTGTTCAGTTTAAAATTTAAAGTGACAGTAACGGTTTTATTTTAAAACGTTTTTTGTACTTTCTTATCAAGTTTATGCCTGTTTAACATGTCTGAACTACCAGATAGACTGTGTTCTGAATGTGGGGAAGCCAGAATTCCTATTCATTTAAATAAATGTGATTTATGTGATAATGACAATGATGCCCAAGATGATTCCTCAAGTGAGGGGAGTAAGCATGGTACTGCATCATTCCCTCCTTCGTCTACACGAGTCTTGCCCACTCAGGAGGCCCCTAGTACATCTAGCGCGCCAATACTCCTTACTATGCAACAATTAACGGCTGTAATGGATAATTCTGTCAAAAACATTTTAGCCAAAATGAACCCTTGTCAGCGTAAGCGTGGCTGCTCTGTTTTAGTTACTGAAGAGCATGACGACGCTGATATTAATATCTCTGAAGGGCCCCTAACCCAATCTGAGGGGGCCAGGGAGGTTTTGTCTGAGGGAGAAATTACTGATTCAGGGAACATTTCTCAACAGGCTGAACCTGATGTGATTGCATTTAAATTTAAGTTGGAACATCTCCGCATTTTGCTTAAGGAGGTATTATCCACTCTGGATGATTGTGAAAAGTTGGTCATCCCAGAGAAACTATGTAAAATGGACAAGTTCCTAGAGGTGCCGGGGCTCCCAGAAGCTTTTCCTATACCCAAGCGGGTGGCGGACATTGTTAATAAAGAATGGGAAAGGCCCGGTATTCCTTTCGTCCCTCCCCCCATATTTAAAAAATTGTTTCCTATGGTCGACCCCAGAAAGGACTTATGGCAGACAGTCCCCAAGGTCGAGGGAGCGGTTTCTACTTTAAACAAACGCACCACTATACCCATAGAGGATAGTTGTGCTTTCAAAGATCCTATGGATAAAAAATTAGAAGGTTTGCTTAAAAAGATGTTTGTTCAGCAGGGTTACCTTCTACAACCAATTTCATGCATTGTCCCTGTCACTACAGCCGCATGTTTCTGGTTTGATGAACTGATAAAGGCGCTCGATAGTGATTCTCCTCCTTATGAGGAGATTATGGACAGAATCAATGCTCTCAAATTGGCTAATTCTTTCACCCTAGACGCCACTTTGCAATTGGCCAGGTTAGCGGCTAAGAATTCTGGGTTTGCTATTGTGGCGCGCAGAGCGCTTTGGTTGAAATCTTGGTCGGCTGATGCGTCTTCCAAGAACAAGCTACTAAACATTCCTTTCAAGGGGAAAACGCTGTTTGGCCCTGACTTGAAAGAGATTATCTCTGATATCACTGGGGGTAAGGGCCACGCCCTTCCTCAGGATCGGCCTTTCAAGGCAAAAAATAGACCTAATTTTCGTCCCTTTCGTAAAAACGGACCAGCCCAAAGTGCTACGTCCTCTAAGCAAGAGGGTAATACTTCTCAAGCCAAGCCAGCTTGGAGACCAATGCAAGGCTGGAACAAGGGAAAGCAGGCCAAGAAACCTGCCACTGCTACCAAGACAGCATGAAATATTGGCCCCCGATCCGGGACCGGATCTGGTGGGGGGCAGACTCTCTCTCTTCGCTCAGGCTTGGGCAAGAGATGTTCTGGATCCTTGGGCGCTAGAAATAGTCTCCCAGGGTTATCTTCTGGAATTCAAGGGACTTCCCCCAAGGGGGAGGTTCCACAGGTCTCAGTTGTCTTCAGACCACATAAAAAGACAGGCGTTCTTACATTGTGTAGAAGACCTGTTAAAAATGGGAGTGATTCAT
Organism: Bombina bombina; assembly: GCF_027579735.1. Taxonomy (NCBI): domain Eukaryota; kingdom Metazoa; phylum Chordata; class Amphibia; order Anura; family Bombinatoridae; genus Bombina; species Bombina bombina. The sequence continues at coordinate 1,132,409,258 of NC_069501.1, forward strand.
CCTGTTCCATTAAGAGAACAAGGGATGGGGTTCTACTCCAATCTGTTCATAGTTCCCAAAAAAGAGGGAACGTTCAGACCAATCTTAGATCTCAAGATCTTAAACAAATTTCTCAAGGTTCCATCGTTCAAGATGGAAACCATTCGAACTATTCTTCCTTCCATCCAGGAAGGTCAATTCATGACCACGGTGGATTTAAAGGATGCGTATCTACATATTCCTATCCACAAGGAACATCATCGGTTCCTAAGGTTTGCATTCCTGGACAAACATTACCAGTTCGTGGCGCTTCCTTTCGGATTAGCCACTGCTCCAAGGATTTTCACAAAGGTACTAGGGTCCCTTCTAGCGGTGCTAAGACCAAGGGGCATTGCAGTAGTACCTTACCTGGACGACATTCTGATTCAAGCGTCGTCCCTTCCTCAAGCAAAGGCTCACACGGACATCGTCCTGGCCTTTCTCAGATCTCACGGCTGGAAAGTGAACGTGGAAAAGAGTTCTCTATCCCCGTCAACAAGGGTTCCCTTCTTGGGAACAATTATAGACTCCTTAGAAATGAGGATTTTTCTAACAGAGGCCAGAAAAACAAAACTTCTAGACTCTTGTCGGATACTTCATTCCGTTCCTCTTCCTTCCATAGCTCAGTGCATGGAAGTGATCGGGTTGATGGTAGCGGCAATGGACATAGTTCCTTTTGCGCGCATTCATCTAAGACCATTACAACTGTGCATGCTCAGTCAGTGGAATGGGGACTATACAGACTTGTCTCCAAAGATACAAGTAAATCAGAGGACCAGAGACTCACTCCGTTGGTGGCTGTCCCTGGACAACCTGTCACAAGGGATGACATTCCGCAGACCAGAGTGGGTCATTGTCACGACCGACGCCAGTCTGATGGGCTGGGGCGCGGTCTGGGGATCCCTGAAAGCTCAGGGTCTTTGGTCTCGGGAAGAATCTCTTCTACCGATAAATATTCTGGAACTGAGAGCGATATTCAATGCTCTCAAGGCTTGGCCTCAGCTAGCGAGGACCAAGTTCATACGGTTTCAATCAGACAACATGACGACTGTTGCGTACATCAACCATCAGGGGGGAACAAGGAGTTCCCTAGCGATGGAAGAAGTGACCAAAATCATTCTATGGGCGGAGTCTCACTCCTGCCACCTGTCTGCTATCCACATCCCAGGAGTGGAAAATTGGGAAGCGGATTTTCTGAGTCGTCAGACATTGCATCCGGGGGAGTGGGAACTCCATCCGGAAATCTTTGCCCAAGTCACTCAGCTGTGGGGCATTCCAGACATGGATCTAATGGCCTCTCGTCAGAACTTCAAAGTTCCCTGCTACGGGTCCAGATCCAGGGATCCCAAGGCGGCTCTAGTGGATGCACTAGTAGCACCTTGGACCTTCAAACTAGCTTATGTGTTCCCGCCGTTTCCTCTCATCCCCAGGCTGGTAGCCAGGATCAATCAGGAGAGGGCGTCGGTGATCTTGATAGCTCCTGCGTGGCCACGCAGGACTTGGTATGCAGATCTGGTGAATATGTCATCGGCTCCACCTTGGAAGCTACCTTTGAGACGAGACCTTCTTGTTCAGGGTCCGTTCGAACATCCGAATCTGGTTTCACTCCAGCTGACTGCTTGGAGATTGAACGCTTGATTTTATCGAAGCGAGGATTCTCAGATTCTGTTATCGATACTCTTGTTCAGGCCAGAAAGCCTGTAACTCGAAAGATTTACCACAAGATTTGGAAAAAATATATCTGTTGGTGTGAATCTAAAGGATTCCCTTGGGACAAGGTTAAGATTCCTAGGATTCTATCCTTCCTTCAAGAAGGATTGGAAAAAGGATTATCTGCAAGTTCCCTGAAGGGACAGATTTCCGCCTTGTCGGTGTTACTTCACAAAAAGCTGGCAGCTGTGCCAGATGTTCAAGCCTTTGTTCAGGCTCTGGTTAGAATCAAGCCTGTTTACAAACCTTTGACTCCTCCTTGGAGTCTCAATTTAGTTCTTTCAGTTCTTCAGGGGGTTCCGTTTGAACCCTTGCATTCCGTTGATATTAAATTATTATCTTGGAAAGTTTTGTTTTTGGTTGCAATTTCTTCTGCTAGAAGAGTTTCAGAATTATCTGCTCTGCAGTGTTCTCCTCCTTATCTGGTGTTCCATGCAGATAAGGTGGTTTTGCGTACTAAACCTGGTTTTCTTCCGAAAGTTGTTTCTAACAAAAACATTAACCAGGAGATTATCGTACCTTCTCTGTGTCCGAAACCAGTTTCAAAGAAGGAACGTTTGTTGCACAATTTGGATGTTGTTCGCGCTCTAAAATTCTATTTAGATGCTACAAAGGATTTTAGACAAACATCTTCCTTGTTTGTTGTTTATTCCGGTAAAAGGAGAGGTCAAAAAGCAACTTCTACCTCTCTCTCTTTTTGGATTAAAAGCATCATCAGATTGGCTTACGAGACTGCCGGACGGCAGCCTCCCGAAAGAATCACAGCTCATTCCACTAGGGCTGTGGCTTCCACATGGGCCTTCAAGAACGAGGCTTCTGTTGATCAGATATGTAGGGCAGCGACTTGGTCTTCACTGCACACTTTTACCAAATTTTACAAGTTTGATACTTTTGCTTCTTCTGAGGCTATTTTTGGGAGAAAGGTTTTGCAAGCCGTGGTGCCTTCCATTTAGGTGACCTGATTTGCTCCCTCCCTTCATCCGTGTCCTAAAGCTTTGGTATTGGTTCCCACAAGTAAGGATGACGCCGTGGACCGGACACACCTATGTTGGAGAAAACAGAATTTATGTTTACCTGATAAATTGCTTTCTCCAACGGTGTGTCCGGTCCACGGCCCGCCCTGGTTTTTTTAATCAGGTCTGATATTTTATTTTCTTTAACTACAGTCACCACGGTACCATATGGTTTCTCCTATGCAAATATTCCTCCTTAACGTCGGTCGAATGACTGGGGTAGGCGGAGCCTAGGAGGGATCATGTGACCAGCTTTGCTGGGCTCTTTGCCATTTCCTGTTGGGGAAGAGAATATCCCACAAGTAAGGATGACGCCGTGGACCGGACACACCGTTGGAGAAAGCAATTTATCAGGTAAACATAAATTCTGTTATCATTACATGAGGATCCCTAGGGACCACATACTTTGGTGACTGTTTTGAGCCCCTGAATGGACAGTGCTGCTAATTGGTTCTAGTGCTGTGCTCGGGGTAACTTGCGGGACTGTATGGACAGATATCTGACTACTCCTAAGATGTCTAACAGAAGCAAAGCCCAACAAGACAAAAAAGCAAAGCAACCCCCAGACCCACCCCAAACTGCTTCACCCACAAAATCTACGCCTTTGCACGCGGACAGTGGGCCGCAGACAGGGGAGCAGCAACTTAATTCCTTGCTCTTGTCGAAGCTTGACAATTTACAGAAAGGCATGGATACCTTAACGACTGAAGTTAAGCAATTCAACTCCAGGTTGGCTGGTGCGAAGCAGCGAATATCTGACCTAGAAGACGGCCAGCACTCCTCAGCCAGTCAACTTAAAGAATTGATCCAACAAAATAAGTATTTGCACCAAAAAGTTGATGACTTGGAGAATCATTCCCGCAGGAACGTTAGATTGTTGGGACTGCCTGAGTCAGTTCGCCCCTCAGAATTACTTTATTTTGCTTAACATTCACTTCCCAGTTTGTTGTGTGTCTCTGCTGAATATTTACCACTGAATGTGGAGAGAGCACATCGGATTGGGGGGGATAGACCAACAATGACTGGAAAAGACACCCCCCCTTGTAGGGTGATGATAAAATATCTAAACTTCCAGTCCAAAATCCAACTTATCAGAGCCTATAGAAAAACTGAGATGCTACTCTTTGATGAAAAGAGACTTTACCTCTTCCAGGACTACTCCTCAGAAGTCGCAAAGAAATTAAAAGATTTTGCCCCTTTGTGCAGTTCCCTCCATAAAGAGAAACGCCAAGCTATCCTGCTGTTCCCGGCCCGTTTAAAAATCCGTACCTCACAGGGTTTGAAATTCTTTGACTCGCCGAGAGACACCCAAGACTTTCTAGACCAGGAAAATGATCCACCTGCCCACTCTTCTCCGAATTGGAGAGACTCCCCTGGCTGAACCTGCTAGGTGCCTACTTCCTCCACTTTTTGGCCGGGATGTAGATCCTCAGACAAGGAACTTTTTATGAGGATCCAAGAAGATTTCGTAATGGCCTGGTGTTGTATTTTATTGTGTGGTCATGACTCTGCACTGTTTACTGTTGCTGTTTTTTGTTTTTTTTTGTTTGGGTTAATGTATTGCAACTCTGCACTGTTTATTGTTTCTGTATTTTTTCTGTTTTGGTTAAAGTATTTAATGTTTTTTTTTGTTGTATGCTGTAACTCCATTACCAGTGAAAGGCATCACTACAAACACTTTTTCACGTTTATATCTGGGGTAATGGGTGGCTCTAGTCTTATCCTACTGCAAGGTGACACACTTGATTTTGATAGTCTTCTCCATGGTTTTTATTTGATTCCCATCCCCATCCCTAGGTGGAGCAGCAGTTGTTTACCTGGCCACCTATATCCAACTCACATGGACTTTAGATGATGATAAAGATTCTGTCCTGGAATGTGTGTGGGATTAACTCCCCCATTAGAAGAAAGACTATACTAACGCAGCTAAAGAAATCGCAGGCCCACATCATGCTCCTACAAGAGACCCATCTGAAATGCCCCAGAACATGACAAACTAAAAGTTAAATGAATCTCAGAGGTCCTCAGTGCTCCCTATAATAGATCCAGTAGAGGGGGGGCTATCCTTATTCGTAGAGTGTGTAATGTTTTCGGCCCCAATCAAAGAGCGCCCACATTTTGGCACACCTTGACTACCTCTCTGGCTCACTTTCTGGACACTAAACTTATAATTGCTGGGGACTTTAATTTAGCACCAAATACAGCCTTAGATAGATTCAGAGACCCAACCAGCCCCGCCCCTGCCAATATTAAGAGACATGTCAGCATTCCCTTGTAAAGTATTTTACGCCCTCTATAACTCACTAGGAATGCAAGACATATGGAGGAGACATAATCCTACAGACAGGGATTATACCTGCGCCTCTCAAGCACATAACTCGCTTTCCCGAATTGACCTTTTTCACAGCCACCAGGATCGCTAATATTACCATTACAGACCACGCACCTATCTCATTGACCCTTTTAAAATCTCCTAAGCCCACAAACAAACGGGTGTTCCAATTCCCAAATCACCTTATTAAATCTCTTGACTTTAACATGTACCTGATGAAACAATGGGATGACTTTGTGGCTAATAACAGGTCACACTTAGATACCCCTGCAATTTTCTGGGAAACAGCCAAGGCAGTTCTCGGAGGTGACATAATTGCATACCTGACCAAACAAAAACGTCTCCATAACAGTAGGGACGAACATCACAGTATACAACTGACAACAACTTATGCCCGCTACTGCCAGTATCCTACCCCAACCAACAGAGCCTCTTACTTTGCGGCGAGGAGGGAGAGAGACACCTTTCTGTTGCAAAACACAATATGCCAAGAAAACAGAAACCAGGGATATTTTTTGAGGCATAGTAATAGATCTGGAAGGTTTTTGGCCTCACTGGTCAAAATCAAGCAGGCCAATAGAGGGATTCTAGCTATCATGAGTCAAGGCCGACTAATAAATAATACATCTGACATAGTATCAGAATTTGCAAACTATTATTTGAAATTATATCAATCACAATCAGCCCATGTAAATGCACAACGGAAATTCTGGGACAAACTTACTCTTCCCAAATTGACGACTGACCAAATTGACAATTTAAACCCCCCGATCTCCCTGGAGGAGGTTACTCGTACAATTAAATCGCTTGCGCCCGGGAAAACCGCTGGCCCAGACGGACTCCCGACCGAATTTTATAGACTTTTGTCTGGTCAAATTTCCCCAATACTGACTGATCTATTCGACCATTACTTCACGGATCAATACATCCCTTCTAATAATTTCAATGCCGCAAACATCACGGTTATACATAAACTAGGTAGAGACCCTACTCTCCCAGAGTCGTACAGACCTGTATCCCTTTTTTAAATATCGACTATAAACTTCTAACCAAGTTACTGGCCAACCGACTGAAACATATCCTCCCCCATATTTTGTACCCGGGCCAAACAGGCTTTACCTCTAACCGTTCTTCAATCGCTAACATCCGGAGAGTCCTCCATGCAGTAACCCACCATTGGTTGGCAAAGCAAGGTGGAACGATTCATGCTCTCCCAGAGGCCTTCCTGCTGTCCCTGGATGCAGAAAATGCCTTTGATAGGGTAGAGTGGGCCCACCTTTTTCTTTCTATGGAAAACTTTGGCATATCGGGCCACTTCACCACTTTTCTTAGAAATGTCTACTCTAACCCTGTAGCGTACCTGCTGATTAACAACCTTTACTCCCCTCCAGTCTCTCTTCAAAGAGGAACCCGCCAGGGTTGCCTGCTCTCCCCGCTCCTTTTTAACTCGCCATTGGAACCTCTAGCGATCTGCCTACGAACAATTTTTCCTGGCATTAATTTGAATTACCATAAACTTCAAATCGCCCTCTATGCAGATGATATGCTACTTTTCATATCAGACCCACATTTATGTCCCAGTAATTCTTGACTCGATCCAGCTATTTGGAGAATTCTCGGGTTACAAGATAAATGTCTCAAAATCAGAGATTCTATGGCTGCATCGAAAGACTGATGACACAGCAACGTTATACCCTTTTTGTACTGTAGACTCTCACTTAACTTATTTGGGCATTCGGGTCTCTGCTAACCCGCAGCAATGGTACTACCAAAACTTAACCCCCCTTATTCAACAAGTTAAGACAGACTTGACCACCTGGCAGAACTTGCCGCTCTCTTTAATGGGTAGGGTCAATATAATATAAATGATGGTCTTACCCAAGCTCCTATATCCTATTCAAATGCTCCCCCTTCTGTTGCGACTGAAAGATATAGCATTCTTAAATAGTATGTTTTGAACCTTCCTCTGGAAGGGTGGCAAGCCCCGAATAGGCGCACACAAACTATATCTTCCTTTATTTGAAGGGAGGACTGGGTTTACTGAACCTTCTCTATTATAACTGGGCCTCTTTGGCAAAGCTTGCACTAGACTGGAAACTGAATACCCAGCACTTCTCCAGTGGAGAGGCCTCATTGCCTCAGGTGTCTTCCCCCTTCCTGCCACACGCCACTTTATCCGAACTGCCAACGACTATACAGAGTCACCCTATGTTTCGGGATATTCTTTTGGGCTGGAGAGCCATGACCAAAGCTTTGTCCATGGACTCCAGCCATACTTAATACCTACCCATTACGGGAAACCCTAGATTTTTACCTTGTTCAATGTACCCTGTTTTTCATGCCTGGAAAACTCTAGGCATAGATAACATAGACAAACT